>NC_090175.1:33567280-34167280 GCF_024679245.1 Pseudorasbora parva
AAACACAATTTACTAGGATCCCCCCCCCCCACACACACACACACACACATTTCACTGTGCCTATTACAAAGATCACTTTTCCCACCTAATTTTGCCTACCATCAAATGCCTTCTTTAGAAACCTGAGACCCTGTAGTTTCTTAGGAAACAAGCAGAATAATTGTGTGAAGTACTGGCACAAAGTTATAGCGGCTAGAATATTGTTGTTGTTTTTTTACACAAGCTGCACGATTAAGTCGCTTATCGAAATGAAAAGCTGCAATTTTCAACGTGTTAAAGCATCCATATTTGTAGCCATGTTAATAACGTTTGTAAGAAACCAAACCATTTGTAAATCCGTCAAGATTTCAGCGAGATGAGAGTATTTATTTTCGTACAGATCACTCATTTTACATTAGGTTCCACAGAGCCCAAAAGAAAGCTTTCCTGTGACAAGATGGCCGCTGTGATGCCGATGGTGACTCGCCGTAAGACATCTAGCCTTTATTATGGATATCTATGGTTTCAGGTACTTAGGTGTTATCCTTACACCTATGGCACCTCGTTTATACTCGGCTAATTACTCGGGGGGTTGAACCTTCCTAATCTTAGATACTACTATTGGGCTGCTCACCTTAGGGCTTATGGCTGCTTGGCTTGGCATTGATAAGGAGGCAGAATGGGTTAATATTGAACAGAATTCACTTCGTGGAGTCTCTCTGACCACTCTGCTATTCATGGACATGGAAGCACGAAAAAATTTTAAGAAAACAAATATATGGATACAGCATACTGTCAAAATTTGGTCCACAATACAAAAAAAGTTTAGAGGAGTAATAACCATATCATGTGCAATACCTATTAAAGGTAACCCAGATTTTCTCCCTTCTAAATGGCATAATGACTTCAGTAGATGGGAAGAGAATGGATTAAAGATAATAAATCAAATTTTTGATGGAGAAACCATAAGATCTTTTTCCCAATTACGTGATAGGTTTACACTGAGATCTAATGATTTATTTAGATATTTACAATTACGACATTAAATCACAACTCATAAACACTGGGACATTGAAAAATATTTTATCAATATTATTGAACATGATATACATATTATAAAAATCATATAGCACATATTTATGGAAAGTTAATGCAGGATCAATCTGATGACACGTTTCATATCAAAAGAATGAACTGGAGTTAAATACTGTAATAAAAGATGAGATGTGGATAAATATATGTGCTAGCTGCCATAAAGGCATCAACAGCCAAATGTGGAAGGAATTTGATTGGAAAATAAAAATTAGATTCTTCAGGGTCCCACTGGTGGTTGCCAAATTTGACAGTACGTCACCACTATCACAATGCTGGAGAGAATGCGAGATGGTGGGGGACTATGTGCATATATTTTGGGAATGCCCTAAAATACAAATGTATTGTGAGAGAGTTAGAAGGGAAATTAATAAAGTTTTAGAAAGGGATATTCCAATGCAAAAAAAAAAAAAGTTAAAATTCAAATTAAATTCAAATGTAATTATATATTTTTTTTTTATCATGAATGCATAAAACCAGCACACTATGAGCATTTCTTTAAAAAGAAACTGTCAAAATATACAAATGCTTTAATTATAATAAAAATCAACAGGCCTGATACATTTTTCTTAACTTACTCAGTCTAAGAAATACCCCCACATTTTCACTCGAGTAACAGAAATCATTATAGGAAATACAATTTGCATGAATCAATATTTTAAGGAATGTATATTAATTTAAATAAATAAAGGATATTATTTGCACTCTGTGCACTATGTGTGTGTGTATATATATATATATATATATATATATATATATATATATATATATATATATATATATATATATATATATATATTCCTCACTGTGTGTGTGTGTGTATATATATATATATATATATATATATATATATATATATATATATATATATATATATATATATATATATATATATATATATATATATATATACACACACACACACACACACACACACACACACACACACACACACACACACACACACACACACACAGTGAGGAAAATAAGTATTTGGACACCCTTCTATTTTGCAAGTTCTCCTACTTAGAATTCATGGAGGGGTCTGAAATTGTCATCGTAGGTGCATGTACACTATAAGATTTTTTTGTGAAAAATCCAGAAATCAAAATGTATGATTTTTTTACCTATTTATTTGTATGATACAGCTGCAAATTAGTATTTCAACACCTGAGAAAATCAATGTTAATATTTGGTGCAGTAGTCTTTGTTTGCAATTACAGAGGTCAAACGTTTCCTGTAGTTTTTCACCAGGTTTGCACACACTGCAGGAGGGATTTTGCCCAACTCCTCCACACAGATCTTCTCTAGATCAGTCAGGTTTCTGGCCTGTTGCTGAGAAACACAGAGTTTGAGCTCCCTCCAAAGATTCTCTATTGGGTTTAGGTCTGGAGACTGGCTAGGCCATGCCAGAACCTTGATATGCTTCTTAAAGAGCCACTCCTTGGTTATCCTGGCTGTGTGCTTCGGGTCATTGTCATGTTGGAAGACCCAGCCTCGACCCGTCTTCAGTGCTCTAACTGAGGGAAGGAGGTTGTTCCTGAAAATCTCGCAATACATGGCCCATCCTACATCCTCTCCTTAATACAGTGCAGTCACGCTGTCCCATGTGCAGAAAAACACCCCCAAAGCTATCACCCCCATGCTCCACAGTAGGGATGGTGTTCTTGGGACAGTGCTTCTTCCTCCAAACACGTTTAGTGGAATTATGACCAAAAAGTTCTATTTTGGTCTTATCTGACCACATGACTTTCTCCCAAGACTCCTCTGGATCATCCAAATGGTCATTGGCAAACTTAAGATGGGCCTGGACATGTGCTGGTTTAAGCAGGGGAATCTTCCATGCCATAATTTCAAACCATGACGTCTTAGTGTATTACCAACAGTAACCTTGGAAACAGTGGTCCCAGCTCTTTTCAGGATTTGACCAGCTCCTCCCGTGTAGTTCTGGGCTGATTTCTCACCTTTCTTAGGATCATTGAGACCCCACGAGGTGAGATCTTGCATGGAGCCCCAGTCCAAGGGAGATTGACAGTCATGTTTAGCTTCTCCCATTTTCTAATGATTGCTCCAACAGTGGACCTTTTTTCACCAAGCTGCTTGGCGATTTCCCCGTAGTCCTTTCCAGTCTAGTGGAGGTGTACAATTTTGTCTCTAGTGACTTTGGAAAGCTTTTTAGTCTTGGCCATGTTAGTAGTTGGATTCTTACTAATTGTATGGGGTGGACAGGTGTCTTTATGCAGTTAACGACCTCAAACAGGTGCATCTAAATTAGGATAATAAATGGAGTGGAGGTGGACATTTTAAAGGCAGACTAACAGGTCTTTGAGGGTCAGAATTCTAACTGATAGACAGGTGTTCAAATACTTATTTGCAGCTGTAAATAAAAAGACAAGGAATACATAGTTATAAATAAAAAATAAAAAAAAATAGTTAAAAAATCATATATTGTGATTTCTGATTTTTTTTTTTTTTTTTTTTTTTTTGTTGATTATGTGTCTCATATGTACATGCACCTATGATGACAATTTCAGACCCCTCCATGATGTCCAAGTGGGAGAACTTGCAAAATAGCAGGGTGTTGAAATACTTATTTTCCTCATTATATATATATATATATATATATATATATATATATATATATATATATATATATATATATATATATATCACAAGTCATGAGTGACTTGTGATCAATCACAATTAATCTCTAATCAACATGGGTATGGACAAATATGCATTCTTTATGTATTTAACCATACCAGAGATGTTTTTTTCAAAGAACTAGTTCATGTCTCTTAAGACCAAGCTTAAAAATTCAGAATAAGTCGTGATTTCTCTCATTTTAAGAATATAAATAAAGGCAGTTTAATTCTGAAGAGGGCACAGTTTAATTCTGAACAGGGCAGCAGCAGGGTCTGCCTGCTGCTGCTGCTGCCTGCCTCAGTGTTTGTAGCTCTGTATAGCTGTGTTTGAATCTCTTTTTGATATTTTTTCTTTGTTATTTACACTACTAAATATAACTTACTCATCACCATATAGTGTTTAATATAGCCTATCAATTTAAATTTGACATTAATAGCTTTTTATCTAAATCACTACCACACGTTAGCTTTTCGCTAGCCTGGTAGCTTTCCATCCCGGAATCCGAGTTCTTTTCTGAGTTCTTTAGACAACTGTGGTGAGTTGTATTATTAAAAAAACTCCATCAGACAACTGTGGTAAGTTTTGGATTCATCAACAAATACGGTAAGCCATGTCTTCTTCTCCTGTCATTGTCACCTGCACTGCATGCTACATGTTTAGCATATCTATCTCTGTTGGCGAACAGGGCTTCACATGTGATAAATGTAAGGAATTAATCAGGCTGAAGGAGAAGATTTCAGATTTACAGACACGCATCCAAGCTTTATGTGAGAGTAGTGAGAATGTAACAGCTTTAGATACTGCTTTGGATGCAACTAGCTTAGTGAGCACTCATTGTTTGGTTCCGGCTGAGGCCGCGCAGCAGGGCTGGGTGACGATGAGAAAGAATAGTCGCGGATCAAAAAACTACTCTTCCGTTTCGATTAGAACATCAAACAGGTTCTCCCCACTCAGTGACGCACCCACTGAGGATCCTGTTGAAAGTGCCCTAGTTATTGGCGATTCTATTACACGAAAGTGAAAATATAGAAACCAGCCACCATAGTTACATGTTTACCGGGAGCCAGAGCGCCTGACATCAAAGCAAATTTAAAAGTGCTGGCTAAAGCTAATCGTAAATTCTCTAAGATTATTATTCATGTTGGCACTAATGATGTTCGACTTCGACAGTCGGAGATCACCAAAATTAACATTAAAGAGGTGTGTAAACTCGCAAGTACGATGTCAAAGGCTGTATTTTTCTCTGGTCCTCTCCCTGCTAAAAGGAGTGATGAAATAGTTAGTAGATTATCATCACTCAATGGCTGGTTGTCTAAGTGGCGTCTGCAAAATAACATAGGGTTCATAGACAATTGGAAAAGTTTTTGGGGCAGACCTGACCTGTTGAAGATAGATGGCATTCATCCCTCCTGGGCTGGTGCTGCTCTTCTCTCTAGTAATTTGGCACATAGTCTTAGAGCTAAACCTTGACTCACTGGGGCCCAGGTCAGGAAGCAGACAAACTGGCTAAACCAACGTCCGCTAGCTATGTCATGTCACCAAAGTCAGCTAAATTCCAGCACATAGAGACTCTTTCACCTAGATATTATCACATAGAGACTCTGTCTGTTCCCCGAATTAGTAAATACAAAAAACCATCAAAACCATTCAACAGTAAAAATTTAATTGATGTCCAACAAATAAACAACAGATATAATTCGAATGAACAATTGATAAAGCTTGGGTTGCTGAATATTCGATCCCTTTCTCTAAAAAGCGCTTATTGTCAATGATATGATTATAGATCATAACTTAGAAGTTCTATGTTTGACAGAAACCTGGCTAAAACCTGACGATTACATTACTTTAAATGAGTGCACCCCCCGAGATTATTGTTATAAACATGAGCCACGTCTGAAAGGTAAAGGGGGAGGTGTTGCTGTAATTTATAATAATATTTTCAGTATTACTCAGAAGTCTAGTTTCAAATATAATTCCTTTGAGGTTTTGGTGCTTTATGTAACGCTGTGTAGTGTAAATGATAAATCCCGTTTGACATTTGTGTTGGCTACTGTATACAGGCCACCAGGGCACAATACAGACTTTATCAGAGAATTTGCTGGTTTTGTATCAGAGTTAGTACTGGCTGCATACAAAGTACTAATTGTTGGTGATTTTAATATCCACGTAGACAATGAAAAAGACGCATTGGGATTGGCATTTAGAGACATTATAAACTCTATTGGAATTAGACAACACGTATCGGGACCCACTCATCACCTTAATCATACTTTAGATCTAATAATGTCACATGGAATAAATGTTGATACTGTTAAAATTCTGCAGCAGAGCGATGACATCTCAGATCATTACCTAATATCATGTATACTTAATTTACCTAAGGCTGCGACTAAAGATTGCTTTGTACATAATCTTCCTCATCAGTTCCATCTCCTCAGCATTACAGATAGCCAAGAGGAACTTGATGCTGCAACAGAAACTATTGATTCTCTCTTTACTAGCACTTTAGACATAGTTGCTCCCCGGCGCTTAAAGAAGATTAAAGCAAATAATCCAACACCGTGGTACAACGAGCACACTCGGGCGCTTAAAACAGCAGCCAGAAAAATGGAGCGCAGCTGGAAGAAAACAAAACTGGAGGTTTTTCGCAATTTGTGGAAAGAGAGCATGATGGCATATAGAAAGGCCATAAAAACTGCCAGATCTGCTTATTTCTCAACTCTTTTAGAAGAAAACAAACACAACCCTAAGTAATTATTTGATACAGTGGCTAAACTATCAAAAAATAAAGCTTCAACTTCTGATGTTTGTAAAAAACACAGCAATAATGACTTTATGAACATCTTTACTAGTAAGATTGATAATATTAGGAATAAAATTATAAGCATGCAGCCGTCTACTACATTATCACTTCAGACAGAGCATTGTAGTGTCACTGAGGAAAAATTACACTCATTCACTGCTATAGGAGGAGAAGAATTGGCTAACTTGTTAAATCATCAAAATCAACAACATGTATGCTTGACCCTATACCAACTAGGCTATTAAAAGAGATACTTCCAGAGGTCATAGATCCTCTGCTTATTATTATTAATTCATCCTTGACATTAGGATATGTACCGAAAACTTTTAAGTTGGCTATAATTAAACCACTTATTGAAAAAATGCAACTTGGTCCTGGAGAATTAGTCAATTACAAGGCCAATCTCGAATCTACCGTTTCTATCAAAAATACTAGAAAAGGCTGTGTCTTCACAATTATGTTCCTTTTTAGAAAGAAATGGTATATGTGAGGATTTCCAGTCAGGATTTAGACCGTATCATAGTACTGAGACTGCTCTAATTAGAGTTACAAATGAATTACTCTTATCATCTGATCGTGGTTGTATCTCTCTATTAGTGTTACTCGATCCTAGCGCTGCATTCGATACTATCGATCACATTATTCTTCTGAATAGAATCGAAAATTATGTTGGCATTAGTGGAACTGCTTTGGCATGGTTTAAATCGTACTTATCTGACCGTTATCAGTTTGTAGCAGTAAATGAAGAGATGTCACATCGATCACAAGTTCAGTATGGAGTACCGCAAGGCTCAGTGTTAGGACCGCTGCTCTTCACCCTGTATATGCTACCACTGGGAGATATCATTAGGAAGCATGGCGTTAGTTTTCATTGTTATGCTGACGATACTCAGCTCAATATTTCCTCACACCCTGACGAAACCTACCAATTCACAAGAGTAACGGAATGCATAGATGATTTAAAAAATTGGATGAATAGTAATTTCCTGCAACTTAATTCAGATAAAACTGAATTTTTAATTATTGGACAGAAAAGCTCGACAAGTAGTAACCTAGAATACTGTCTAACACTTGATGACTGCTCTGTCAAGCCCTCGCGTCAGTGAGGAACCTGGGTGTGCTCTTTGATACCAATCTTTCATTTGAAAGCCACGTTTCTAGCATCTGTAAAACCGCATTCTACCATCTTAAAAATATATCTAAATTACGGCACATGCTTTCAATGCAAAATGCTGAACAGTTAGTACATGCGTTCATGAGCTCAAGGTTAGATTATTGTAATGCTCTACTGGGTGGTTGCCCTGCTCGCTTAATAAACAAACTCCAGCTAGTCCAAAATGCAGCAGCTAGAGTTCTTACTAGAACCAGGAGGTATGATCATATTAGTCCAGTTCTGTCAACACTGCACTGGCTCCCTATTAAACATTGCATACATTTTAAAATCTTGCTTATTACTTACAAAGCACTCAGTGGTTTAGCTCCCCAGTACTTAAACAAGCTCTTTAACACATTATACTCCATCACGTCTATTGCGGTCTCAAAACTTTGGCCAGTTGATAATACCTAGAATATATAAATCAACTGCAGGCGGTCGATCCTTTTCCTATTTAGCACCTAAACTCTGGAATAGTCTTCCTAGCATTGTTCGGGAAGGAGACACACTAAAAACACATCTCTTTACTATGGCATACACATAGAACATTTTTAACTTTCATTATTCAAATAAATTGACTGATTGTTAGGCTGCATTAACTAGGTCAGCCGGAACCAGGAAAACTTTCCATAGCACCTAATGTACTCGTTACATCATAAAAAGAGTGGCATCCACACTAATGTTAGTCTCTCTGTTTTTCCCGAGGTTTATCCCGGATTTGGGTCCTGTCCGGATTGGATGGTGGACCTGCCTGGACATGACCAACGTATCCTGGAGTGTCTGCTGAGCCGTGTCAATTGGTGTCTCCTCCGAATTTGCCTCACCGGCACGTCATGCTCAAAAAAACCATCTCAGGCGCAATAACTCCGATCTTTCATGTATTCATACTCTTGTGTAATCGACGTCCCATCCTAAATAAACCCGTCTCTTGAATAACATGTACAAATATAGAATACTACAAACAATCAACCAATACAAAAAAAAACAGAACAGAAACAGAGCTGATGGTGAACAGAAACAGAGCTGATGGTGGAAGTCTCTGTTAGCTCCGCAGCACACTGTGGTCCACTCCATGTTTTAAATTTCTCCCAGCGGCAGTGTCCTGATGATGTCGTCGAGGCATGACTGCTGAAGACCAGATGATGGGTCTTCATGACGATTCAGACGGTGGGGATCGCCGCAGCACCATGCAGGAGGCAGACAAAGTTCTCCGGGCACTTCTGTGGACACACCGGGGTCGGCCGCAATGCAAGACGGAACAGCGGCGCAGCCGAGAAGCGGAACATCCCAACATCATGCCGGACGCCGATGACGCTGACCCGGATGACGCTAGACCGGTGCAAACTTCAGCCACCATGCAGCTCAAGCCCGAGGGAGACCACCAGTGAGCAGCCGCGGTGAGCAACATCAAATGTCCTTCAAACCAGAACCAACCGCAGCAATTCAAACATAAACATCAGAGAAGCGGTGGAAAACGGCGAACGGTGAACAACGTCCTCTCAGTGGCTGCCAGCAATCAGCATAAGTCCCAATTGTAGCTTTGACTGTTAGACTAGTCACAAACATAATAAAATATAATAAAATCTAAATCTAATAGTACAGTAACATGATTTGTGGGTGAAGAAGCGGCGAACAGACAACGCCAGTGTCCTCTCCCCCACGTTGCATAGCAACCAAACCAAAATATTATAGTGTGGCCCCTTTAAGAGATGCACGTTCCCTATTGAACTGCCGGTATTTTGTGTGTGTGTCTGCGCACAGAACTATGCCACGATTCATGTGAACAGTGTGAAGAACACGGACTTGGGAGCGCTCTTGGTCAGAAAAGTAGCCTGCGTATTTGTTTCAGCCAGTTGTAATGTATAGTTCAATAAAACGCATGTATCAATCAATCAATCAACTTTATTTATACAGCGCTTTTACAATCACGATTCTGTCAAAGCAGCTTCACAGTGTCAAGCAGGATAATATTGCAACAAAATTAGATTTGGCTGTACAGTCGTACTGGAGAAAACAGTGATGTTATCAGCTTATTTTCATTTATCATATAGCTACAATGTTGGCATATCAGTATTATAGTTTATAGAATTAAATAAAACCTAATTCATAAATTTTATTTGTATAATTAGTTGAATAACTTTAATCATAATTTTAGTGTCCCCAACTGAGCAAGCCAAGCCAAAAGCGACAGTGGCAAGGAACCAAAACTCCATCAGGGCATGATAGAGAAAAATAAACCTTGGGAGAAACCAGACTCAGTCGGGGTGCCAATTCTCCTCTGGCCTATTAACACACCGTGTAAGATTATTATTCTGGCAACCTTACAGGTCAGAAATCATATTATATCTGAATATTCAAAATTTCAGGGTATCAAGGAAGAGACGGATTTATTTAGGATGGGGGCGTCGATTACACAAGAGTATGAATACATGAAAGATCGGAATTATTGCGCCGGAGACGGGGTTTTGAGCATGTCGTGCCGGTGAGGCAAATTCGGAGGGGACACCAATTGACACGGCTCAGCAGACACTCCAGGATGCGTTGGTCATGTCCAGGCAGGTCCACCATCCGATCCGGAGAGGGCCCAGATCCGGGATAAACCTCGGAATAAACAGAGAGACTAACATTAGTGTAGATGCCACTCTTTTTATGATGTAACGAGTACATCAGGTGTTATGGGAATTGTTCCCGGTTCCGGCTGACCTAGTTAATGCAGCCTAACAATCAATCAATTTATTTGATTAATGAAAGTTAAAAATGTTCTATGTGTATGCCATAGTAAAGAGATGTGTTTTTAGTCTAGATTTAAACTGACAGAGTGTGTCTGCTTCCCGAACAATGCTAGGAAGACTATTCGAGAGTTTAGGAGCTAAATAGGAAAAGGATCGACCGCCTGCAGTTGATTTAGATATTCTAGGTATTATCAACTGGCCAGAGTTTTGAGACCTCAATAGACGTGATGGAGTATAATGTGTTAAAAGCTCGCTTAAGTAGCGGGGAGCTAAACCATGTAGTGCTTTGTAAGTAATAAGCAAGATTTTAAAATGTATGTGATGTTTAAAGCTACACTGTGTAACCTTTTTTTAGTTTATTCTTAGCTAAAATCACTTAGTTCTTTCAAAAATATATGTGCTCATTAATGTATATTTACTTCTTTCAAGTAATAATGTATTCTCGTAATTTTATAATAAACCATTGAAAATACATACGTGTTAGGGGTTCGGATGGCGGTCACCATGTTGCTCCTCCATATTGAAAGTACATTTGACAAAGAGGGACATACCCGTAAATTCAAGCTTCGCTTTTCGCATTTTTACACTCGATGGCACTGTGTCGCATGTGAAGAGGAGGATTGCTTGAGGCTGCTATATGATGATGGAGGATCACTCTTAAGCCTCTTTCACACTGCACGTCGGACCCGCAATATTCCCGGAACATTGCCGGGTCGCCTTCTGTGTGAAAGCAACCACGTCCCGGAATTGATTACCGAATTCGACCCGGGTCGGGGACCTAGTAACATTGCGGGATATGTATCAGAGTCGCCAAGGAAGCGGAAAAGACAATTAAGACGGCAACGGTCAACGGTCTCAGACAAAAGTAAATATTGGAGTGGCCTTTCCAAGATGGAAAGAGCTCATGAGAAGCAACGATTTTAAAAAGGATGCAGACGTTGCCTGCTTTCTTCTCGATAGGTAATATTAATTCAGCCTATTTGTGTATATTGGAAGTTTTATTGTTGCTTGGCTAATTATATCATAGTGTGCTGTGCATAACGCTAGAACGACGTCTATGATAGTTTTCCTCGCGTCAATGATGAAAAAGTATTGTTCCCTTTCAGTCGGTCACGTTCGACGTACGTCAGAACTGAACCGACGAATGGGATCTTACTTTAGAGACCAATCCTACTTCGAGCATCTAACAACGAGCCAATGAAATTTGGCATGCGATCACGCATTCCACGCTCCGCCCCGCAGCGCGGGTATAAATAGGAAGTGGAATGGTAGATCAGCGCTTTCTACTTCGGAGCCGAGCAGTGCTTACTGTTTCCTACGAAGAGTGTCTGACTACGAGTCAAAGAGTGTTGAGTGAGAGAGTCTGCCAGTGCGGGTGATACGGCGCGTCAGTGAGAGACCGTCTGATCAGTGATCAAGCGATCTAAAGGAGCTTGTTGGTTCGCTGAGCGTTCCCATACAAACTGTTGGTTCGCTGAGCGTTTCCCATACAAACTGTTGGTTCGCTGGGCGTTACACACACACAAATACACATCACTGAGAGCTCACACAGGCTTGCAGAACGAACTGTGTGGAGCCGCGGTCATCTCCCTGAGTGCTTCAGCACACTAAAAGAGCAGCTTTCCATTCACAAAAGAGCAACACGGTTTGACCCTGCGTCTTTTTCAAGATGTCATTCAAACCGTGTATTCCTGGTATGCAACTGTTTCCTGTCCTCTTTGACGGCCACGAGCGCATGTGAGATTGCGATCGTGGGTGATTCATGTTCTGGTAAAAGAACATGGTCACGTCGGCGCGTTGTTCGTCTCCCCCTTCTCATAAAGGGCTCGAGTGTTCAGCGCGCCGTGTGCCGTCGAGCGGCCGGCTGACAGCGGTGGTTGTCACGACAACCGGCGCGCGTCAGTCGGCGCTCTAGATGCGCGGTCGAGACTATGAAACCTCAGATGGGGTCGAGTCCCTTCGCCTATCCCCCGATCTAGTTCATTTCTAGTGTTACTGGAAAAGGGCTACTTTGGCTGATAAGCGCTGGTGGCCTGAGGATTACAGTGGGGATTCCCCGCCGGGTAAATCCCCTCGGGCCCCCACTCCTCTAGACTCTGTTCGTGGGTGGTACGGATTCTCTCATGAGAACACGACCACGTCAGGGCATTGTTCGCCTTGCCTTCTTCATAGAGGCTTGAGCGCTCAGTGCGCTGTGTGCCGTTCTGACGGCCACGTTCACTGTCTCGCATGCCTGCTGGTAGTTGAAGGTGGAATCGCTGATCCTAAAGAGAAAAGGGCTTAGCGTTTCATTTTTGGCTCTGGCAGAGGACAGATGTCAGTTGCTGCATCGGAGAGAGGGAAATATGGAGGGTCAAAAGGGCCAAAAATGAGACAAAAAAAAAAAAAAAAAAGTATCATTGTTTTCCCTCTCTCACTGCCCTCTGCCCTGCACGCACGAGGGTAGTCCCAGCCCAGGGGTTGTGCAGGAACTGCGTGCGGTGTTGGACCTCGCCCTATGGGCGACGAAAATCACTGCACGCTCCCTGGGTCAGGCGATGTCCACACTAGTGGTCCAGGAATAGGGGGCTAACCTGGCAGATATGCGCAAGAAAAGCCTGTCTGTCGGGCTGGCCTCCTCGGCGGCACCATCGAGAACTTTGCCCAGCAGTTCTTGGTGGCCCAAGAGCAGACGGAGGCGTTGCACCAGGGTGCCGACGACCAGCTGCTCGGTCGTCGGTCGCAGCGCCTCTGCCGGCTCGTCGCCGAGGGCATACCCTCCTGCGTCCGCCTCCACCCTGCTAGAGCCGAGCAGCAGCCTCCACTGGAGGAGCAGGGTGCCGGACGCGAGGGACGCCCAACCCGTCCAGGGCCCGCTAACCGGCAGGCAAGCGCAAGGGGACGCGGCCCTGAGACGGGCCGGCTAGGGAGAACAGGAGCTGCTCGGGGGAGACGATGTTCGCATCCCTCCCCCACCCCCCCGGAGGAGGACCGGGGGGCCCTGACTGGTTTCGGTTCTGCCACTGGCTCTCCGGAGTCCAGCGGTACCCACATTTTAAGAGCAGTTTCCTCTCTCTCTGGGCCCCAAGAGGGTCAGGTTGGCAGTGTGCGACGCCCACGGGCCTTGTCACTCCTTTCCTACCCTCCCGTCGCCAGGGGGCAGTTGTGTGGGCCTCGAGGACGCCCCCGGGCCTTCTCACCCACACACTTCCTCTCTCGTGAGCACTCAGTCAACACTCCGGGCCGCCCACGGGCCTCCCGGGTCGGGGCTGAGTGCTTCACTTCCCTGCCTCCGGGCAGTGGGCAGCAGAGTGGGCTCCGAGGACGCCTCCGGGCCTTCTCACCCACTCTCTGTCCAAGCCAGGAGTGCTCAGGCAACACTTCGGGCCGCCTCCGGGCCTCCCGAGTCGGGCCAGAGTACTCCGCTTCGCTGCCCCACCCCGGGCATGTCTGTGGTGCGGTTGGTCCCGCTTGCACGGTCTCTGGGGGCCTGGCTAGGTCTCCCCGGGCCGTCTCGCTGGCTCATCCGTACCATCAGACTCGGCTACGCGATTCAGTTCGCGCGCCGGCCGCCCAAGTACAGGGGCATCCTCTTCACCTCCGTGCGAAGCAGCGATGCTCAGGTCTTGAGGTCAGAGATCGAGGTCCTACTGGCGAAGGACGCGATCGACCCGGTTCCTCCAGCCGATATGAAGACGGGGTTCTATAGCCCCTACTTCATTGTGCCCAAGAAAGGGGGTGGGTTACGGCCAATCCTGGACCTGCGAGTTCTGAATCGGGCCCTGCACAAGCTCCCGTTCAGGATGTTGACGCAGAAACGCATTTTCCAATGCATCCGTCCCCAGGATTGGTTTGCAGCGATCGACCTGAAGGACGCGTACTTCCATGTGTCTGTTCTCCCTCGACACAGACCGTTCCTACGCTTTGCGTTCGAGGGGAAAGCATATCAGTACAAGGTCCTGCCCTTCGGGCTGTCCCTGTCGCCCCGCGTCTTTACGAAGGTCGCGGAGGCAGCCATTGTTCCACTCAGAGAACGCGGCGTTCGGATTCTCAACTACCTCGACGATTGGCTGATCCTAGCCCAGTCGAAGGACCAGTTGTGCGAACACAGGGACCTGGTGCTCAGTCACCTCAGCCAGTTGGGCCTTCGGGTCAACCGAGAGAAGAGCAAACTCTGTCCCACACAGAGGATCTCTTATCTCGGTATGGAGCTGGACTCGGTCAACCGGACGGCGCGCCTCACCGAGGAGCGAGTCCAGTCGGTGTTGAACTGCTTGAATATGTTCAAGAGCAGGACAGCGGTCCCACTGAAATTCTTTCAGAGGCTCCTGGGGCATATGGCATCTGCAGCCGCGGTCACGCCGCTCGGATTGCTTCATATGAGACCGCTTCAACGCTGGCTCAATGGCCGAGTCCCGAGGTGGGCGTGGCAGAGCGGTCAGTACCGGGTCCCAGTGACTCCTTACTGCCGCCAAACCTTCAGCCCGTGGTCCAGCACTTCGTTTCTCCGGGCCGGGGTGCCCCTAGAACAAGTGTCCAGGCATGCTGTGCTATTCACGGATGCCTCCACCACAGGCTGGGGGGCCACGTACAACGGGCATGCAGTTGCTGGTCTGTGGACGGGGCCGCAATTGCATTGGCATATCAATTGCCTCGAGTTACTGGCAGTACATCTGGCACTCCGCCGCCTCAAGGGGCCGCTGCGTGGCAAGCATGTACTGGTCTGTACGGACAGCACCACGGCCGTTGCGTACATCAACCGTCAGGGTGGTCTACGCTCCCGTCGTCTGCTCCAACTCGCCCGCCACCTCCTCCTGTGGAGTCAGAAGCAGCTGAGGTCGCTTCGGGCCATTCATGTCCCTGGTGTGCTGAACCAGACAGCCGACGAGCTCTCTCGTCAGCCGACACCTCCGGGAGAGTGGCGACTCCACCCCCAGGCGGTCCAGCTGATATGGGACCAGTTCGGAGCCGCACAGGTCGACCTGTTTGCCTCTCCGGACTCGACCCATTGCCAGTGGTACTATTCCCTGACCGGGGGTACCCTCGGCACAGATGCACTGGCGCACAGCTGGCCCCGGGACCTACGCAAGTATGCGTTTCCCCCAGTGAGCCTTCTTGCACAGACTCTGTGCAAGGTCAGGGAGGACGAGGAGCAGGTCTTGTTAGTTGCGCCGTATTGGGCCAACCGGACCTGGTTCCCAGAACTCACACTCCTCGCGACAGCCCCTCCTTGGCCGATTCCCCTGAGGAAGGACCTTCTTTCTCAGGGACGGGGCACACTATGGCACCCGCGTCCAGACCTCTGGAATCTTCATGTCTGGTCCCTGGACGGGACGCGGAGGTTCTAGATGGACTACCACAAGCTGTCGTAGACACCATCGCTTCAGCTAGAGCCCCTCTACGAGGCGCCTCTATGCGCTGAAGTGGAACCTGTTCGTTGAGTGGTGCGCTTCCCGCCGGGAAGACCCCCGAAGGTGTTCGATCAGTGTCGTGCTTTCCTTCCTGCAAGATGGGTTGGAGAGAAGGCTGTCTCCCTCCACCCTCAAGGTATATGCTGCAGCAATAGCAGCGTACCATGATGTAGTAGAAGGTAAGTCCGTGGGGAAGCACGACCTAATCGTCAGGTTCCTCAGAGGTGCGAGGGACTAAATCCTCCTCGTCCATCCTCGATACCCTCTTGGGACTTAGCTCTAGTGCTCCGAGCACTTCAGAGCCCTCCCTTCGAGCCTTTGGCGTCTTGTGAGCTGAAAATCTTGTCAATGAAGACAGTGCTCCTGACGGCATTGGCCTCGATCAAGAGGGTAGGGGACCTGCATGCACTTTCGGTCAACGAATCGTGCCTAGAGTTCGGGCCAGGTAACTCTCACGTTGTCCTGAGACCCAGGCCCGGATATGTGCCCAAGGTTCCTACCACTCCCTTCCGGGATCAGGTGGTGAACCTGCAAGCGCTGCCTTCGGAGGAGGCAGACCCAGCCCTGGCTTTGCTGTGTCCGGTCCACGCTCTTCGCGCTTACGTTGACCGGACCCAAAGCCTTCGGACCTCAGAGCAACTCTTCGTCTGTTACGGAGGCCAGCAGAAGGGAAAGGCTGTCTCCAAGCAGAGGTTAGCCCACTGGATAGTGGATGCTATAGTCTTGGCCTACCAGTCCCAAGACGTCCCTTGCCCGTTCGGTGTAAGAGCTCACTCCACTCGGAGTGTTGCTTCTTCCTGGGCGCTGGCTCAAGGCGCCTCGCTGACAGACATATGTAGAGCTGCGGGCTGGGCGACACCTAACACGTTTGCTAGATTCTATAGCTTACGTGTAGAGCCGGTATCTTCCCGCATCCTCGCCCCCAGTGGCCAGGAGCGCTAAGTGCCCGTTCTAAGTGTCGGCTTGCGAAACGCCACTCCCGCCCTCTGGGCCGGATACGTGCGTCTATTGTCTCCAGTTGTGTTCCCCGGGAAACCGGCTAACCCTGTCGAGCTCCTCCGTCACCCCTCCGGTGTCAGACGTTGCGGACCGTCTGACGCCAGGCCTGCACCCGTATGCTTGTGAAACGTGGCTGTAGGCTGGGTTCCATATGTAGCGGTTCCCTCACGGCAACCCCATATGTGTATTCTTCCACGGTATCAGCTACCCTTCGGGCTAGCCCCGTGTCTTTCCCTCGACAGAGCCCGCTCTGTCGTCTCTGGGCGTGTTCTTTCCCCCCTTCAATCAGGCTGGAACCACCCCAGAGACTGCCATATGTTGCACTACCCTGCCAGGTTAGTCCTTATGTGTATTCTGCCACCTCTCCTTCCCTGAAGGACGTGGCCACGCAGCGTCCCCTCTCTCTCAAATACGAGGTAGGCACGCTTTCCCAGCGTTATCCAGTAGTCATTCTGTGTGGGTCTTGCAGAAACAGCAGTGACTGTACTCCCTGCTTGGAGCCCTGACTTCCGTACCATACTAGACGGTGCAGTGCGCTCAAGCAGGACGCTGGAAGGGCCAGCATCCTGGCGTTTTCCATAGGGATCCCATTCGTCGGTTCAGTTCTGACGTACGTCGAACGTGACCGACTGAAAGGGAACGTCTCGGTTACGTATGTAACCCTCGTTCCCTGAAGGAGGGAACGGAGACGTACGTCCCGTCGCCAGATGCTGTGCTTCCGCTGGGAGTCCGGTCACCTTTCGGCTCCTCAGCAGAAAAAGCGCTGATCTACCATTCCACTTCCTATTTATACCCGCGCTGCGGGGCGGAGCGTGGAATGCGTGATCGCATGCCAAATTTCATTGGCTCGTTGTTAGATGCTCGAAGTAGGATTGGTCTCTAAAGTAAGATCCCATTCGTCGGTTCAGTTCTGACGTACGTCTCCGTTCCCTCCTTCAGGGAACGAGGGTTACATACGTAACCGAGACGTTTACCTTATAACATAAATCCGTGTTCTATGACGAATAACATGAGATTAATATTTTAATTGCATTATAATTTGTTTGCCTTACGCTAGTGATGTCTTACAATATACAGAATAACGATAGCACTGATAAAAGTTACTTTACTAAGATTAGCTTGCATTCATCTGGGAACCTGATAGCTGATGTTAGCAATGAAATGGTAAAAAAATAACGAAAACATAAAACTATTATTCATTTTACATAGATTAATTTGATCATAGATCATTTGGCAAATTAAATAACTGCAAATTATAATAGTTTTCAAAAGTAACCTCATCACTTGAAGTAACACTCACCGAAAAGGTCGAACTGGAAGCCATGACTAAATTGGCCACCGTAGGAGTTGAAACGAAATCGAAATTGAGAGGAACCGAAACTATTATTCACTGGATGGTCATATATCTTTTCACCACTAGATGGGGGAAAATATCACACAGTGTAGCTTTAATAGGGAGCCAGTGCAGTGTTGACAGAACTGGACTAATATGATCATACTTCCTGGTTCTAGTAAGAACTCTAGCTGCTGCATTTTGGACTAGCTGTAGTTTGTTTATTAAGCGAGCAGGGCAACCACCCAGTAGAGCATTACAATAATCTAGCCTCGAGCTCATGAACGCATGTACTAACTGTTCAGCATTTTGCATCGAAAGCATGTGCCGTAATTTATATATTTTTAAGATGATAGAATGCGGTTTTACAGATGCTAGAAACGTGGCAAGAGATTGGTATCAAAGAGCACACCCAGGTTCCTCACTGACGACGAGGGCTTGACAGAGCAGTCATCAAGTGTTAGACAGTATTCTAGGTTACTACTTGTGGAGCTTTTCTTTCCAATAATTAAAAAAATCAGTTTTATCTGAATTAAGTTACAGGAAATTACTATTCATCCAATTTTTTATATCAGCTATGCATTCCGTTAATCTTGTGAATTGGTAGGTTTCGTCAGGGCGTGAGGAAATATAGAGCTGAGTATCGTCAGCATAACAATGAAAACTAACATCATGCTTCCTAATGATATCTCCCAGTGGGAGCATATACAGGGTGAAAATCAACGGTCCTAACACTGAGCCTTGCGGTACCCCATACTGAACTTGTGATCGGTGTGACATCTCTTCATTTACTGCTACAAACTGATAACAGTCAGATAAGTACGATTTAAACCATGCCAAAGCAGTTCCACTAACGCCAACATAATTTTCGATTCTATTCAGAAGAATACTGTGATCGATAGTATCGAATGCAGCGCTAAGATCGAGTAACACTAATAGAGAGATACAACCACGATCAGATGATAAGAGTAATTCATTTGTAACTCTAATTAGAGCAGTCTCAGTACTATGATACGGTCTAAATCCTGACTGGAAATCCTCACATATACCATTTCTTTCTAAAAAGGAACATAATTGTGAAGACACAGCCTTTTCTAGTATTTTTGATAGAAACGGTAGATTTGAGATTGGCCTGTAATTGACTAATTCTTTAGGATCAAGTTGTGGTTTTTTAATAAGTGGTTTAATTATAGCCAACTTAAAAGTATTCGGTACATATCCTAATGTCAAGGATGAATTAATGATATTAAGCAGAGGATCTATGACCTCTGGAAGTATCTCTTTTAATAACCTAGTCGGTATACGGTCAAGCATACATGTTGTTGATTTTGATGATTTAACAAGTTTGGCCAATTCTTCTCCTATAGTAGTGAATGAGTGTAATTTTTCCTCAGTGACACTACAATGCTCTGTCTGAAGTGATAATGTAGTAGACGGCTGCATGGTTATAATTTTATTCCTAATATTATCAATCTTACTAGTAAAGAAGTTCATAAAGTCATTACTGCTGTTTTGTTTACAAACATTAGAAGTTGAAGCTTTATTTTTGATAGTTTAGCCACTGAATCGAATAAATACTTAGGGTTGTGTTTGTTTTCTTCTAAAAGAGTTGAGAAATAAGCAGATCTAGCAGTTTTTATGGCCTTTCTATATGCCATCATGCTCTCTTTCCACAAATTGCGAAAAACCTCCAGTTTTGTTTCCTTCCAGCTGCGCTCCATTTTTCTGGCTGCTGTTTTAAGGGCCCGAGTGTGCTCGTTGTACCACGGTGTTGGATTATTTGCTTTAATCTTCTTTAAGCACTGGGGAGCAACTATGTCTAAAGTACTAGTAAAGAGAGAGTCAATAGTTTCTGTTGCAGCATCAAGTTCCTCTTGGCTATCTGTAATGCTGAGGAGATGGAACTGATGAGGAAGATTATGGACAAAGCAATTTTTAGTCGCAGCGGTTATCGTCCTGTCATATTTGAAGCGAGGGGATGGCTTTGCAGCCTTAGGTAAATTAAGTATACATGATATGAGGTAATGATCTGAGATGTCATCGCTCTGCTGCAGAATTTTAACAGTGTCAACATTTATTCCATGTGACATTATTAGATCTAAAGTATGATTAAGGTGATGAGTGGGTCCCGATACGTGTTGTCTAACTCCAATAGAGTTTAGAATGTCTCTAAATGCCATCCCAATGCGTCTTTTTCATTGTCTACGTGGATATTAAAATCACCAACAATTAGTACTTTATCTACAGCTAATACTAACTCTGATACAAAGCCAGCAAATTCTTTGATAAAGTCTATATTGTGCCCTGGTGGCCTGTATACAGTAGCCAACACAAATATCAAACGGGATTTATCATTTACACTACACAGCGTTACATAAAGCACCAAAACTTTAAAGGAATTATATTTGAAACTAGACTTCTGAGTAATACTGAAAATATTATTATAAATTACAGCAACACCTCCCCCTTTACCTTTCAGGGTGCGTCACTGAGTGGGGAGAATCAATCAATCAATCAACTTTATTTATATAGCGCTTTTACAATCACGATTGTGTCAAAGCAGCTTCACAGTGTCAAACAGGGTAATATTGCGACAAAATTAGATTTGGCTGTACAGCCGTACTGGAGAAAACAGTGATGTTATCAGCTTATTTTAATTTATCATATAGCGACAATGTTGGCAGATCAGTATTATAGTTTATAGAATTAAATAAGACCTAATTCATATATTAATTAGAGGGGAGAACCTGTTTGATGTTCTAATCGGAACGGAAGAGTGGTTTTTTGATCCGCGACTATGCTTTCTCATCGTCACCCAGCCGTGCTGCACGGGCTCAGCCGGAACCAAACAATAAGTGCTCACTAAGCTAGGCGCATCCAAAGCAGTAGCTAAAGCTGTTACATTCTCACTACTCTCACATAAAGCTTGGATGCGTGTCTCTAAATCTGAAATCTTCTCCTTCAACCTGATTAATTCCTTACATTTATCACATGTGAAGCCCTGTTCCCCAACGGAGACAGATATGCTAAACATGTAGCATGCAGTGCAAGTGACTATGACAGGAGAAGAAGACATGGCTTACCGTATTTGTTGATGAATCCAAAACTTACCACAGTTGTCTGATGGAGTCTTTTTAATAATCCAACTCACCACAGTTGTCTAAAGAACTCAGAAAACAGGAGACCCGGATGCCGGGATGGAAAGCTACCAGGCTAGCGAAAAGCTAACGTGTGGTAGTGATTTAGATTAAAAGCTAGTAATAGGGATGCACGATATTATCGGCACGACATCGGAATCGGCCGATAAACGCTTAAAATATAAAAATCGGCATCGGTCGATATGAAAACATTATGCCGATATGCCTTGCCGATATGATAACGTGTTGATCTGCGCCTGCAATAACTCACGTGTGCAAGGAGTGCTACAGCGATAAGACCATGTCAGCACTGCAGTCATTCTTCAAGTGAAAACAAGAAAATACATTGCATGTACAGTGATTTATATTGACTGTTTTTAAATGCTGCCTTGAATTTCTGAATGCACGTACAGAAGGACGTGACCGTCAGCAGCAGATTTGCCACGTTTTCACAACAAAACTAGCCCAAAACAAGCCCAATCGCGTCTCCCCAGTCCCACTCTCTAGAGCGTGAGGCAGCCTCCACAGCAGCAGAAGCTCCTCCAGGTCCTAGTGCCCTCCCGCCAGACCGCTATATATTTATACATGTAGTGGGTGCGCTGTTGTTACAATAATACAATGAAAAGTAGAATACACAAATAAATTGAAGTTACTTCTTGTTCTGAATAAACAAATCAGTAATGATGTCATAAATCACAAGCATGACACTTGTAAATTAAATACTTTTATATACAGTGTATTAATCTGTAATACAATTTTACGAAATGGATGATGAAAAATAATCCAAGGAGCTCTACAATAATTGTAGAATTAAAAGACAGCATCAATGGATGTCATGCCACCCCCACTTCATGTGCACAAACGTTAAATCCAAAAATACAATATTTAGGTTACAGCTGCATCTGGGGTGAAAAATTACTGACTTTATTATTGTTATTTTCAGAGCTTTTAATATACTCTTATCATAAAAAGAACTTTATTAACATTTATTTATCTTCAACAAGAATCCTTTTAGTAAGGATACCTCAGAAATCTGAAACCAGAATGAAAAAAAATAGTTTTTGCTCAAAATGGTGTTGTTTCCAAACAAAGGGAAAAAATAAACATATATCGGCATCGGTATCGGCATCGGCCAAAATGAGCTGAAAAATATCGGCATATCGGATATCGGCAAAAATCCAATATCGTGCATCCCTAGCTAGTAATGTCAAATTTAAATTGACAGGCTATATAAAAATATATGGTGATTAGTAAGTTATATTTAGTAGTGTAAATAACAAAGAAAATATATCAAAAAGAGATTCAAACACAGCTATACAGAGCTACAAACACTGAGGCAGGCACTAGCAGCAGGCAGACAGACAGGAGCAATCGATCAGGAACAAACTTACATGTACACTTACATGTACTGTAAGTAGTGATGATGATGTTAATGATTTATCTGAGCGAGAGTAGGCTTGCAGTGCATCGCGCTCAGACTGCAGAAACTGTGCTCAGTGAAAAAACACACTTTTCTTTCGACCTGGAGTCTAATAAAAGTTAAGCATAAAATATGGTAGCTTATGTAGGCTATAACTGCACTTGTTTCAGAGTAATGTTATTGTTAACCATTTTCTTTATATATAACTTTATATAATATATATATATATATATATATATATATATATATATATATATATATATACAGTGCCCGCCACAATTTTGGCACCCCTGTTAAAGATGTGGTCGTGGACTTCTAAAAATTCTCCTTTTTTTTAAACAACATAGAACCCAAATACAAAAAAGGAGAAAAATCCAACCTTTTATTTAAGTACATTACTTTGGTGGTAAAAAAAAATAAAAATAAAAATCACAAATTTAGAAGAAAAAAAACTTGAAATCATGTGTCCCACAATTATTGGCACCCATAACAATTCCTCTGAAAAATGTAATTTTTTAAAAAATATATATTTTTCTGTAGTTGGTAAAGTTGGTCAGGGTATATAGGAACTTTTAATTAGTAATTCATGTCTTCCTGTTTCCCTGGGATATTTTTGGCCCTGTGACACAGAGGCCAAATTCTCTATTTGTCAACATGGCAAAGACAAGCGAACACACCATTCAAGTAAGGCAGATGTGTCGACCTTCATAAGTCAGGCAATGGCTACAAGAAAATAGCCACTCGCCTTAACTTGCCCATATCTACAGTCAGAGCAATCATTAAGAAGTTTAAAACAACTGGAACAGTGACAAACAAGGCTGGAAGAGGTCTCAAGTTTATCTTGCCACAACGCACAGTGAGGAGGATGGTAAGAGAAGTAAAAAAAAATGTCCTAAGCTCACTGTCACAGAATTGCATCAAAGAGTGGCATCTTGGGGTCACAAAGTCACAAAGGTAAGATGAAATATGCAAATTTTTTAAGATTTGGTTTTCATGAGCTGTATGCCAAAATCATCAGTATTAAAGCAATAAAAGAACTGAAATATTTCAGTTGGTGTGCAATGAATCTAAAATATATGAAAGTATATATATATATATATATATATATATATATATATATATATATATATATATATATATATATATATATATATATATATATATATATATATATAGATTTGGCCACTCCTTGTTCCTACCATCTCTCTGATGGACTTGTTTTGTTTTTGAAGCCTAATAATGGCCAGTTTGACTTGCATGGAGAGCTCTTTTGAATGCATGAACCATGAGTACACAGCAGTAGATTCCAAATGCAAATACCACACTTAGAATCAATCAACCAATCAATCAGTCAGCTTTATTTATATAGCGCTTTTACAATGGAAATTGTTTCAAAGCAGCTTCACAGTGTTAAACAGGACAATATTGCAACAAAATTTTATTTGATAGAATCAACTTGTGACCTTTTAACTGCTTAAAGGACAACTCTGGCGAAAAATGAACCTAGGTGTAAGTTACACATGGTTACCGAGTAAATCGTTCTCTGGGATGTGTTTTCATGAAAATCGAATGTAAAGAGTTTTATTTCTAAAAACAGATTAGCTTATAATGCTTGTATAGGGCACAGATTAAGTTCAATTAAATCACTAGTTAATACCACTAACAAAGCTTTTTAGAGATAAAACTCTCTATATTCGATTTTCATGAAAACACATCCCAGAGAACAATCTACTCGGTACCCATGTGTTAATTACTCTGAGGTTCATTTTTCAACAGATTTGTCCTTTAATTGATGAAAAAATAGCGCACACCTATCTATGAAACAGCTTTTGATTAAATTGTCCAATTACTTTTGGTCCCTTGAAAAATGGGGGATGACTACTTCCAAGATATGTAATTCCTAAACCCTTCCTCCATTTTGGATGTAAATATCCTAAAATAAAACCTGAGAGTGTACACTTTCAGCCCATATCCATTAAACAACCATAGCTTGAATATGTTTAGGTAAATACCTGAAGAAGAAAAATATTTTCAAATATATGTGTCCAAATATATATGAACCTAACTGTACTTGAGGTAACCAGTGTATCTAAACCAATACAGGGCTCCAGACTACGACTTTTAAGTTTTTTTGTTTTTTGCAACCAAAAATCTTAATTTGCGAGTGATATTTTTGCTGAGATCGCCATTGGCGACCATTTTGTGATAGGTAGCCCATCATCATCTTTTGTGGTGTTGACGTAATAAAATGAGACGACACGCAGCAAAGTTACAGCATGAGAGAGATCGAAAGCGACGGAGACGTGTCAATAAATGAACATCCAAGTACTGTAAAAGTACAGAAAGGCAGTTACAGGGTTGCCTACACTGATAAGGCCCCAAGTCTTGAATTAACCTGCCATTTTCTATCCACAACAATTTATGACAAATTTCTACTTACGTTTCATGAGTGCCAAAAAAGAAGATGGGAAACTTTATATTTGATGGTTTGACAGCTCCTTCTGGAATCTCATCAATCTGAAATTGAAGATTGTGTAAAGCAAAAAACTGTGTGTAAACATTTAAAAGCAAAGCACTAAACATTAATCAGACATGACATTTGACTATAACAAACAAACAAATGAATAATAATAATAATAATAATAATAATAATAATAATAATAGGAATCTTGATTATTTAGTTGTGTTTGCTCACCCTTGCAGGCCAGTGGGGATAACCCTTCATCTTTGCGAAAATCAAATCACCAGGTTTGAAATCCTGAGCCATGTCAAGACAGATGGATAACCTCCTTTGGGACACATCAAAACATTTACATTATTTGTACCTTAAAGGAACACACTGACTTTTTGGGACTTTGGCTTATTCACCGTATCCCACAGAGGTGGATAAGTCCATACATATCATTTTCATTTCTGTTCATCCCATAACTCTTTCTGAAGCACCCACTGTTACCCTAGTTTAGCACAAAGACAGGAAGTAAAGGCTCCAGCTACTGCTCAAAAAGTGACAAAATATAATCCCAACATTTTCCTATTTACATGGTGTGATGTGTATAGTAACATCGTGTACAAATCACAAGGTTACATAAGACACAGCCATCTTATAAACCTATACATACTGGGGGAAGCATTAAGAAAATGAATAGGATCAGTTTTGATTTTTAAGCTGAAAAGGCGGCTACACGTCACAGCAGCGGCTCCCACGCTACATATAATGCTAGAGCCTATATATAAACTCTAGTTTAGAGTGTTACATACTAAACTAAAAGAAAGTTTATCATATTTTCTGGATAGTATAATCATTACCATACTTTCACCGAAACTGATTAATTAAAGCAAGTTTGAATGGGTAAATCTTCTTTTTTTTTTTGACATTTTCTTTTCTGATATACTCCAGTTCTTGTTAAAATACACTACACAGGCTTCTTGTGTGAATTTTGGGCACTTTTTGTGCAAATTCATATTTATTTTGTCCATTAAAAGTGTACTTTCACTTTAATTGAGCATCAGCAGCGCAGTAAAAATAGGCTCGCCGCCGAAACCCCCACTTCACTGCTTCTCACGCGACGCTCCTGCTTGATGCTCACGCGCTGCTCCTGCTCACGCTGCTCCTGCTGAATGTGAATGCATTCATTGATTAACATAAGCGCCGAAAAAAAGATGTGCTGCTCACGCTTGCGGTGTGAAACGGCAATAATATTTAAAGATATAATATAGGAGATCTGTGTCCAAACAGGTCCTGGTCATATAATTAGAATATCAACTAAAAGTTTATTTATTTCACTAATTCCATTTAAAAAGTGAAACTTGTATATTATATTCATTCATTACACACAGACTGATATATTTCAAATGTTTATTGCAGACTCAATGATAAAACATTTGAGGAGTGATTGAGAATTAGAAGCATCAGTGTTGTTCAGTGAGTTTTGCACTGGAATTAATGATAACTACATTTACAACAACTTTGTGTTATTTTATTACTTTGAAATTACCGTAAATCCTCAAATAAAGACAAGGGCCCTTTATTTACTTGAACTGCCGACGGGAACTGGCTTTTATTTGAAGCAGGCTTTTATTAGGGGCAGGCCTATATTTCTAATTCCATCTGTTTGGAAAATAATTGCTTTAAATAAACGGTTTTAAATTAATAGCGAATAAAAGCGATGGCGTTACAGTGGAAAGAAGTCATTGATTTTTTAAGAAACATGCAAACATATCGCCCTTTACAACAACGGCCAGAAAGGTGACAAAGCAATTTCGGTCAGAATTACTGTAGCCTAATCGGTGACCACCATTGAGACTGTTTGAAAATTGTGTATTCCGTGCTTCATTTTTATATAGGTTGCATGAGGTTATTTTAGCCTACTAACCGGACTCATCTCTTCATATAAATATTATTGTCTAATTTAAAAATGATTTAGTTGATTTCATTATTTTTCTAACCCAACTAATGACGCATCTGCGCTTTCTATAGCCTGCGTGAGGGAAAAAAAGCTTCCATCCACTTGAGAATAGTTGTGACCTTTTTTATTTTACTAAGGTATATCTATTTCAATAAATATTTGTTATACTTAAACTATAATTTCATTATTTTATATAGGTTGCATGAGGTTATTTTAGCCTACTAACCAGACTCATCTCTTTATATAAATATTATTGTCTAATTTAAAAATTATTTAGTTGATTTCATTATTTTTCTAACCCAACTAATGACGCATCTGCACTTTCTATAGCCTGCATGAGGGAAAAAAAGCTTCCATCCACTTGAGAATAGTTGTGACCTTTTAAATATTTTTTATTTTACTACGGTATATCTCTTTACATAAATATTTGTTATACTTAAACTATAATTTCATTATTTTATATAGGTTGCATGAGGTTATTTTAGCCTACTAACCGGACTCATCTCTTTATATAAATATTATTGTCTAATTTAAAAATTATTTAGTTGATTTCATTATTTTTCTAACCCAACTAATGACGCATCTGCACTTTCTATAGCCTGCGTGAGGGAAAAAACTTTCCATCCACTTGAGAATAGTTGTGACCTTTTAAATATTTTTTTATTTTTCTACCGTATATCTCTTTACATAAATATTTGTTATACTTAAACTATAATTTCATTATTTTACTAACCCAACTAATTACTGCAGTGCTTTCTAAATAGGTGTCACATGAGGGAAAAAGCTTACTTCCATTAAGAAGAGTTGTGTACTTTTAAGCACTTTTTAATTTAATCTATTTTTAATTTAATATGATTTTCTGTGATTAATCGCGATTAATCGCAGTATGCGCAAAATTCAATAATGAATGCAAAAGTGCTGCTAAATGAAAAAAAGTGCAATAACATGGTTTGCAAACACTTTAAACAAATAAGGTGCTTTTTACAGCAGTTAAAAGTTAGTAACAGTTACAATATTTCTTGTAAATATCAACTTAATTTAATCAAATTAAATTAAATTGGTGGTATACATATATATTAGTGCTGCAACGACGCGTCGACGTCATCGATGACGTCGACTACGGAAATACGTCGACGTTCGTAAAATGCGTCGACGCGTCGTGTCAGACGTTCATCTCGCGTAATGTTGGCTTCTGCTCCTGGTTCTATCACAAAAACCTAGACCCACACATAGACTAATTTGTGGCGGACTGCCACATAATCAATAACGGCCGCCACATTCGTCATTCATTCATTTTTACGCTATTTAAAAGACGCACGCATATTCGTTTAGCTGCATTTCCTTAAGTTCTCTCTCCGCCCTTTTGCGCGTAACTTACTCACTCACACACACGCGTTGCATTCGACCGTAAAACAAGTTTTATTGCATTTTGGCTCATTTAGTATGACATAGCTTTTAAAACCAGAGCAGTTGAATAACAGAGTTGCGACACGCCTTCATCACGCGGCAGCGCGCGGTCACGGCGCTCATATAATTCTAAACAAACCAGCGCGGTGTCAATCAATACAGACCAGTGTTTCCCAACCGGGATCCCGAGCAAAAGGTGCCGGGACGCACTTACACTTCGGTTCATCTCGCATCTGATGACGCATCTTTAGTATGGGTTGTAACTTGAAAATAATGCTGTAGCCTATGTATGTTTCTGTCGATGGATACACGTGCTGACTCCTCAGGTACACTACAACAACAGCGATAATAAAAGAAAAACGTGGGCAAAACGGTCTCTCTTTGTAAACTTTATAAAACGCATGCGAGTGCTGCCGTACGTCCGAATATGAGCAGTCATTTTCACCGTCATCACCCCCGTGTAGCCAGGAGACTCGAATGAGATGATCTGTCTTTGTGCACTCGTCCCAAAGCACGCAAATATTGAGTTATCTTTCAAATCCTGTGCTTAAACGGACAAACTCACAAAAAGTATGTCAAAATGTCATAGCCTGCTCTATGCCTTAAGTGAACTTTATACAGAAAATACGACGACTATCCGTGGGTCTTAAAGGGGCAGTAGCCTTCACTGCTGTCTGCTTAATGTCAAACAAAAGATAAAGACATCACTCACTGCTCCTGACTGAATAGCTTTTGGAAGTTTAATAAGGATTATTTTTTTTATTTTAAACAGTTAAATGTGTGGTTATTTTACTTTTGATTACTTCATTCCATTTCTCTACCTAAAAACTAATGTTAGACCTACCTGAAAAGCATTGTTTATTTTATTCTCATCTTTGCTCAATAGTATTTATTTGTGCTGCTGCTTCTATTTAAGTTATCTGTTCTTATTTTCTTTATTTTCATTTGACAGTAGTCCTTTTCCCCCTGAACATAGCAAATACCAAACTGTACTGAAACGTGAACCCAAACCCGTGATACAAAGCGACTTATGTGAGGGGGTGCCACAGAATTTTTACAAATTTCAAAGGGTAAAAAAAATAAATCGTTAGATTAGTCGACTAATCGAAAAAATAATCGTTAGATTAGTCGACAGAAAAAATAATCGTTAGTTGCAGCTCTAATATATATTGATTCTGTAGTAATATTCTCATCAGTGTACTGTAAGCTTTTACATAGGCCTACTTAAATCTGCATATTTGTGATATTCACCCCAGGGCGTTATTTCATTTTATAAAGGCCTTTTTTTTTTTTTTATCTTATTAAATTAATGCATCATCTTTCATATAAAATTCTTACATTTGATTAATAAATTCAGTTATAATAGTAAAAACACTATAGGCTGTTACCAATCAAATTAAATTATTTAAACTGCAAAAAAATACAGCTGCAATAAATAATGTTACAAGATTGATGTTCTAAATAAAACATGCAATCATACTTTTAAACATAACCGCCAATTGGGGGCAGCAAGTGATCGTCTTCATAAGTGAGTCATTGAGTCGTTTATTCAAATGATTCATTCAAAACACTGAATCATTTAGTAACAAAACACCGTGCTGAGTGTTGCTTTCTTTTGGAACTATTTTCGATGTGAAATCATGGGTGAAATGGAACAAAAAATGTTGTTTGGATCTAAAATTTAAGTAACTTAATATTAATTAGGCTACTTGTTTATTGAACAAGGCTACACCATTCATGCTACACAATTCACAATTGCAAAGTCGACTTGTGTTATCAACAATATCATAAATTATAAATAATCAACAACTACAAAAAACTCAGTTCCCTTTCGAGAGAGGTTCCTCGTATTACGTATGGGGAAAACTCCTTTTCTCGAGAATATGAAGCAAAACTTTATTAATAAAGGTATCCATGTAAAGCGTAGTGCCGCTGTACGGCCACAGCCCAGCGCGAGGAGCGCTCTGATTGGCCGGGCCACGGCAACTGCAGGAACCTATGGTGAGGCGGCTGAGAGGAACGAACCAATGGGGGGCGTTCCAGAAAGCCTGCCGTAAAAGGTGCTTATATTTGCATACAGGAGGCTATATAAGACCCTAATTCGCCTTCTCTGCCGTTGCAGCTACGCCATCCGGCGCCAGTATCCTTTTATTCTCTCTTCTTTCTAAAAGAGCGCGAGGCGTTGTTGCAAATACCTCGCATTTCCTGCGGCTCGTGCAGAGCCCCTCTCCTCGGCGACGACCGTCACATCATCTGTGTGACATGCCTCGGACGGGACCACGCACAGCTCGCGCTTTCCAGGGGCGGCTGCCCCGAGTGTGATATGATGGCGCTGCAGACCCTTCGGGCTCGCCTCGCCACCTTCGACCAGGTCCCTCCTCCTGCCGCTGGACCAGAGGCTGCCAGAGCGGTCGGGCGACTGCACGCCGGATGATTCCCCGCGTGCCTCGCCTTTGCCGGTCACCTTCACTCAGGAGGAACAGCGCCCCTCTCATGCAGCGGCCTGTTCGGTTTCCTTCGGTGGTCCGTCGCCAGAGGAAGACGAGGACAGCCTGTCCACTGCCGCTTCGGGTAGCGAGTGGTCAGTTTCTGTCTCGGAGCCCCCCGCTTCGACGCAGACCGCCACAAGCTCCAAAACCCATGCTGACACGGAGCTTATCCGCGTGCTCTCTAAGGCCGTGGAAGACCTCGGACTCGAGTGGTCCCAGCCCGAAGAGCCATCGCGCAGCAGACTGGACGAGTGGTACCTAGAAAGCCGCCGCCTCTCTTCTCCTCAGAACCCCGCGCCTTTCTTCCCTGAGGTACACGACGAGCTTACTAAGTCTTGGAAGTCTCCCTACGCTGCTTGCGCAAGATCTGCCTTTTCCTCAGCGCTCTCTACCGTCGACGGCGCCAAGGAAAAAGGCTACGAGTCTCTCCCCCCCCCTCCCCCCTCTGCTCTCGCTGTTGGCCTCGCCCTCTGCTGGCCAGGCTTCCGCGGCCCTTCACACCATGGCTGTCCTTCAGGTGTTCCAGGCCAGACTTCTCCGCTCTTGGACGAGTCTGTCCCCGACTCCGAAGTTTTGAAGGACGTTCGCAGCGCGACGGACTGGCCCTTCGTGCTACTAAAGCCACCGCGCAAGCCATTAGAAAGAATATGGCTAACCTGACGGTCTTAGAGAGGCATCTTTGGCTGAATTTGACCGAGATGAAGGACGCGGATAAAGCCTCCTTCTTGGACGCCCCTATCTCTACTACCGGTCTCTTCGGTCCGTCAGTCGTGGGCTTCGCGGAGCATTTCACCGAAGCGCAAAAGGCTTCTCAGGCTATGAGGCACTTCCTACCCAAGCGCTCCAGCTCTTCTTCAGGCCGGGGACGCCCTCAAGGTAGACCGCCACCCTCTCAACCCGCTAAGCCGGCTGCGCCACCTTCTCAGCCTCGCTCCTCTTCTGGAACGTGCTAACGCTCCCGCTCCACGAACCGCAGCAGGCAGCCTGAATGCCGGGGACCTCGACCCAAGCTTGTGTTAAACCCCGTCCTAGCCGCAAGGAGAAAGAGGAGATGGTCAGGTCTCGCCTCGGCCGGACCCCCATCTCTCCCTCCCGGTCTCCCAGTTCCCTGCACCCAGGTGACTGCCGACCTCAGTTTCGCAGCCAACGAGCCCGTTGTCAAACGCACTCGCCTGCACACAAACGCCGTTATCATGGCGACCCAAATAAATCTCAAAAAGAGCTTTTTCTCTGTAGTAAATATGCCCACATATCAGTCTGCACTCCTACACTCATATACCCCTCCCACCCATGCTATAAATGTCCCGGCGCCCACTCTACAGTGCACGCCGCCATGCATAAGCATTACCCCCTCTATGTCACAAGCACAAAATGGCAGCGCTACCGAGTTCCCTCCAGTAGGCGACCCTTATCCGCGCCAGCTCCAGCCACTATCGCGTCGGGCTCAGGCCTAGCAAGCCATGCCCGGTGTATCAAATTGGGTTGTGAACATAGTAAAAAGGGGCTACTCGCTACAGTTCGCTCGCAGGCCCCCGCGCTTTCGCGCCGTGGTCGAGACCTCGGTGAAAAGCAGCGTCAGTCACGTGCTTCGCACCGAGATTTCGAAACTGTTAGAGAATTACCCGCGTCTCAGGGTGAACAGGACGCGAACCTACTCTGCCCGGTCAGAGCTTTGAGACTGTATCTGGAGCGCTCCTCCCCCTTCAGGCAGTCGGACCAGCTGTTTGTCTGCTTCGGCGGCCGCACTAAAGGTTGTGCTGTCACGAAGCTAAGACTCTCACACTGGATAGTGGACACGATCTCGCTGGCATATGAGTCTAAAAATCTGACTTGCCCTATAGGCATTAAAGCCCACTCCACTAGAGGCATGGCCTCATCTTGGGCTTGGTCGTGTGGCATTCTTTGGAAGATATCTGTGCGGTGGCAGGCTGGACCTCTCCGTCCACTTTTATCAGATTCTACAAATTGGAGGTTCCAGCTCTACAAGCAGGGCTTCTCTCCATCTAGGCTCTATCTTGACCCTGGCAAACAGATTGCCTTACGTTTTGGCCTGTACACATTAGTCCTTAAGCACTTATTCATTCATCATAAGATCCGACTATGTCCGATCAGCTGTTCAAACGAACCGACTCTTCCGGTTCTTCATTCCCCTTATAAGCCGCCTCTGTCGGTCTCTCTGGGGTTTATTAACATGTGCTTTGGGTATACTGGGTTAGTCAGCACACACGGCGCTTTACATTGTGTTCCCCATACGTAATACGAGGAACCTCTCTCGAAAGGGAACGTACTCGGTTACTTTCGTAACCTCGGTTCCCTGAGAGAGAGGAACGAGTATTACGTTCCGTGCCGTGTTTATGCTTCTCAGGTATCGCTTCAGTCGATCTTAAAACCTGACACCTATGGCGAATTAGGGTCTAGTATAGCCTCCTGTATGCAAATATAAGCACCTTTTAAGGCGGGCTTTCTGGAACGCCCCCCACTGGTTCGTTCCTCTCAGCCGCCTCACCATAGGTTCCTGCAGTTGCCGCGGCCCGGCCAATCAGAGCGCTCCTCGCGCTGGGCTATGGCCGTACAGCGGCACTACGCTTTACATGGATACCTTTATTAATAAAGTTTTGCTTCATATACTCGAGAAAAGGAGTTTTCCCCATATGTAATACTCGTTCCTCTCTCTCAGGGAACCGAGGTTACGAAAGTAACTGAGTACGTTTTACCCAGTATGTTTCTTCTGTGAATTTATATTGCTGCTCAATTGTTTTGATTTCTCCACGAATGTCTCTCACAAAGAGACAGCACGAGCTTCAACGCGACTTTGTTACCAGAGGCAGAGATACACTCATCAATCGCTGTTTACATTGAATATATAAAAACAACAAAAAATTCTGAATCATTCTCGCGTTTCTGGTTATTGTTCTGGTCAGACAAAGAATGTCAAGCCCTTGGCTTAGGCTACAGACAGCCCTGTATTCTCCTGTGACCAATGGTTTGTCTGTATGTGTATTCAGAGGCAGTGAGCAACGGGCTTTTAATATAATAATAAATAACTACGTTAATGCACGATAAAATAATTGTTGGCGTTAATGCGATAATAACGTTAACAAGTTAATTTTTCTAACCCAATGAATGACTCTGCGGTTTCTAGGCTATATATCGTTGCCCGAGGGAAAAAAGCTTCCTTCCATTTAAGAAGAGTTGTGCACTTTTATACACTTTTTATTTTAATACATTTCTTTACATAAATATTATTTTCTACTTAAAAAATCTATAATTTCGTTATTTTTCTGACCCATCTAATTACTCATCTGCGCTTCCAATAGGTTGCACGCACTTTTCTCTGAGATATTCAATTTTGATTTTGCATATTGTTTTTTAAACGGTCTTTCATGTAGCCTAGTTCATATGACCACTTTACAATATTTCATCAACATAGTTTATTTTGAAGCCGTCAATTTGGTATTTTTACAGATGTCAAATCTCCCATATACTACAGTAGTCTATTTAAAATGGCATAAATGCATCAGTTATATTCTCAATTTAATTTACAGAGCCATCCCTACAAAGTTTTAAGGTTAACTATAGAAGAGACATTCCATAACATTGGAACAAAACAAATTAAACAACATTGAGGGGTTAATTTATTTATATCTGTATTTTAGAACAGAGAAAAGCAGGGTTGAGGAGTGACACTGTAAAAAATGAATCATGGTTCTTGTAATTTTCACACAAACAAAAAAAAATGTTATAATTAAAAAATAGTGTGTATTTTTTCTTAAGAAAATTGTGGTTCAGTGTATTAAAGAAATACAACCAATAGATACACTTCCCTAATTTTTCAAGGAAATGTAAGCAATTTTAAGGCTTGAATTGAGGAACCGATTAAACTAATACAATTAAAGAAAATAAGGTTATTTGTTTATTTTAAGAGAATTAGCTCAATTGTGCAGTTTTATTTAAGCCCCTTTCACACTGCGATTCCGGCAAATACACCGATAATGCGACCCGGCATTTGTTCCCGGGCCGCTAGATTTGGTCCATTCACACTGCCAGCGAAATACCGTAATATGTGCGCTTTCACACACAACCCGTAACGGTCCCGGATCGTTTTGACACGTGATGTCGTAATGTGACGTATAACGGCGAGCGATCTCAGCTTCAGCGCGGATAGTAAGGAGCTCCGTGTTCTCGACTTGTGTCCAGTTTGCGCACATTTCTGCTTGTTTAATTTTAGTTTCTTTTGTATACGAACACTCTCTGCGTTTAAAACACAGACTAGCTCTTCTGGCACTGCAGGGTTGTATTATTGAAAAAACAAGCTCTAGTCGCAGGAGTCGCATAGGCGACCCGGCAACGTTCCGGGAATATTGTGGGTCCGACGTGCAGTGTGAAAGGGGCTTTAGAGACTCCATTGTTTGTTCCCAGCATGCTTTGCATATGGCTGGAAATGGAGAGTTAATATCGAAATGAAGTGTTGTTTAATGTGTTTTTGAGTGAAGGGAAACATCTGTTAATATATAATGTTCATTTACGTTTGACATTTGAAAGAATTTCTGTTAAGTTGAAGTTTTGACCGTTACCATTGTGCAAAAGAGTAGAGCTTATGGTTAGGTTGTGATTTGAATAACTACAAGTATTATGATTATTATTACGAAGAATGTTGCTTTGTTCAATGATCAATAGCTTTGCTAATGCTAGTGCAATAACAAGTTTGTTTCTACTTGTGCCAGCATTAGGGCTGGGACAATGCGTCGATGTCATCGATGACGTTGACGCAAAAAATACGTTGGCGCAAAATATGTGCGTTGATTCGTCAGACTCAAAATAAAGATGGCGGCGCCGGAGAGTAGAAGCAACCATAGATATACATAATAAAGTATATTATGCAGTGTTGGGTATAGTTACTTTGGAAAGTAGTTAGTTAGGTTACAACGTTACCATCAATTAAAAGTAATCAGTTATGATACAGCATTACCTATTCATAAAAGTAACGCGTTAGAGTACTCATGCGTTACCAAAAATTAAAAGCCGTTTGCAGTGGCTCACACATGACAGACACAGCCCCCGGGCCCTTTAAATGCACCTAGAAGTCGTGACTCCCGACAATGAATAACGTCAGTCATCCGACTAAATTAACACTGCAGGATAACAATAACTATTCCAGCAATAAGCTATTCCACATGGCGTTTTATTTATTTATTATCACAAACATATTATTAATATAACACAGAACATACAACACAGACCATATTATTAACCTGGGTAATAATACAGTAGCCTAAGCCCGGGTAGCCTAGGCTACTGTATATTATGAGCACCACAAGATAACTCCTGATTTTTCTTTAACTTTAAATAATGCAGTTATCAAAGTACAAGTAGGCCTATGCTTACTTGTAAACACAACCTTAAACAGGCTTGCAGATTCCATTTAGAAATTATGCACAACCAGCCAGCCAACGATCTAACAGAAATTAACAGCTGCCTGTCAAACAAAAATGATAACAAACCGATTTAAATCCTTCAATGCCACACAGGCAAATGACAAATCGCTTAATAGCCGAACTAATTATTAGTCGGCTAGACTAAGTGTCACTCACAGTCACAAGCCTAAATTTGCTTTAACACAGTCCTCTTACATTTACTCTTCAAAGTAGTGATTAAAACGTAGCAGAAGCAGATTTTCGAAACGTTTGTCCGACAGTCGATTTCTCCTGGGAGTAAGAACGAGACTCCCGAGGCTAAAAAGCCTCTCCACGGGTGCACTGGAGGATGGTGGGGTATTGAAGCGAAGAAACACTGTTTTGATCCTGGGGAACTTGTTCAACCTATCGATCTCAACACCTGACTTAAAATACTCAGCAATTTCAGTGTCCACCATCTCTGAGACCTGTCTGTCCTCTGTAAATGAAAAGAAGTCGGTCTCGACAGCGTCTCCGCTGCTGACGGGTGCAGGTGGCAGTTCGTCAAGCGGATGCCCCAGCGCACGGCACTCGGCAGCAAGCAGCACCTTGGCGGCGTCTTTTTTAGTCTCATCTTTTATCCAGCACAAAGCAGGCTGCAGTCGGGATTTTCCTTTCCTTAAAATAACGGATTACTTCTTTTAAAAAATAACGAAGTTACTGATTACTTACACACAAAACTAACGCGTTAAGTTACACATTTCAGGAAAAAAATTATTTGAGTACTCTAAACATAAATTGTGTTAAACATAAATGATACAGCAAAGACAACGTCAGCAGTAGCCTATTAACCACATATCTATGGTATTGACGGCAAAATAGGCTACAGAATATTTCATTCTGTATTGACAGTTGTAATATTTAAAAATCGATAAGTCGTTTTTTTATTATTACAATTAGGCCTATATCTGCATTTATGTTAACCTACAGACTTTCAAACATGAAAATGTAATTTATTAATATGTATTTTTGTCAAAAATATATAAACATATTTTCCTATTCTATTTTGCCTGGAGAACACGCTTGTGTGTCGTGTGAAAAATAGGCGCTTTCTAGCATACACGTGTTTTCCCTGCATCACGCAGGCAGTGTGCAAGCTCCAACCGGTTAACATGGGAGCCGAAACAAAAATGGACACGCCACGCAGCCGAGACGCTCACGGCACAATTGCAGTGTGTCCCTGGATTTGATTAACCAACTTGTTGATATTTAATGGGCATAGCCTGTAGGCTGAGTTGCATACATAGAAACATTGTATATTGTGTTTCTTTGTTGTTGGTTTATACTTATTTATTTACATTTGAGGTTTTTTTTTTTTACTTTTTTCAGCCAAATATGTCAACCAACCACCCATATACAAGTATTTAAATTAGTTTAAGTTAGTCATATGCTAGTACGTCAGATGGAGCATCATTGAATGACTTAAACCATGATGACTGTGCATTTATACAACAATAATAAAATACTGCATTGGCATAAAAAAAGGAAATTTACTTAGATACTTAAGTACTTTTGAAAACAAATACTTCTGTACTTTTACTTGAGTAAAAATCTGTTATTACAACTTTCACTTGTAACGGAGTAATATTTGACCAGTAGTACTTTTACTCAAGTACTAGAGTTGTGTACTTTGTCCACCTCTGGTTTGTACAGTATAAAATCCATTACACTTATGGACTGTGCCCATAAAACATGGAAACACTGTGTGTGTGTGTGTGTGTGTGTGTGTGTGTGTGTGTGTGTGTGTGTGTGTGTGTGTGTGTGTGTGTGTGTGTGTGTGTGTGTGTGTGTGTGTGTGTGTGTGTGTGTGTGTGTGTGTGTGTGTGTGTGTGTGTGTGTGTGTGTGTGTACTTTATGTTTTCAAGGTTTTATTGAATGCATTGCTCTTGTATAGTCTTTTACTTTGGAATTTAAGAGCAATAAACATATATTGCAATGTTAAGGAATTTGTTTTTTCATTCAGATAATTAAATCAACATGTATAAATTTCTATAAGGCAATTAATGGGGAGATAATCGATAAGCGAATCGAAACCGAATCGGACAGGAAAAATGAATCGCTAGATTAATCGTTTAAAAAATAATCGTTTATCCCAGCCCTAGCCAGCAGCAAACAGACTATTATTTGAATAACATAACTGAAAGTCAAATATAAACAGGTCATTTTGAGCTACTCTAATTTATGTATTTTTTTCAAAATGAACTTAAATTGAAAAAGCACATTCCACTAATAAGATTTAATTCGTCATACAACTACTTAAATATTATTTGTAATATTGTTACCTTTAAAGTAGATACTGTGTAATATTTTTACAGTGTAGATATGTGTAATGAAATTGTGTTATTAAATTCCAAAATTAATGTAATTGTTGTATTACTGAGGTAAAATGTGTAATTCAATTAGTTCAAGTAAATCCAAACCACATTTATAATGGGTAACTTATAGTAAGCAATTACATTTCCAAAGTAACCTTCTTAACACTGAATTATGTGAGTTTCAACACATTCTTTCTGTTGTGTGACTATGGAATTTCTTTGAATTGTCATGAATTTAATTCTACTTCCTGTCATTCAAATTCAGCTTCCTGTGGGGCGGAGTCAATTCAATTCCAGTTCCAATTCATGAATTGAATGGAGGACAATTCTGAAATTCTGAATTTTGCACAAGCCTGGTATGTATATGTACTTTGTTGTCAAGGCTGACAAGACGCTAACAATAGCTACTGTAAATTACTCAAAATATTCTTCTCTATAATGCACAAGGTTTGTTTTTCTGATTATTTATCTGGTATTTTTTACAAGGCTTGTTCTGGTATTGTTCAAATTCTCTATGATGCACAATGTTTTTCTGATTAATAATCTGGTATTTTTGACAAGGCTTGTTTAATTCGATTAATAATCTGGTATTGTTCATATGCAGTACCGAGCCCTTTTAAATCCATTACATGACAACACCGTTTGGCATGAAAGACTCAAACCTACTGTAAATTACTCTGAATAATATCCTCTATGATGCACAAGGTTTGTTTTTCTGATTAATAATCTGGTATTTTTAACAAGGCTTGTTTAATCTTATTAATAATCTGGTATTGTTCATATACAGTACTGAACCCTTTTAAATCCATTAAATGACAATACCGTTTGGCCTGAAAGACTCAAACCTACTGTAAATTACTCTGAATATTATTCTTTATGATGCACAAGGCTTGTATTTCTGACTATTTATCTGGTATATTGTATTTACTGAACCTTTTAAATAAAAAATATGTACTTTAGTAATCATTTAGTTTGTGCATTTCCAAAGTTTTTTTAATTTTTATTATTATTTTTATATTTTACTGTTCATTAAAGTCATTTTTTTTTTTTTTTTTTACTGTTGTGTTACTTTTAAACATTTTTTTTTTTTTTTTAAACCAATTTTACTTTCCAACAAGATAATAACACTATTGCTAAATCAATGTTGGGGCTTTTAAAACAGTTTTGGGGAGACTTGAAACAGTGACTGTGCATGTGCTGATCATGCAAACAAACAGCCAATCAGGACCCTGCATTAGGTGTAAGGTTGAGAATTATAACAGTGATCCTGCAGGTATACAGCCAATGAGGACACTGAGGATCTAAAGTATTGCATGACTTTTAGTGTAGGTGGACAGAGATAATTTGACCTTCAACAGTATGTTTTTCCGCTTCTCTTTGGATCCCATTGATGTGCCTCGCATTTAAGTCACATCTCTGCTGCAAAGGTAAGTGGAGTTATTCTTTATCTATATATTTTAGAGGGGAAAATGGAAAATAATGCATTGTTTGACAAATGCAATATTTATTATTTAAAATGTTACATTTTTGACTGCATTACATGTTTATTATCATTGCTACCTGAAATTTGACAAATTTGTACTACATTCTTTTAAGTAATATGTGGCTTCTGTGTTAAGTAGTTATAACATTCCACGTGTGAACATATGTAGGTGCTTTCAGTAAGCATGTGTTAATTAGGACTTTTATAGCTTTTACAAATGTGCCATAGAATAAACTTGACTGGTGCATTTTTCGAGACAAAACATGGCACAAAATATGTTATTGCTATTTGCTTTCAGTGTTCAATCATGCTTTTTTATCAGTGACTAAACTTTAAGACTTTTCTATAAAACCGGCTAGTAATTATTTTGCCAAACTGATGAAAGACAGTAAATCCTTTGTAGGTCTACTAAATAACTGGATTCAGTCAGAGAAAAGCAAAAAACAAACCCAAATAAATGTATTCATGATAATCATACAGTGCATTTTACACTAATCAACAGTGTGTGTTATGATCCCAAGTTTAGAAAATGGCAAAATCTCGTAAAGGACAGGCAGCCGCGAGATCAGACCTTTGGGCAGTGGCTGGTGGTGTAGATGCTGTTTTAGAAAGCTTTCTGTCCAGTGAAACATTAAAACAAGACACCTCTTTAAAGTCAGCAGTGTGGTCAAGATTGGCACTAAAAATATTTCAGTGTGACACACTGAAAAATAGAAAATGGCTATATGTTGTATGGACATTCAATAGAAAAATATCAAAAGATTGGTTGAAGCACAGAATCAAAAAGAAAAAGAAAGTTCTCCAGCGGCAGATGAAGACAAGAACAGCCCAGATATTAACACTGATGGTGAGGATGACAATTCAGACATATCCAGTGCAAGTCAGGAAGAAAAATTAAGAGATTCTTCAGAGCCTGATCACAGAGACAAAAACACATTGGAAATAGTGAGTTAGGGACACTACACAGCAAGCCAGCAATGGCACCTATGGGACGGAAGGAGAAAAGGATTTTCCTAACTAGAGGAAGCAGAGGTAGAGTCACAACATCCTGATGTTGAGGCACCTGATTGGGCAGGATGGGAAGTAGAAACACAGAGTAACACAGAACAGCCAGCCAGACATTTGACATCTATGAAAACAGAAGAGGCTAAGTCAGATGAAAAGGAATTACTGGACAGTCAAGTGGAGTCAGAGGATAGTTATGTAGATGTACCATGAGAGCATCAAAGGAGTGACATCTGACAGTGACTCTGACAAACAAAAGGACATAAGTGGAGAAGCAGAAAGTTAATCTGAAGGGGCAAGATAAGAATCTTCCACTTCCATTCTGAAGAGATCCCAATCTTCAAAACTTTCCAGTGGTTTAGGGAAGACAGCTAGTGATCAAGAAAAAAGGATGTATAGAAAGCTGCCATGTATTCCATTAAAATTCAGAATTGTTATTTCACGAAAACAATGGAAAAAGATTGCACCCCTGAAAGAGTCCAGAAAACTTAAAGGGGGGGTGAAATGCTGTTTCATGCATACTGATCTTTTTACACTGTTAAAGACTTGGAATCCCATACTAAACATAGACAAAGTTTCAAAAGTTAAGGTGGACCTTTGATGGGAGTATTTCTTTGTCAAAAATACTACTTCCGGTTAGTCATAAGTTTCGGCAAGTTTTTTTCGATCATGGGTCCACTTGACGTTAAAAGATCGGAATTTCCTTGTATGGGCCGTACGGACAATTCTACCGGAAGAGCATGAGAGAGAGAGCGAAAGCAACAGGCTACGCCCATCAAAGCGGGGCTCGTAGGCTGCGCTGCACAGGTGATGTGACTTCAAGAAATTAACAATGTCACCAAAAAAGTGCGTTTTTGGTTGCCAGACCAACACAGTCCTGTACAGATTGCCAAAAAAACCCGCGTTAAGGCAACAGTGGATGTAATTTGCTTTTCCGGATCAGCAACTGAGTTGCGCAAAGGTTTATGTCTGTTCACTGCATTTCGGTGCCGACTGTTTCATAAACAAGGCCCAGCTCGACGCCGGATTTTCCGATCGCCTAATGCTGAAGGATGGAGTAGTCCCAACGTTAGAACCGCAGGCGGTGAGTAAGACTGATTCAAATGTCTGTGTTTTTGCCTATGCCCATCAAGTAGCCCAAACATGATCACGTATAGTTAATTGATCAATGGAGCATGCAATGTGTAGTGCATGTACATTTGTTTAGCTGGCCACTATATGTGTTACTTTATGTTTGTGTATTGTAAAAACACTCCAAACAACAATACACAAAGAGTGGGGAAATATGTTGAACTAAATAAGCGCGCTTCTTCATTCAAATGCGCTACTATTCCATGTCTTTCTATGTAAACACTAGCCTGCCGTGCAAAACCAGTCCGCATACTACAATTGTCTACACAAACCACGCGTAAACACACACACACACACACACACGTTAACACTCGCGCTTGACATGGTGTTCTAAAAACGTGACGTTAAAGTTAAAATCGTGGAATAACGGTTTGATTGTAGTCTAGCAAGAAGTGCACTTCCCACATGCACACCTTCAAAAGCATAAATATGTAAATAACACAAGCCGCTAAGCATATTATATAGTTAGTGTAACTTATAACTTGTACCACATAGAGACGTCCTGCTCTAGTCGTTTTTACTGCTGCTCCTGTTCAACTTCAGCCTCTGGCTCTGATTCCAGATCATAGATGTATGGCTGTATCTGATTAAAAGCCATTTTTTTATTTTGAATAAAGTTTTTTCCCACTGTAAGGGATGACACAGCTTTACGACGCACTCAACACAATAACAGCGGCGCGCCCTCGTCATTATTTAGCTCCGCCCACACGATACGCCCCCACCCGCTCGGCTTTTTTCGGAAAGACTCGGAACAGCGCATCTTTCTTATATAATTATAAATTTTAAAAAAAGACTTTTCGGAGATCTGCAGGATGCAATGCTACTCTATAGGTACTCAAGATTGACATGATACTGAGTGAAACTGAGTGTTTCACCCCCCCTTTAATGGATTTAAAAGGGTTTGGAAGTGTATATGAACAATACCAGATTATTAATCAGATTAAACATGCCTTGTAAAAAATACCATATTAATAACCAGAAAAACAAACCTTGTGCATTATAGTGAATACTATTCTGAGTAGTTTACAGTAGGTTAGAGTATTTCAGGCCAAACGGTGTTGTCATTTAATGGCTTTAAAAGGGTTCAGTACTGTATATGAACAATACCAGATTATTAATCAGATTAAACAAGCCTTGTAAAAAAAAAAAACCATATTATAATCAGAAAAACAAACCTTGTGCATCATAGAGAATAATATTCTGAGTAATTTACAGTAGGTTAGAGTATTTCAGGCCAAACGGTGTTGTCATTTAATGGCTTTAAAAGGGTTCAGTACTGTATATGAACAATACCAGATTATTAATCAGAAAAACAAACCTTGTGCATTATAGAGAATAATATTTTGAGTGATTTACAGTAGGTTTTTAGTCTTTTAGGCCAAACAGTGTTGTCATTTAATGGATTTAAAATGGTTCCGTTCTGTATATGAACAATACCATATTAATAATCAGAAAAACAAGCCTTGTGCATCAAAGTGAAAAATATTCTGAGTAATTTACAGTAGGTTTGAGTCTTTAAGGACAAACGGTGTTGTCGTTTAATTGATTTAAAAGGGTTCAGTACTGTATAACTGATTATTAATACCAGATTATTAATCGGATTAAACTAACCTTGTAAAAAAATACCTGATAAATAATAAGAAAAAAAAAAACTTGTGCATCATAGAGAATAATATTCTGAGTAATTTACAGTAGGTTTGAGTATTTTCTTTAGGCCAAACTGTGTTGTCCTTTAATGGATTTACGGTATTGCATAGGCTATATTACATTTTCTACAATTACTATAAAATATGGGAAATGCTTATTCCAAAAACGGAGCCTTAATTGTGCAATAAAGGGTTGTGCAGATGTTTTTCTGAACATTGTAGCATTAGTTTGATAACATGAATATCATATAGTTAAATTGTTAGATATTTAAATAGTTTAAACGATTTATACGGGTAATTATTATGTATTGTATTTGCAATAATTAAACCTTGTGCAACTTAAAGGATATTGGTTTATGTATATCTGAGTTGGTTTGGGATGAAAATATGAATTGCGCAGAGAGTTTAATGGGTATGAAACTGAATGTCTAACTAACTTCAAACGTTAAATTAACTTTACCGCAATCGTCAATTGCTACAATGACACATTGTAGCTTAGATAACACGCATCTGTTCTCACACAGTAGCCTACTGACACAACAACTTGACTACATAATGCATGACTACATAATGCATGACTACATGTGCTGTACATCTCGAAATACATCATTATACCTCATTAAGTGTATGCCTTTACTTGCAAATACCGTGTTTATTCAAAGAAGCTTTACACACCAATGCAGCGTGATCCCTTTTCTTCTTGTATTAACGCGGCTCTTTCTTCTTCTTCTTGTTTGACGACGGATCCCAGCCACAGCATTACCGCCACCTACCAGCCAAATGGACCATTGTTTGCCTTTTTTTTTTTGTGGTGTAATGCATAACCTGTTGCACTGTAGTTTTGCTGAATTATATCAGTAGTATATTCCTAATCAGAAATCAAATACCTGGGAATTTACCTTTGCAAGGACCAAAAACAAAGCCAACTTCTGAATGTAGAAAATAAAATTAAAGAATGCAAATCAAGGGTAAATAGATGGCTACAGAGGGATTAATCAATTCTAGGTCGAATTTTAGCTAACAAAGATGGAATGTTTATCAAGATGTATTTACCCAGCTTATTCCAATGCCATTCCAAACAAATTAATTAAGTCTATCAACCAAATCAACCTAAACTTCATTTGGAGAAACAGACCACATTATATGAAAAAAGCAATATGGTTAAAGACACAAATGATGGAGGGATAAAAGTTATTGAAGGGAAAATGTCCCCACAAAGATGGCAGTATGCAAAATCCTTGTCCTTGTGGGGACATTTTTTGGTCCCCATAAGGAAAACATCTTATAAATCATACAGAAGGAGTTTTTTTTTTTGTTTGTTTGTTTGTTTGTTTTTTGTTGAGAAAGTAAAAATGCAGAATGTTTCCTGTGATGGGTAGGCTTAGGTGTAGGGGCAGTGTAAGGGGATAGAAAATACGGTTTGTACCAGAGGTGGACAGTAACTAAGTACATTTACTTGAGTAGCTACTGTACTTAAGTACACGTTTTGAGTATCTGTACTTTACTGGAGTATTATTTTTTCTGTAAACTTTTGACTTTTACTTCACTACATTTGAAAGACAAATAACGTACTTTTTACTCCACTACATTTCTATCTAGGTCGAAAGTCGTTTCTGTTGCAGCTCTGAAAGTCAGTGGATGATTTTTTCCTTCTTTAAAAGGTTTTTTGTTTTTGTTGTTTCACACAGTCTGTCGGGAATCACCCAACTTTTTTTGAACACTGATCAGTTCATAGCAAAATGGAAGAAGACGGTTCTAAGGCACAAGTGTGTGCAACCATAGCCATTCTTTGAAAGTATGTTTCAGGTTTTTTTTTTTAAATCAAGATTAGTTTAGTTGGCATACACTTGATGCATGTCTTATAAAATATTACAAATATAAACATCAGGGAGAAAGAGAAGAGTAAAGTTGGGAGAATATCAGATGTGTATCGGTGTTTTGGATCCGTCCATTCGGCCTTAAAGTGACAGCAGCTTTGAAAAGAGCTTTGTAACTTATATGGGTGGTTGACATGACATGGCCTGTTTTTGTTCCAATGTGTCAAAGTTACGTAAATTATTAAAAAAAAAAATATGTCAAAAACTGTTGTGATATTGTTCAGAAAGTGCTGTTATATATGGACATACAGAGCATTTATAGGATTAATCTTTCATTTTTTCACAATTTTCAGCCAAACCAGAAAAAGCTCATATAGCGTGACTGTCCCAAGCAGATTTCACAAATTTAGATTTTGTATAAAAACAAGAAAATGATTTAATTTTATGTTTATTCAATCATATATTGATAACCCAAATGTCTACTTGTGAGTATGATTGATTAAAAGTTTAGGCAAAATATTTTGAAGCCACCCTTAACTAAAACATTTTGTCCCAAAAATGGATATCATATGGTGTGACGCCATATTCCTTTTTTTAAATGGGCAATTGTTTGGAGACCTTTGGGGAGTGGAGGTTCCTTTTTCTTTTAGGAGGAAGAACAACACTTCAGAAGGACACTTAGTGTTACAAGGTGAGTTTTCTCTCTTCATGTTTAAAAAAAAAATCAAGTATATCCGGCACTCCTGCTTCAGTTCCCTTTTGGTGTGACGCATTTTACGCAAAAATGCCTAAATTAAATTTCTTTTCAGTCAATATTACCTTTATTGTCATATTGTAGTTACCATGGCTTTAGAATATTAGCATAAAAGCACATTGCTTAATATCAATGTAAGTACATAAAACCTCATATGGGGTGACACAATATCATAAGGTGTGACAAGGTTTTCTTGTAACACCATATGATTATTTTGACACACTATATGATATGAACTGTATTTAAATACATAAATAATGCTCTTAGATACATATTTTATAGCTAATAGTTAAGTTTATTGAATATTTCTTCATTTTAACATATTTTGATACTATATTATTCATACATTTAATATCTATAGACCAACTCCATTTGGTGAATCGTTACTTCCCTATACTATCCAATTTGTAAGCTGAATCCATGTTAAACTACAGCATTTTGTCACTTAAATGTTTCCCTATATTTTTTTATTTTTTTAGTTTGAGGTACATTTCAGTAGATGGTTAGTACAGAAAGAACAAGAAAATACAGGGAAAGATTAAATGCAGATGCTTCAAGGAGAGAGGAGGTCCTGAGGAAAAGACAAGGGCTGAATCCAAAATCGCCCCCTATACCCTCCAATAGGGCATTATTTGAGAGACAGCTATTTGTAGTGTTGTCCGAAACCATAGTGGACATTATTGAGTGCACACATTCTATCCCACAATGCACTACAATAACGATTGTACAGCAGATGTACACACAATGGCTGTCCGAATTCACTCACTCGTTTTCATTCACTCCTTCAAATGAACTATATTAGTGGACTAAAGTAGGGAATAGTGAATGACGGTTTGGAGTAATTTTGGATTCAGCCTAGCAAAGTAAATAAAAACATTTAACTTATTGATAGTGATGCAGCACCACTGTGCAGTTATATTGAGACCAAGTTGAAAAGCACATTATCCATGGAAAAACTCGGCTCAAAGAAGGCTCTACAAAAAAAAAAAAAAAATACACACACTTGCGCTAACAGACAGACTCACTCACTCACTCACTCGCTCACTCGCTCACTCGCTCACTCACTCACTCACTCACTCACTCACTCACTAAAGCGCTATATAAATGCAGTCCATTAACTTACACTCACTCACTCACTCAAACACACTCACTCACTCACTCAAACACACTCACTCACCCACTCACCCACTCACTCACTCATGCAGACTCACTCAATCACACTTGAATGCAAAAGTAAATGCAATAAAGTATTAATCTGATAATTTTTTGCAGTGCACATTTCTGAAATGCTTGTATACATGATTGAATTTGTCTATTTACAGATATCAAGAGAAAAACTGAAAGGGGAGGTTCAAACGTTCAGAGTGAATTATCATCCACCGTCAAGAGTTTGAGAAGAACTCACTTGTTTAAACAATTTTGTGTTTTTGTTGTTGTTGCTGAAACAAAGATTTACTTGTTAATGCTCATTTCTTATCTTATTATGTCAGTTTTTAGATACTATTTCCTTTTCATTTTTATACTGTTGATCGTAAAAGACTTGAGAGTGGTCCTGTGTTCTTTTGTGTGTTGAAGCTGGCGTGACAATGTAATTTCCTGTAAAGGATCAATAAAGTATCTACAACAACAACTTGTCAGTTTGGTTGTTTGTTAAATGCAGCTAATACATTTTTTTGCATTCAGATTGTTTATGTGGTTTGATTCATCATTTGGTGTGACATTCAGAATTTTAAAAGAATTTTGGTTATTAATCATACAATCATCAATGTTACAGATGGGGAATAGTGTCAGGAAAGGTTACAAGCATTTTGGTACTTTTATAACGAGGTATTCCCAAATTAATTTGAAGTATATTGAAAGATTACGAGTAAACATCTTAATGAGTGTTGATAAAGTAAAATAATGCAAAATGTAATATATATGCACATAAGAAATGCTATACTTTCATATAGAAATGATAAAGAATCAAGATAAATTGACTTACATGATCACATTATACCCCTTTTTAATTTAATACACAATAACAATCATGTCACACCATATGGCAATTTTTGTCATGTAAAATTCCGGACAAAATCTACAAGACCATATATATATATATATATATATATATATATATATATATATATATATATATATATATATATATATATATATATATATATATATATATATATATATATATATATAAGAGTTGGTAGAATATAACACAATAAGTTCCATGACTTACATTTGAGGGGTTTTTTTAAACTTTTTTTCAGCCAAATATGTCAACCACCCATATACAAGTATTTAAATTAGTTTAAGTTAGTCGTATGCTAGTTTTTTTTTATACAACAATAATAAAATACTGCATTGGCATAAAAAAAGGAAATTTACTTAGATACTTAAGTACTTTTGAAAACGGTAACGCTTTAGATTACGGCCCGGAAAGTACCGGGTAATTACAGTGAATTTACAGCATAATTTTCGGTAATTATAGTGTAACTATAAAGTAAGTATATGGGAACAATATGTAATATTGGGGGAATAAAGGGGTAACTATCAGGAAAATTTATAAATTATTTATGCTGTAAGTCTTTTTTAATTAAGGGGTAATTATACTGTAAGTGTCAGGTCTCAGGTTCTTTCTCATTTGTCACACGCACACTCACACTCACACGCGCACACACACACACACACACACACACACACACACACACACACACACACACACACACACACACACACGCACACGCGCGCAGTCACACACATACTGTTTCTCTCTCTCTCTACCTGCACCTGTTAGTCATCGCAATCAGCGCTCCGCTGCCGGGCGATGACACCTGTTCCCACTTTGGTGTGAGTGCTTACCCTTTATCTAGTGTTTGTTCTGGCTGGCCCTTGTTGGATCATTATTTCATGTCTTGCGTTACGACTGCTGCTATTTTCATGTCTGAGAAGTTTGGAAGTTGTCTTGATTGTCTGTTTCAGCCTTGCGCCTAGGTTTTGCCTGAGTCCTGCATTTCTGACCTTCGTGGTCCCATACCTGGCTGTGACTTTCTCCCTAGCACTGCCTATCCCTCTGGGGTGTCCGGTCCTCTCAGCTCTTCTAGACCGGATCAGCTCCACGGTGTTCTGAGTTTGTTTCTTCTACAGACTGCCTTGTTTAAGTCCTCATTAAAGACTGTTGTTTTCTGTCAAACTCTGCTCTTGGATCCATTCTTTATCTCCGTGACAGAATGATCCAACCAACCATGGATCCAGCAGAGGGGGAGCCCGTCCGATCTGCTGTCGAGTTCCAAGGAGCAATGCTCGGAAGACACGAGGAGGAGTTGGCTGCCGCTCACCAAGCAGTTAGGACTCTTTCTGATCAGGTCGCGGATCTTTCAGCCCGTTTCCTCCACTTTCACAAGGAATCAGCGGTGACGCTCAACCGACAGCTACCTTCAGAACCGCGAGTCAACAATCCATCCTGTTATGCCGGTGAGCCCACTGAGTGCAGAGCCTTTCTCATACAATGTGAGGTTGTCTTTTCTCTGCAGCCCCAGACGTATGCGGGGGATCAGGCTCGCATTGCATTTGTTCTCTCTCTCCTCACGGGGCGCGCACGCGAGTGGGGAACGTCTGTTTGGGAGGCTAAATCGGCGTGCTGCAGCCAGTACGGGCTCTTTAAGGACGAGATGATAAAGGTCTTTGATAGATCTGTCTTCGGCTGTGAGGCTTCACGGCTTCTTGCTGTTCTTCGTCAGGGCAGAAGGTCTGTGGCCGATTTCGCTATAGAATTCAGGACACTGGCAACTACTAGTGAGTGGAACGAACCTGCACTAACCGCTCGTTTTCTGGAGGGGTTAAACCTGGACCTTAAGGAAGAGATTTACGCACGGGGGTTGACGGCTCAGCTGGATCAGCTCATCGATCTGGCCATTCGCTTGGAGAGATGTTTCGAGCAGAGCCGACCGGTTCGCTCTTCTTATTCCAAGCCATTCGACGATTCCTTCTCCGCGGCTGTTCCCGTTCGTAACCATTCTGAGGCTGAGCCCATGCAAGTCGGGAGCATGCGAATCTCCGCAGAGGAACGACAACGGCGGATACTTAATCGTCTCTGCTTCTACTGTGGACGGGCTGGTCACGCTGTTGCTTCGTGCCCGTTAAAAGCCAGAGCTCACCAGTAGGCAGAGGAGTACTGGTGAGCGCTTCTGTCGTTTCTTCCTCACCCAGAGCTCGTACCACGATATCTGCTGTTCTCCGGTGGGCGGGCTCTTCAGCAGCTGCACCTGCCCTCCTCGACTCGGGGGCCGAGGGCAACTTCATTGACGAAGGATGGGCGTGTGAGCACAAGATTCCCATGGTCAACTTAACTGAGTGCACTACTGTATTTGGCCTGGACGGCAGAGAGCTTGCTTCGGTTCGCCGCGTCACCGTTCCGGTAAGTCTCACCGTCTCCGGCAACCACCAAGAGACTATTTCTTTTTATGTTTTTCAGTCTCCCTATACCTCCATTGTTTTAGGGCATCCCTGGCTTTTCCATCATAATCCTCAGATTGACTGGGTTAAGGGGTCTATTCATAGTTGGAAGTTGTCTTGTCATGTAAATTGTTTGGTCTCTGCTGTTTCTGCCGTGTCTTCTGTTTCTGTCTTCCAGGAGGAGCCTGATGACCTGTCTGGAGTCCCGGAGGAGTACCATGATCTGCGGGCAGTTTTCAGTCGTTCCCGGGCGGTTTCCTTGCCGCCTCACCGTCCTTATGACTGTGGGATCGAGCTTCTCCCTGGTACAGCGCCCCCTCGTGGTAGATTGTACTCCCTTTCGGTGCCTGAGCGGGAGGCTCTGGAGAAGTATCTCTCAGAGTCCCTCGACGCAGGGATAATTGTTCCTTCTTCGTCGCCGGCCGGTGCGGGGTTTTTCTTTGTAAAGAAGAAGGATGGTTCTTTGCGTCCCTGTATCGATTATCGAGGACTGAATGACATAACAGTCAAGAACCGATATCCCTTGCCTCTTATGTCGTCGGCCTTTGAGATCCTACAGGGCGCAAAGATATTCACGAAATTAGACTTGCGTAACGCCTACCATTTGGTGCGGATCAAGGAGGGAGACGAGTGGAAGACCACGTTCAACACTCCTGTCGGGCACTTTGAGTATCGCGTCCTTCCTTTCGGGCTGGTCAACGCTCCCGCGGTTTTTCAAGCCCTAGTTAACGACGTCTTGCGTGACATGCTCAACGTTTTTGTATTTGTGTATCTGGATGACATTCTGATTTTCTCTCCATCCCTCCAGGTTCACGTTCAACACGTTCGTCGTGTCCTGCAGCGTTTATTAGAGAACCGCCTATTCGTTAAGGCAGAGAAGTGCGTCTTTCATGCCCAATCGGTCACGTTTCTCGGTTCGGTGATCTCTACGGAGGGGATCAGCATGGACCCTAACAAGGTCCGTGCGGTTCTCGATTGGCCAGTTCCAGATTCACGTGTCGCCCTTCAGCGGTTTCTGGGATTTGCAAATTTTTATAGGCGCTTTATTCGAGGTTTTAGCCAGGTTGCCGCCCCCCTTACCGCCCTCACCTCCTCCAAGGCCAGGTTTGCTTGGTCGGGGGCGGCTGAGGGGGCATTTAACCGTCTTAAGAACCTTTTTACCTCCGCGCCCATTTTGATCACCCCCGACCCGAGGCGTCAGTTCATCGTCGAGGTCGATGCCTCCGACATTGGGGTGGGAGCTATCTTGTCGCAGCGTTCGGCCCAGGATGACAAGGTACATCCGTGTGCGTTCTACTCGCATCGTCTTTCACCCGCAGAGCAGAACTACGATGTGGGCAACCGAGAACTCTTAGCGATCCGTCTGGCACTGGGTGAGTGGTGACATTGGCTTGAAGGAGCCAGTGTACCATTCATAGTCTGGACGGATCATCGCAATCTAGAATATATCCGCTCGGCGAAACGCCTTAACGCCCGTCAAGCCCGCTGGGCATTGTTTTTCGATCGCTTTGACTTCTCTATTTCTTTTAGACCTGGTTCGAAGAACCTCAAACCCGACGCCCTTTCTCGCCAGTTCGGCTCATCAGAGGTTACCTCGACCATAGAGGGGATTTTGCCTCAGCGATGTGTGGTCGGGGGAGCCACCTGGTGAGTGGAGCAGATGGTTAAGCGTTCCCTCTCGCAGATTGCCAGACCGCCGTGCGCTCCGGATGGAACGTTATTCGTACCCAAAGACGCTCGTCCTACGGTTCTTCGTTGGGGGCATTCGTCGAAATTGGTCGCGCATCCCGGGGTTAGAGGAACTTTAGCGGCCATTCGTCAGAGATTTTGGTGGCCCACTCGTGAGCGCGATATCCGGCAGTTTGTAGCAGCTTGTTCTACTTGCGCCCAGACGAAGTCTAGCAATAGTCCTCCGGCGGGCCTTCTTAGACCTCTTCCTATTGCTTCTCGTCCCTGGTCTCACATCGCGTTGGATTTTGTTACCGGGTTGCCTTCGTCGGCGGGTAATACGGTCGTTCTCACCGTCGTAGATAGTTTTTCTAAAGCTGCACACTTTATCCCACTTCCTAAACTACCGTCGGCTCTTGAGACCGCCCAGATTATGGTTAATCACGTTTTCAAGATCCATGGTCTTCCTTCGGACATTGTGTCTGACAGGGGACCCCAATTTACCTCCCAGGTCTGGAGGGAATTCTGTCGTCAGATAGGGGCTTCCCCCAGTCTGTCGTCAGGATTCCATCCGCAGACTAATGGGCAGGCCGAGAGGACCAATCAAATTCTTGGTCGCATGCTACGCTGTCTCACGTCACAGAACCCGGCTTCTTGGTGTGATCAGCTCCCGTGGGCCGAATATGCTCACAATTCTCTTCCGTCGTCCGCTACTGGGTTGTCTCCGTTTGAGAGTTGCCTCGGTTACCAACCTCCCATTTTTCCGGCGCAGGAGACTCGGGCCTCGGTCCCGTCCGTCGAGGCTTTTATTCAGAGATGCAAGTGAACCTGGAGGAGAGTGAGATCTGCATTATGTCATTCCAGGGCACATAACCGTCGAGCCGCTAATCGTCACCGTGTTAAGTCGCCAAGATATGTCTGTGGGCAGAAGGTGTGGCTTTCCACCCACAACTTGCCTATTCAAGAGACGTCTCGTAAGCTAATGCCTCGGTTTATCGGGCCCTTTCCCGTGGTAAAGGTTATCAGTCCAGTAGCTGTTAAACTCAGGCTCTCCCGTCGGTTGTGTCGCGTTCATCCGGTTTTTCGTGTGTCATGCATTAAACCGGTTATTCGTGGGCCCTCCCGTCCCTCCCTTCCTCCTCCTCCTATCGACGAGGAGGCCTCTATCTATAGGGTTCACAAGCTCCTCGACGTCCGCACTAGGGGGCGTGGCCACCAGTTTTTGGTAGATTGGGAGGGGTACGGTCCTGAGGAGAGGCGGTGGATTCCGGCCCGGGACGTCCTGGATCGCTCGCTGATTGATGACTTCTACCGGTCTCGTCAGGCTCCTTCCTCGGGAGCGCCCGGTGGCGCTCGTTGAGAGAGGGGTACTGTCAGGTCTCAGGTTCTTTCTCATTTGTCACACGCACACTCACACGCGCACACACACACACACACACACACACACACACACACACACACACACACGCACACGCGCGCAGTCACACACATACTGTTTCTCTCTCTCCACCTGCACCTGTTAGTCATCGCAATCAGCGCTCCGCTGCCGGGCGATGACACCTGTTCCCACTTTGGTGTGAGTGCTTACCCTTTATCTAGTGTTTGTTCTTGCTGGCCCTTGTTGGATCATTATTTCATGTCTTGCGTTACGACTGCTGCTATTTTCATGTCTGAGAAGTTTGGAAGTTGTCTTGATTGTCTGTTTCAGCCTTGCGCCTAGGTTTTGCCTGAGTCCTGCATTTCTGACCTTCGTGGTCCCATACCTGGCTGTGACTTTCTCCCTAGCACTGCCTATCCCTCTGGGGTGTCCGGTCCTCTCAGCTCTTCTAGACCGGATCAGCTCCACGGTGTTCTGAGTTTGTTTCTTCTAAAGACTGCCTTGTTTAAGTCCTCATTAAAGACTGTTGTTTTCCTGTCAAACTCTGCTCTTGGATCCATTCTTTATCTCCGTGACAGTAAGTATTTTTTAATTAAGGGGTAATTATACTGTAAGTATTTTTAATTAAGGGGTAATTATACTGTAAGTATTTTTAATTAAGGGGTAATTATACTGTAAGTATTTTTTAATTAAGGGGTAATTATACTGTAAGTATTCTTTAATTAAGGGGTAATTATACTGTAAGTATTTTTTAATTAAGGGGTAATAATACTGTAAGTATTATTGTGCGGATGTGCGGGCTGTAAATTAAAGTGGCCCTTGTTCTCCTCTTGTTTCGTGTAGTTATGGGGTAAGTATGGATCTGCGGGCTGTAAATTAAAGTGGCCCTTGTTCTCCTCTTGTTTCGTGTAGTTATGGGGTAAGTATGGATGTGCAGGCTGTAAATTAAAGTGGCCCTTGTTCTCCTCTTGTTTTGTGTAGTTATGGGGTAAGTATGGATGTGCGGGCTGTAAATTAAAGTGGCTCTTGTTCTCCTCTTGTTTCATGTAGTTATGGGGTAAATATGGATGTGCGGGCTGTAAATTAAAGTGGCCCTTGTTCTCCTCTTGTTTCGTGTAGTTATGGGGTAAGTATGGATGTGCGGGCTATAAGAAATAATCTCTGCTAATTAAAACTCATTTGGGTTTCTAAGAGTTAGGCATCAAACAGCAAATACAGCAATAACTAGAGTAATCCATACGATCCCAATGGATGAATCAATGTCTTCTGAAGTTAAACGATGAGTGTTTGTAAGAAAAATAACAATATATCGCATCCGACCAGCAGTTATCTGCGTGTGCATGCGAGGGTTGATTTCACGCTTGACGTAACTTGAAGGGTCAAGCGTGACGTGCGCGCGCCGTAAAACTCTGGTCATGTGGATGTCTGATGCTGTCGTTTTTTTTTATGCTCACAACAGTATACAAACAATAACATAATATATAACATAATAATATAATAGCAATTAGAAACAAACAAGAATAAAATACAAGATAGGTTCGTTTTCGCGTGTGTTTCAGATGAAACGTGCACGAGAACGTCATGAAAGCTTGAAGCGTCTCATGCACGCGTTGGTAAAAGGCAAGCTTTCATGACGTTCTCATGCACGTTTCATCTGAAACACACGTGAGAACGGACATTTCTTGTATTTTATTCTTGTTTGTTTCTAATTGCTATCATCATATATTATGTTATTGTTTGTATACTGTTGAACTTGTGAGCATTAAAAAAAACCGACATCATCAGACATCCACATGGCCAGTTTTATAGCGCGCGCACGTCACGCTTGACCCTTCAAGTGACGTCAAGCGTAAAATCAACCCTCGCATGCACACGCAGATAACTGCTGGTCGGATGCGATTTATTGTTATTTTTCTTACAAACACTCATCGTTTAACTTCAGAAGACATTGATTCATCCATTGGGATCGTATGGATTACTCTAGTTATTGCTGTATTTGCTGTTTGATGCCTAACTCTTAGAAACCCAAATGAGTTTTAATTAGCAGAGATTATTTATTTATCTGTGTTCATCTGAGGAAATAAAGTCGTATACATCTCGGATTACATGAGGGTAAAAGACGAGTAAACGGTGAGGATATTTCTGCGAACACTGTATTTTCAGTGTAACAGTTACAGAATACTAGCTAGACATGTGGGATCCTTCTTAAGATTCATCTGTGGCAAGGAAGAAAAAGAAGAGGAACAAGAGGAGGATGAAGCCAAGCAAGAGAAATGAATGTGCTCTAAATCTGTTTTTTTTTTTTTTTTAAGTTTTTATTTTTCCTTTTTTAAATAAAGGTTTCTGAGGGATTTCAGATTTAGTATGTGTTTTTATTGTACTTACCCTGTAATTACATGAAACAAGAGGAGAACAAGAGCCACTTTAATTTACAGCCTGCAGATCCTTACCCCATAACTACACGAAACAAGAGGAGAACAAGGGCCACTTTAATTTACAGCCCGCACATCCATACTTACCCCATAACTACACGAAACAAGTGGAGAACAAGAGCCACTTTAATTTACAGTCCGCACATTCATACTTACCCCATAACTACACGAAACAAGAGGAGAACAAGAGCCACTTTAATTTACAGCCCGCACATCCATACTTACCCCATAACTACACGAAACAAGAGGAGAACAAGCGCCACTTTAATTTACAGCCCGCACATCCATACTTACCCCATAACTACACGGATAATTACCCCTTAATTGAAAAATACTTACAGTATAATTACCCATTAATTAAAAAATACTTACAGTATAATTACCCCTTAATTAAAGAATACAGTATAATTACCCCTTAATTAAAAAAATACTTACAGTATAATTACCCCTTAATTAAAAAATACTTACAGTATAATTACCCCTTAATTAAAAAATACTTACAGTATAATTACCCCTTAAATAAAAAATACTTACAGTATAATTACCCCTTAATTAAAAAATACTTACAGTATAATTACCCCTTAAATAAAGAATACAGTATAATTACCCCTTAATTAAAAAAATACTTACAGTATAATTACCCCTTAATTAAAAAATACTTACAGTATAAATAATTTATAAATTTTCCTGATAGTTACCCCTTTATTCCCCCAATATTACATATTGTTCCCATATACTTACTTTATAGTTACACTATAATTACAGAAAGTTATGCTGTAAATTCACTTTAATTATACAGTACTTTCCGGGCCGTAATCTAAAGCGTTACCGAAAATAAACTATTTGAGCCGCACCAATCAGGATTCCGTAAATTGCACAGCACTGAGACTGCATTGGTGAAAGTCGCTAATGACTTACTAATTGCATCCGACTCCGGCTCCACGTCCATTCTCATTCTCTTGGATCTTAGTTCAGCCTTCGAGACTATTGACCATGTCCTACTACTTAATCGCCTCGAACATGTATTTGGCTTGTCAGAGACTGTTCTTGACTGGTTCAAGTCCTATTTTACTGACCGTAGTCAATTTGTTTTTATGGGTGGTTATAGGTCCAAGGTTGGTTCTGTTCATACGGGTGTTCCACAAGGGTCAGTCTTGGGTCCTTTACTCTTTAATATGTACATCTTTCCACTTGGTCAATTATTACAATCTCTCAACCTTACCTATCACTTTTATGCTGATGATACACAGATTTATATCCATACAAGACCGGGTCAGCAAGTGAACGTTGGGCATCTCTCTAACTGTATTTCAGAGATACAGAGTTGGATGTCCAATAATTTTTTGTCTCTAAACGGCTCAAAAACAGAAGTCATGCTTCTTGGATCTCCACATCAACTGCGAAAGGTTGGGTCTCCTATTCTGTCTGTTGATGGCGTTGCACTGGAGCTTAAATCCAAATTTAAAAAAATTTGGGTGTCATATTTGATGCCACATTGTCATTTGAGCCGTTTATCCAGAATACGGTTAAGACATCATTTTATCACCTCAGAAACATAGCTAGGTTACGTCCAATGTCATCCTTTTCAGTAGCTGAAAAGTTGATTAACTCTTTTGTTTTTACGCGGATTGACTACTGCAACGGTCTTCTAGCTGGTGTATCTAAATCATCACTGGATAAATTACAATATCTCCAAAATTCAGCGGCTAGAGTACTGTCTGGGGTGAGAGCCAGGGACCATATAACTCCGGTCTTGGAGTCCTTGCACTGGCTACCTGTTAGGTACCGTATTGATTTTAAAATCCTTATGCTGGCTTATAAATCTCTGCACAATCTGGCACCTAAGTATCTAACTGACTTATTAATCCCATACACACCACGTCGCAATCTGCGCTCCTCTCAGAGTGGTCTTTTGGTTGTCCCGAAGACGCGGCTTCATACGTGGGGTGACCGAGCATTTTCTGTTTATGCTCCTAAGCTCTGGAATTCACTCCCGGCCGATATCAGGGAAGCAAATTCATTGGTGACTTTTAAATCTCTTCTTAAAACATTTTATTTTAGGATTGCTTTTACATTAACTTGATTTTATGTGCTTATTTGCTTGTACTTAAATCGTGTTTATTCATTTGCTGTTATGTTTTTATTTTTAATTTTTATGTTGTCTGTAAAGTGCTTTGAGAAACCTGCTTTTAAAGGCGCTATACAAAATAAATATATTATTATTATTATTATTATCATTATTTGGAAATAAATGATGGGATGGGGTGTCGATTACACAAGAGTATGAATACATGAAAGATCGGAATTATTGCGCCGAAGACGGGTTTTGAGCATGTCATGCCAGTGAGGCAAATTTAGAGGAGACACCAATTGACACGGCTCAGCAGACACTCCAGGATGAGCTGGTCATGTCCAGGCAGGTCCACCATCCGATCCGGACACGGCCCAGATCCGGGACAAACCTCGGGATTAACAGAGAGACTAACATTAGCGTAGATGCCACTCTTTTTATGATGTAACGAGTACATCAGGTGTTATGGGAAGTGTTCCCGGTTCCGGCTGACCTAGTTAATGCAGCCTAACAATCAGTCAATTGATCTGAATAATGAAAGTAAAAAATGTTCTATGTGTATGCCATAGTAAAGAGATGTGTTTTTAGTCTAGATTTAAACTGACAGAGTGTGTCTGCTTCCCGAACAATGCTAGGAAGACTATTCCAGGGTTTAGGAGCTAAATAGGAAAATGATCGACCACCTGCAGTTGATTTAGATATTCTAGGTATGATCAACTGGCCAGAGTTTTGAGACCACAATAGACGTGATGGAGTATAATGTGTTAAGAGCTCGCTTAAGTACCGGGGAGCTAAACTATTTAGTGCTTTGTAAGTAATAAGCAAGATTTTAAAATGTATGCGATGTTTAATAGGGAGCCAGTGCAGTGTTGACAGAACTGGACTAATATGATCATACTTCCTGGTTCTAGTAAGAACTCGAGCTGCTGCGTTTTGGACTAGCTAGAGTTTGTTTATTAAGTGAGCAGGGCAACCACCCAGTAGAGCATTACAATAATCTAGCCTTGAGCTCATGAACGCATGTACTAACTGTTCAGCATTTTGCATTGAAAGCATGTGCCGTAATTTAGATATATTTTTAAGATGATAGAATGCGGTTTTACAGATGCTAGAAACGTGGCTTTCAAATGAAAGATTGGTATCAAAGAGCACACCCAGGTTCCTCACTGACGACGAGGGCTTGACAGAGCAGTCATCAAGTGTTAGACAGTATTCTCGGTTACTACTTGTGGAGCTTTTCTGTCCAATAATTAAAAACTCAGTTTTATCTGAATTAAGTTGCAGGAAATTACTATTCATCCAATTTTTTATGTCAGCTATGCATTCCGTTAATCTTGTGAATTGGTAGGTTTCGTCAGGGCGTGAGGAAATATAGAGCTGAGTATTGTCAGCATAACAATGAAAATTAACGCCATGCTTCCTAATGATATCTCCCAGTGGTAGCATATACAGAGTGAAAAGCAACGGTCCTAACACTGAGCCTTGCGGTACCCCATACTGAACTTGTGATCGATGTGACATCTCTTCATTTACTGCTACAAACTGATAACGGTCAGAAAGTATGATTTAAACCATGCCAAAGCAGTTCCACTAACGCCAACATAATTTTCGATTCTATTCAGAAGAATATTGTGATCGATAGTATCAAATGCAGCGCTAAGATCGAGTAACACTAATAGAGAGATACAACTGCGATCAGATGATAAGAGTAAATCATTTGTAACTCTAATTAGAGCAGTCTCAGTACTATGATACGGTCTAAATCCTGACTGGAAATCCTCACATATACCATTTCTTTCTAAATAGGAACATAATTGTGAAGACACAGCCTTGTCTAGTATTTTTGATAGAAACGGTAGATTCGAGATTGGCCTGTAATTGACTAATTCTTTAGGATCAAGTTGCGTTTTTTTAATAAGTGGTTTAATTATAGCCAACTTAAAAGTTTTCGGTACATATCCTAATGTCAAAGATGAATTAATGATATTAAGCAGAGGATCTATGACCTCTGGAAGTATCTCTTTTAATAGCCTAGTCGGTATAGGGTCAAGCATACATGTTGTTGATTTTGATGATTTTACAAGTTTAGCCAATTCTTCTCCTCCTATAGTAGTGAATGAGTGTAATTTTTCCTCAGTGACACTACAATGCTCTGTCTGAAGTGATACTGTAATAGACGGCTGCATGGTTATAATTTTATTCCTAATATTATCAATCTTACTAGTAAAGAAGTTCATAAAGTCATTACTGCTGTGTTTTTTACAAACATCAGAAGCTGAAGCTTTATTTTTTGATAATTTAGCCACTGTATCGAATAAATACTTAGGGTTGTGTTTGTTTTCTTCTAAAAGAGTTGAGAAATAAGCACATCTAGCAGTTTTCATGGCCTTTCTGTATGCAATCATGCTCTCTTTCCACAAATTGCGAAAAACCTCCAGTTTTGTTTTCTTCCAGCTGCACTCCATTTTTCTGGCTGCTGTTTTAAGGGCCCGAGTGTACTCGTTGTACCACGGCGTTGGATTATTTGCTTTAATCTTCTTTAAGCGCCGGGGAGCAACTATGTCTTAAGTGCTAGTAAAGAGAGAGTCAATAGTTTCTGTTGCAGCATCAAGTTCCTCTTGGCTATCTGTAATGCTGAGGAGATGGAACTGATGAGGAAGATTATGGACAAAGCAATCTTTAGTCGCAGCGGTTATCGTCCTGCCATATTTGAAGCGAGGGGATGGCTTTGCAGCCTTAGGTAAATTAAGTATACATGATATTAGGTAATGATCTGAGATGTCATCGCTCTGCTGCAGAATTTTAACAGTATCAACATTTATTCCATGTGACATTATTAGATCTAAAGTATGATTAAGGCGATGAGTGGGTCCCGATACGTGTTGTCTAACTCCAATAGAGTTTAGAATGTCTCTAAATGCCAATCCCAATGCGTCTTTTTCCTTGTCTACGTGGATATTAAAATCCCCAACAATTAGTACTTTATCTACAGCTAACTCCGATACAAAACCAGCAAATTCTCTGATAAAGTCTGTATTGTGCCCTGGTGGCCTGTATACAGTAGCCAACACAAATGTCAGACGGGATTTATCATTTACACTACACAGCGTTACATAAAGCACCAAAACTTCAAAGGAATTATATTTGAATCTAGACTTCTGAGTAATACTGAAAATATTATTATAAATTATAGCAACACCTCCCCCTTTACCTTTCAGACGTGGCTCATGTTTGTAACAATAATCTCGGGGGGTGCACTCATTTAAAGTAATGTAATCGTCAGGTTTTAGCCAGGTTTCTGTCAAGCACAGCACATCTAAGTTATGATCTATAATCATATCATTGACAACAAGCGTTTTTGGCGAAAGGGATCGAATATTCAGCAACCCAAGCTTTATCAATTGTTCATCCGTATTATATCTGTTGTTTATTTGTTGGACATCAATTAAATTTTTACTGTTCAATGGTTTTGATGTTTTTTTGTATTTACTAATTCGGGGAACAGACACAGTCTCTATATGATAATATCTAGGTGAAAGAGTCTCTATGTGCTGGGATTTAGCTGACTTTGGTGACGTGAGACAGCTAGCAGACGGTTGGTTTAGCCAGTTTGTCTGCTTCCTGACCGGGGCCCCAGTGAGTCAAGGTTTAGCTCTAAGACTATGTGCCAAATTACTAGAGAGAAGAGCAGCACCAGCCCAGGAGGGATGAATGCCGTCTATCTTCAACAGGTCAGGTCTGCCCCAAAAACTTTTCCAATTGTCTATGAACCCTATGTTATTTTGCAGACACCACTTAGACAACCAGCCATTGAGTGATGATAATCTGCTAACTATTTCATCACTCCTTTTAGCAGGGAGAGGACCAGAGAAAAATACGGCTTTTGACATTGTACTTGCGAGTTTACACACCTCTTTAATGTTAATTTTGGTGATCTCCGACTGGCGAAGTCAAACATCATTAGTGCCAACGTGAATAATAATCTTAGAGAATTTACGATTAGCTTTAGCCAGCACTTTTAAATTTGCTTTGATGTCAGGCGCTCTGGCTCCCGGTAAACATGTGACTATGGTGGCTGGTGTCTCTATTTTCACATTCCGTGTAATAGAATCGCCAATAACTAGGGCACTTTCAACAGGATCCTCAGTGGGTGCGTCACTGAGTGGGGAGAACCTGTTTGATGTTCTAATCGGAACGGAAGAGTGGTTTTTTGATCCGCGACTATGCTTTCTCATCGTCACCCAGCCCTGCTGCACGGGCTCAGCCGGAACCAAACAATGAGTGTCCACTAAGCTAGTCGCATCCAAAGCAGTATCTAAAGCTGTTACATTCTCACTACTCTCACATAAAGCTTGGATGCATGTCTCTAAATCTAAAATCTTCTCCGTCAGCCTGATTAATTCCTTACATTTATCACATGTGAAGCCCTGTTCGCCAACGGAGATAGATATGCTAAACATGTAGCATGCAGTGCAAGTGACAATGACAGGAGAAGACATGGCTTACCGTATTTGTTGATGAATCCAAAACTTACCACAGTTTTTTAATAATCCAACTCACCACAGTTGTCTAAAGAACTCAGAAAACAGGAGACCCGGATGCTGGGATGGAAAGCTACCAGGCTAGCGAAAAGCTAACGTGTGGTAGTGATTTAGATTAAAAGCTAGTAATGTCAAATTTAAATTGATAGGCTATATTAAACACTATATGGTGATGAGTAAGTTATATTTAGCAGTGTAAATTACAAAGAAAATATATCAAATAGAGATTCAAATGCAGCTATACAGAGCTACAAACACTGTGGTGGCAGCAGCAGCAGCAGCAGCAGGCAGACAGACAGGAGCAATCGATCAGGAACAATCAATCAGCCAGGAGCCCAATCAATCTGCCAGGAGCCAAATGAACGACTCACTCTCTGCGGTGGAGAGTGTATATATACTGGCAGAATACCCTCAGGAATCTCCCGATCTCCTGGATCTTCCGTTCAGTCTGACCATTGGTCTGAGGATGGTAACCTGATGAGAGGCTGATGGATACCCCTAGGAGACGGAAGAAGGCGGTCCTCACTCTAGAGATGAATTGGGGTCCTCGGTCAGAAACGATGTCTTCCGGAAGCCCAAAATGTCGGAAGACTTGGGTGAAGAGTGCCTCTGTGGTTTCCATCGCGGTAGGTAAGCCGTTGAAGGGGATGAGTTTGCAGGATTTAGAAAAATCGGTCGACAACGACTAGGATATGGTAGAAGTTGGCAAAGCCCAGGAAGCGCTGCAGCTCTTTGATGGTAGTGGACTGAGGCCAATGGGTGATGGTATCCACCTTCCTCTGGTCCATCTTGACTCCGTGGTTGTCTACGATGTACCTAAGACACTGGATAGTGGAGACATGGAACTCGCACTTCTCGAGCTTGAGATAAAGGTGATGGTCTCTGAGCTTTTGCAGTACTTGACGGACATGCTCCTCATGCTCCCTCAGGTCACTAGAATAGATGAGGATAGATGACAAACTTGTTTAAGAATTCTCGAAATACCTCATTCATGTAATTTTGGAAGATGGAGGGCGAGTTGGACAGCCCATATGGCAACACCCGATATTCATAGTGACTTGAGGGAGTGATGAAGGCTGTCTTCCACTCGTCTACCTTGTGAATGCGAATGAGGTTGTAGGCACTTCTGAGATCGAGCTTGGAGAAGATGGTGACCCCACGGAGCTGTTCCAGCGTGGATGGGACAAGAGGAAGAGGATAACTGAACTTGACAGTCTGAGAATTAAGGTAACGGTAGTCGATACACTGCCGCAAGCCTCCGTCCTTCTTGGCCACAAAGAAAAAGCTCGAAACGGCAGGGGAGGTCGATGGACGGATGAACCCTTGTTGTAGCACTTCATGCATGTACTCCTCCTTGGCATTCTGTTCCGAGATGGACAGAGGATAGACAGAGGATAGCGGCCCTTAGTCAGAGTAGCCCCAGGCAGGAGGTCGATGGCACAGTCCCATGGCCGATGTGGTGGTAGTTTGGTAGCCAACCGCTTACTGAAGACATCCTGGAACGGCCAGTAAGCTGGGGGAATGGCCACGTTGACTTGAGTTTCGGGACTCTCTACTGAGGTGGACTGGACAGGTAATGATGAAGGAACTGATGATGATGATGGACCTTTTCGGCGAGGAAGATGAATACAACGATCAAAGCAGTTCTCACCCCATTGCAGGATCTCTCCGGTGGACCAGTGGATATGCGGCTGGTGTAATATAAGCCAGGGGCATCCCAGGATGATGTTTGTGGTTGACTCTTCCAGCACCATGAACGTGATGGTTTCCTCATGCAGATGACCAACACGTAGTGTAAGTGTGAGGGAGAAATGGCGGACACGACCCCAGCCAAGCAGTTCTCTTTATCGAGGAAACTCGCACTGCGTCATCGTAGATGACACTTCGGGGGAACGCCCTTAGCGTGACGCCACTGAAGCTTGAATGAAAAAAGGCCAATCCTGATTGGTGTTGCGTCATGACGTAGCGAGTGACGGCATACCCAGAGGTATAAAGGGATGCAGGCACAAGCAGTGTTAGCTCTCTGCTCTTCAGTGTCAGCTCTGTGTTTGTCGTCTATTTGGTGTTGTTTATCCCGTAGGGCTTATCAATATTTTTAGACTGTGATTATGGCGAGCAAGCAATTCAGACGGTGTGTGCCTCCCTGTTGAGGCATCTTCCTCTTCCTCGTCTGACAATTCAGAGATCCTTCCACCACGTGCGGAAGCCTGCGATGCAGCTTTTTCCCACGAGGGGGAGGATCCGGTGCTCAGGCTGTCTGATTCCGAGGAATCTATCGCTATGAGTACCGAGGCGGGCGCTGTGGGGCAGTCGCCACCCCACTCGCCTGCAATGGAGGAGCTGGTGGAGGTACTGATTCACGCTGTGGCCAAGCTGAATTTAGATTTGGCCACAAGAAAAAGTGGACATCCAGCCGCCAAATAAGCTAGATGAACGCTTTTTCAAGCGCAGAGCTCAGCCTCTGGGCCGGGGTCTGCCTTTTTTCCCCGATCTACACAATGAGTTGTGTAGAGCGTAGGAAAAGCCCTTTTCAGCTCGTTTAACTGTGCCCCCAGTGCTAGATTGTGCTAATGTGCTGGGAGCGGCTGAAAAGGGCTATGTAGTGTTGCCACGGGTTGAAGAGGCGCTCGCGGACCACCTCTCACCCGAGACCGCTGCTTCATTGAAGGCCCCGGCATTGCCCTCGAAACCATGCCGAGAGACTTCGAAGCTGGTGGGTAGGGCATATGGTGCGGCTGGTCGTGCTGGTGGGTGTCTGCACACTCTAGTGGTTCTGCAGGCCTACCAAGCAGACTTGCTGAAGGAGCTTGATTAAGGCGAGGGACCGTCTCCGGAGGATATTACAGAGTTGAGGAAGGCAACAGATTTGTCTCTCCGCATCACAAAAGAGAAGGCCTGTGCTATCAGCCGCTCCATGGCTGGTATGGTGTGTGCGGAGAGGCATCTCTGGCTTAACCTCTTGGGGATCAGGGAGAGAGATAGACACTTTCTCCTTGATTCCCCGGTTTCGCCTTCTGGCCTTTTCGGCGGCGCTGTGAGCACCGTCGTCGAGAGGTTTCAGGAGGTGAAGAAACAGGCGGCCGCCCTCAGTCAGTTTCTCCCTCGCCGCTGGGGCTCCTCCAGCAAGACTGCCTCAAGTGGGCAGTCTCAGCCGGCACCAGGCTCCTTGCACCGAGAGGTGCAAAAGCAGAGTGTTGCTTCTCGCGCCTTTCCTGAGGGAGCTTGGCAAAAGAAGCGAAACTCTCACGGGAAGTCTTAGAAGCCGAAGGCCGACCTGAGGGAGGTCATTCAGGCTAAGAAGGCTTCCAAGCAGACCTAGCTGCGGCTGGATCGCTGAGAGCTGTCCCCTACGGGGTGGAAGGACCGAGGTCGTTTTCCCCCCAGAGCTTTCGGGGAATCGATGTTGTGCTCCTGCAGTCAAAAGGGCTCCGGGCCACATCGATGCCTCGTGTTCGCACACTACTCCAGCCGCCTCTAAAAAGACCTGCGGCAGAGCAGCGAATGCGTTCGCACACCGAAAATCTTCCCAGACTATTCCCTGCCGGGCATCCGCTTCAGGGGGTCAGGGGGGAGGTTCGGTTGATACCCCAGACCAGTCTTGAGAGGCTGGTTCCCTTAGCAGTATATCTCGGCGCATGGTCATGCCTTCCGAATATTTCTGTGTGGGCCCTGCGCACTGTAAAACGGGGCTACAGACTACAGTTCAGTATCCCTCCCCCGAATTTTGGGGGGGTGGTCTGGACAGTGGTCGGTCCCGAGCAGGTGGGGGTAATGGGGCAGGAAGTACACTCTCTGCTGGTAAAAGGGGCGATAGAACGTGTCCCCCCGCCAGAGAGAGAGTTCGGGTTCTACAGCCGGTACTTTATAGTCCCCAAGAAGGACGGGGGGTTGCGTCCGATATTAGATCTCAGACATCTGAACCGGTCTCTGAGGAGATGCAGGTTCAAGATGCTCACTATTCCAGCCTTCGTGAGTCAGATCCAGTTCGAGGACTGGTTAGTCACGATAGATCTAAAGGAGGCATACTTCCACATCATCCTTCCCAGTCACAGGAAGTTCCTGAGGTTCGCTTTCGGGGGCGAAGCGTACCAATATCGGTTCTTCCCTTTGGCCTAGCTCTCTCGCCTCGCACCTTCACGAAGTGCATGGATGCAGCTCTGGCTCCGTTAAGATTCCAGGGCATCCGTGTACTCAATTATATCGACAACTGGCTGATCATGGCCAGGTCGTACAATATGGCGGTTCAGCATCGAGATGCTGTTCTAGCCCATATGAGGTGCTTGGGGCTGAGACTCAACACAAAGAAAAGTGTGTTGATGCCCTCCCAGAGGACGACGTTCCTGGGGGTAGTATGGGACTCGGTGATGATGTGGGCACAAATGGCTCCCGCACGTATCGAGACTATACTGGCGGAAGTCTCCAGAGGGAAGCTAGGCCGCAGCCTCACTGTCAAGCAGTTTCAGAGACCGCTGGGTCTCATGGCAGCAGCGTCCAGCGTGATTCCGCTCGGCCTGCTCCACGAGACCCTGCAGTGGTGGCTGAAAAAAAAGGCGTTTTTCCCGAAAGGGAATCCTTTCCGTATGATCAGGGTAACGCACAGATGTCTTCGTTCCCTCATCATATGGAAGAAACCTTGGTTTCTGTCCCTAGGGCTAGTATTGGGAGCATCGTGTTGCCGGAAAACCGTTTCAACAGATACATCCCTTACTGGCTGGGGCGCGGTCATGGAAGGCCGCGGGGCGAGAGGCCCTTGGAGGACCCAGCATTCGTCCTGGCACATCAATTGCCTGGAAATGCTGGCGGTCTTTAAAGCTCTGAGGAGCTTTCTCCCGGACCTCCGCAGCCACCATGTCCTGATATGATCCGACAACACTGCCGTGGTATCGTATCTGAATCGTCAGGGGGTCTGAGATCGCGCCCTCTGTACAGACTGGCGCATCAGGTCCTCCTGTGGTCCCAGGGGAAACTGTCGTCACTCAGGGCAGTTTACATCCCCGGGGACCAAAATCAGGGAGCAGACATCCTATCGAGGCATGGGCTGAGGCCCGGGGAGTGGCATCTCCATCCCGAGATGGTGATGGCCATATGCATGCGGTTTGGCCCAGTGGAAGTGTATCTGTTTGCGTCTCGAGAGACGTCCCACTGTCCAATGTGGTTTTTCCTCAGGCATCTGGCCCCGTTGGGCCTGGATGCCATGTCTCAGACATGGCCGAGGCTGCGTCTGTATGCATTTCCCCCGATTTGCCTTCACCCATAGCCGTGAGGGCTCATTCGACCATGGGCATGGCCTCTTCGGTAGCCCTCCTTTTAGGAAGTCTGGAGGGCTTCATTAGGCATTACAGTGCCCACCTCCTGAGTGTGCCCAGAATTGGTTGACACCAGGGGGTTTCGATGGGCATGGCGTAGTGGGTATTCGTCATCTATGATGACGCAGTGCGAGTTCCCTCGATAAATGGAACGTCTCGAGTTATGAATATAACCCATGTTCCCTGAGGGGGAACGAGACACTGCGTCTCGTAGCCACGCCTATCGTCAGAGCCCTCGCTTCATCGCAGCAAGCTAACACTGCTTGTGCCGGCGTCCCTTTATACCTCCGTCACTCGCTACGTCATGACGCAACACCAATCAGGATTGGCCTTTTTTCATTCAAGCTTCAGTGGCGTCACGCTAAGGGCGTTCCCCTGAAGTGTCATCTACGATAACGCAGTGTCTCGTTCCCTCTCAGGGAACATGGATTATATTAGAGTTTAGATTCTTTGCCCGAGCCCGAGCCCGAACTTGACCCGAAACGACCCGCAGGCCGGGTCGGACTGAGACTTCCCTGCACTATCCTCGGGTCGAGTAGGGCCGGGCCCTTGATCCAGCCTTTTTTTTTTTTTTTATCATTAGCCTACTTTACTAGTCTAATTGGGTGGGCAGAAAGCTATGCTATAATCAGAAATTATATATATATTTAGCAAAGGGACAATACAGTATATTCTGTTCTATTCTATTCTATTCTATTCTATTCTATTCTATTCTATTCTATTCTATTGCTCTGTGTCAAGAGCTGCTCGCGTGATCACTGCACTTTGCTTAATTAAATATCTTCGAATCGTTTCGTTTAAAAGTGGTCATTACAAGCTTTCTATACGCATATTTCTCATGTCTGTGAGGCGAGTAGCTGCTGAGTCTCGGTTTATTTATGAGACGCGCACTCCAGTTCATGAGCAATGAAACCAATCACTCTCCCACGACTTCACCTCACGATTATAGTCTGCTATTTGCTTTTTATTTATTAAATCCAGGCAATTGGCCTGGATTTAAATTCTTGACCTTTTTTAAAATTAAGATACAATTTAAACAAAACGAAATAAGTGCTTTCTACAAAACAAAACTTAATATTAAACTAAATATAACCACCAAAATCATTTCTGACCCACTCGCATCTTTTCACTTATCATAATCAGATGAAATGTAAAAATAATATTATAATATTTAAACATAAATATGAAGGAAAAAAACACATTGTTTAATGGCTACAACAAAGTAAGATACAGATAAATGTCTGAGCTGGATTTGAGCAAACATCAGTTTACTGGTGAGCAATTCATGAGCGCACGCCTGCGGATTATTGAGCGGAGTCAAGTCAACTTAATTTATAGGCTATAGCGCTTTTACAATGACGATTGTTTCAAAGCAGCATCAAAGTGTTAAACATGAAAATATTGCAACAAAATTTTATTCGGCTGTACAGTCGCTGTGGAGAAAGCGATGTTATGAACTCATTTAAGTTTATCAATGTAGTTTATCATGAGCCTCACCAGTCCGCTTCACTGCGCTTTGCTTATTACAGACTTGTTCTCATCAAAACGGCCACGTATTGAACAATGGTCGGGTTTAAATCGGGCTCGGGCTCATAATTACAGTTAATGTGTCGGGTCGGGCCGGGCTCGGACACAACGTGCACGGGCTCGGGTAGGGTCAGGGCCTGAGAGTAATGAGATGATAAACGCCACGCTCTCGCTGTGGAACAGATGGGAATTTGCTTCCATATACAGGGAACATTGCAAGAGAAACCCGCTGCAATCCTCCGCCGCACCGCTGTAGGCCGCTGGTCAGGCCATGGGACTTACGCAAGCAGCTGACGAAGTAGCGGGTCCCGGTGGTGCTGGTGATGATTCGCTAACATGGGTAGCGGTGGAGGGAGTGTCGTGAACCAGTGAGGACCGTACTGCGTGAACCAGCGTGGTGAAGTGGTCTGCGGTGCGGGTTTATATAGTGGTGACTGGTGATGGTGCCTAGGTGTTCAGAATGATGGTGATGGGGAACGAGTGGGCGTGGTATGATTGTGAAGGCGCGACAATAATTCAGATGTAACCTCCTTTGTTATCGTTAACATTTTCATAAGTAACTGTAATTTAATGGCACAGTTTCTTCTCAGTAACACATATATATATATATATATATATATATATATATATATATATATATATATATATATATATATATATATATATATATATATATATATATATATATATATATATATATATATATATATATATACAGTAATATATATATATATATATATATATATATATATATATATATCAGTGGCGGCTACTGGTCTGTCAGATAGGGGAAGCTCATTTTCGGCCAATTGAATTAAAAGTAAATTCTGCCCTATATTCCTTTTCAAGAAAATGGTCTGTTACCCTGTGAATGAATGAACGAATATATATATATATATATATATATATATATATATATATATATATATATATATATATATATATATATATATATATATATATATATATATATTAGGGGTGTAACGATACGCGTATTCGTATTGAACCGTTCGGTACGAGGCTTTCGGTTCGTTACGCGGTACGCATTATGTACCGAATGGTTCTTGGTCTAATTAATTAGATTTGGAAAATAAAAACAGTGTAAAATATAATATTATGCATTCAACAAGGAAGCCAATAACCAAAACGACGTAACAGGCAATGCTCCTGACTAAGAGAAAAAAAACAAAAAACAAATATTTTTTAGACTGCTCAGTCAGGTGCTCGCTTACTCAGTACACGCTGAATGCTCATTGCAAAATGGCTATTGCGTTTAACAGACCAGAAATAGAAGATCCTCCAATAACCAACGGGTCTGGTGTGTTGGTGAACTTTGGATTCTCTGTAAGCTATGATGGTGTTGGCAAGAGTTATGGATTAAAAAACAACGGTATGTCGCATTTGCTACATGATGGTACAGCAGCGGGAATAATTCATGTCATGTCAATCAACTCATTTACGCCGACAACAAGATGATAAAAAGAAGAAACAGCCACAAACTATCCCACAAACTGTCCCCGCAGCATTTAGACTGACATTTCCAACTTATCCAAATGGCAAAAGGCATTTATAGCCGCGGATATGAGACGTTACGCCCGTTTCACACAAACTCCATCTGCAGTGCGTAGCCTATGCTGTGCGTATTTTTTCTGTACCCATGTTAACGGTTAAGGACTGAAAACGCAACATATGTGAAAGGACAACAGGGCGTGCGGCTCCTGCACCACATACACAGTGCAAAACGCACCGCATATACGCACTGCAGACGGAGTTTTAAGAACGTGCTTAAAGTAATTGAGCCGCGTTACAATGTTCCTTCACGAGCCCATTTTATCCAGTAATTCCTGCTTTGTACTAAAAAACAAAAGCCCAAATAGAGAACCAATTGGCCAAAGCAACAGCGGTTGCTCTGACAACAGACGGCTGGACGTCAAGGGCTACACAAAGCTACCTGAATGTAACAGCACATTACATTACCTATGAATGGGAGCTGAACAGCCACGTTCTTCAGACACGCCCCCTTGAGAGTCACACAAGTGAGGATTTGGCCAAAGGGATGACAGAAGCAGTAGTGTGTGAAAAAAGTGTGGAGAGAGCTATTGTTAAGAGCTAATGTCTATTTCTGTAACTACATAGAAGATGGGTAAAGTATAGCTCCATCTTTGTTCAATGTAAAAAAAAAAATGTTTAACACAGTTAAAAGTAAAAAAATATTTTTGCTGTATCTAAAACATACCGAACCTTACCGAACCGAACCGTGACACCAGTGTATCGTATCGAACCGAACCGTGAATTTTGTGAACCGTTACACCCCTAATATATATATATATATAAATGCTCATTTTGATATTTTTTTGCACTGACTAATTCTCCCCTACATTTCCTAACCACCGCTATTATTCATGTACATTTCATGGTTTTCCAAATCGAGTTGCATGCTGCTATGTGTGTGTGTGTGTGCGTGCATGCATGCGTGCGTGCGCGCGCGCGCGACGCAGATTCAAATTTGTTTGTTAATTTTCCGTCAAACACCAGTTCTTGGAACGAGCGGTACAGTGATGTTAGGGCGGGCGTGATGTCAGAACTGTGTGTCTGAGGAAAAATAACGCGCCATTTTAGCAAGAATATCTCATCAACTAACGTTACAGTGATTTTTGATACTTTAAAAATGTTACAGTGATACTTTACCGCCATTAACGTTATCTCAATCTCTTTTGCAACTATAGGCCTAAGTTACAGGAAAGCAGATGAGACTAAAATATGAACATCATAAATTGCATAAGTTATTCTGAATGCATCTGCTTACAAAACCACACAGTATGCATGTAATAATCTGTCACAATTCACCAGTGTGAGTGCCCGTGATCACCACTCCACCCCGGCACTGTCACTCCATCACAAACTACATTAAGCTTGGAACATACTCTGCAAGAACAAAGAAATTTGTTTGTTTTCTTGAGGTGGAAAGAACAAGAACAAAGTTTGTTTTGGCCAGTACATTCATACTTCACGAGAAAAGCAGGTGCCGATCATCTGCGTTTCTCCACATCAACCACAGCCACTTTAAATCTCTGACCAATCACACAATAGTTCTCGGACACCCGCAAGAAAAAAGTTCTGCTCAGGCGATGTGTCGAGAACAAGCTGCGAGAACTCTTAAACCAGGGCTGCAAGAACAAAATGATGTCATTTTGTTCTCGCAGCCCTGGGAGCGAGAACTTTTTTCTCTGTTCTTGCAGAGTATGTTGCAGCCTTTACCCATAATCCTTTCCCCGGACTCATTAGCACTCAATGTTTACACCTGTCTCTCATCACCTCATTACCTCTGGCTATATAAGCCTGGTTAACTCTGTCATTCATTGCAAAGTCTTGTTTAGTGTCACAACTGCATTTCTGAGCGTTTCCCTGGTTTCATGTATCTTGGTGTTTGATTTCTTGCCTTCTCTGTGGATGCCTGTTCCTTCTGTTTTGTTTGCCTTTTGGGACTGCTTGCCTGTGTATGACCTTTTGCGTGTTTTATGGACCCCGACTTTGGATTACCCTTCAATAAATACTGCATTTGGATCTTCAACCCAACCTTCTGGAAACAGTTAACAATAACACAAGTCAAACACACCGGCATAAATATTATAAATATTTAGCAAAGAGCTAATACTTTACTGAAAAGTGAACAGACATTATTTTTAATAAAAGTAACAGTTTTATTGGTGTTTGGCCAAACGTCAACCTCACACAGGCTCTATCAACCCTATTAAATTGAGCAAAACAAAAACACATTAAATAACATTTAATTTTAGCATGTAGCCTCCTTTAATGGTCAGAAGCAAAGCATGATGGGAAATAGAAATTTGTTCTAACTCATTCTGTAAAAGTGTGTATGTGTGTATTATGTATACATGCATTCGCATTAATATGGGAACATGCAATATACAGTAAGGCTACACAATAAAGGATTAAACTTTATGAATATTACATGTAAAGCTATTTATGTCTTAATTTCTAAATATTGTATGTGTTAATATATAGCCATACTTGGTCAATGCATACATTGCAGTATATTAAAAAAGGCATTAGTTTCCTTTATGGAAATGTATTATGTAATTGTATTATATTTTGCATATAATTGCAGTATATTCCCAATTTTTTTTTGTAATGGTATTCTATCTACGCAAACTATTTGTTAACAGTAATATCAGCAATATTTAAAAAAATATATATATATTAAACACTCACAAATAGTCGTAATTCTGTCATCGCAAACTGCGCATGCGTCAACGCGCCCATGTGGAAATCAATCGCGGAGTTCATTGCCTTCCAGTGGGACCGCGAAGTGTCGAGCTCCAGGTAAGATTTGTGTTTGTCATGTCATTCCCAATGCAAATGTTAACTTATTTAATGTCATGATTTGCCAAAAGATGTGTAAATTACTCGTTTCTGTTATCATGTCGGTGCCACAGCCTAGCCTAATAAAGCGGTGCATGTGCCAAATCTAAAGGGGTCATATAATGCCATTTTTATACAAGTTAATATGATTCTTTAGTGTCTAAATGAAAACTTTGTAATATACTTTAATTAAAAGTTCTCATTAGTATTGTAAGAAAACGCTTCGGTTACTAAAGTAACCTCGGTTCCCTGAGAAGAGGGAACTAGTATTGCGTTTGCTAACGCTATGGGGGAATTCCTTTCCTCGAGATATTGAAGCAAAATGTATCCTAAAAATTTAGGAAGCTACTCAGCAGGAAGCTACTGCGTGCTGATTGGCTGTGCCGCTGCAACTGCAGCAACCTATGGCGAGGTCATAGTCAGGTTAATCGGCGGGACGGACCAATCAGGTCCCACTAAATTCCCGCCACCAGGGGCAACAGAATTTGCATAGCCAAGGGTATATAACCCCCTGTCTCGCCAGGTTAGTCAGGTTAATCGACTGAAGCGACCCCTGAGAAGCAAAGCATGGCAAGCGAACGCAATACTTGTAACCTCTTCTCAGAGAGCCGAGGTTACGTTAGTAATCGAAGCGTTTTCTTTCGAGAGATCTCTCGTATTGCGTTTGCTAACGCAATGGGGAACCAATGCAAAACGCCGTGCTTACTTAAGGCTCCGAAGCCCGGAGACACCATACTCAAGCCAACCTAAGTGAGCCCTGAGTCGGGTCGTTTGATGAGAATGACACATAAGATGTGTAGTAATAAGATATATCTACATATGTGTGTTTAGACCAGACGTAGTCGGGCCAAGAATAATGAATGACTATACAGTGAGTCGTAAGGGGATGCTTATGATTTATAATTACTTAACCCAGGCCAGATTATCGAACCTAAGGGTTATTATCTACACAGCAAGAAGCCCAGCCTGCAAGGCAGGAACATCTAAATTATAGAATCTGATAAAAGTGAACGGCGAGGCCCAACCTGCTGCCGCACAGATATCATTCAGGGAAATGCCAGTAGACCAAGCCCATGAAGAGGCCATGCCTCTATATAGAGTGGGCTTTGATGCCCAATGGGCAGCTGAGATTTTTAGACTCATAAGCCAGCGAGATAGCATTGACTATCTAGAGCCTTGCACGGGCCTCAAATCTAGGCCCAAGCCCGGCCCTGGCCCGAGGCGCTGAGGCGCTGAGGCCCTAGCCCGGCCCGTGTCTGACAGCTTATCAAAATTCTCGGCCCGAGTCCATCTGGAGCCCGTGTTTTGTTTTTTTTTGTTACATTGTTGCAGCCATTAAAATAGTTCTGTTCTCTTTCATCATCTCGTTTCGAGATCCACCTATGGGAAGGGCATCCGTACCTGACCTCTGCAGAAGCATCCAATTGCACCAAGTCTGACAAGACAGGCAGGAGCGCGCAGCCAATGCCCAGTAAGGCCCCACCCCTTACCAGCGGGCATATATGGGCTGCATACGCTACTGTACATCAGTTGACATTCGCTTCTCGCGATCTCTGCACTGACACAGTTCGGTTAGATTTGCGCTGCTCACTTATTGTCTGCAGGAGGAAATATCGCCAGATCAGCCTCCACCGGGCGTGACAGTTCATTCTGCCACATTCTGTGTCTGCATTCGGAGCCGCTCGCGCTCTCGTCCGTCTTCCTGTTCCACGGCTGCCGCCACGGACCTTTCTGAGTTTTTCGCGGGTATGTCGCTCTCTCAGCCTTCTCCTTCTGTGTCTAGCCTATTACGGGCCTGCCCGGCCGCTTGTGGGTCTCTTATCGCCGCTAAGGATTTTCACCCTTTCTGTGTGGTCTGCTTGGTCCTCAAGCACGCAGAGGAGGCAATAGAGAACCCGGAGAACTGCAGTTACTGCCTGGTACTGCCTAAGAAACTCCTGCGCACCGCCTTAAAGTTGCCGCTACTCAGTGTGGCGAGCTCGACTTGTCGTACTCGGATATGGAACACGGTGAACCCGGGGCGTGACGGCTCTTGTTTTGGCTGACCAGCCCAATACTGAGTTCCCCGAAGAGGACATCTTCACGGGTAACCTCCCGCTCGCCTACGATCTTGCCGGGTCCGGTGATTACAACGACGCGGGCCTTCTTGAAATTTCGGAGGACGAGGAGGCCATCCCGCCCTCTGTTATTCCCCAGGCTAGCGCCCCCGCGGCCTTGCCTCAATCCATCCTCCTGGATGTGTGTGAGCGAGCGGCCGCTCGTCTCAACATTAAATGGCCGGCTCCACAGAGCGCCACCGACCAGGAGAGGGATATTTATGACGGTAAAGTGTTGGGAGCCCCCCCCGGCCCGAGGAAAGAACTCTTTCCCGTTCTTCCAGCGTGCGCTAAGCACATGAGGCACTACTGGAACGACCCGCTCGATCTTAAACACGGTCTCGCGGGGCTGGAGGTTAAAGATATGGCGGCTCGCGGCATGGGCGAACCGCCTGCCATTGAGCCCTCCATTGCCAGACACATCAACCCAGTCCAGGGAGGGCTGCCCGCCCCCCCGAAGCCGGTCCTTCCTAACAGGATGGACCGTTTTTCTGCCTCGGTGCACCAGGCCGTTTATAAATCCTCGGCCTTGGCTGTTAGGACTCTGAATGTCTCCTCCCTCCTTTCCGCTTACCAAGCGGAGATCCTGGACGATCTGGGCCAGCAGTTAGATAAGGGATCTTCTCCCTCTCCTGCACTGTGGAAGGAGATCATCACGGTTAACGACCTCGTTCTCCGTAATGCTCGTCAGGTCGTCCAAACCTGCGGGCGCTCTATGGCGCTTTCCGTGGTAGGAGAGCACTCGCTCTGGCTCAACCTGTCTGGTCTCCCGGATAGCGAAAAGAAACGTATCGCAGGCGCCCCGGTAGAGCCCGGCCGGGCTCTCTTTGGCCCCGCAGTTGCTATGATGCAACAACGATGCGACGACAAGAAGGAGCACGAGGCCTTCATATTGTATCTTCCCAGGAAGACGGTCCCACGCCAGGCGCCCCCTGTGCGTTTGCCTAACCCCCCGGTCCCGGGACGTAATTTTAATCAGGTCAAGGAAAAGCCTCGAAAGAAGTTTTCTGGGCTTTCTTCCTGCCCCAGAACCCCTGTCCAAAGGACGGAAGGTTCCTGCTGTAGGGTGTCCCCCTCCCGTGGCTGCCCAGCCCATGTGTTTAGTGGACGATGTGTGTTCCCCCCTGTTCAAGGGGATTGTCGTGAGGAAAAGTTCAAAAGCAGTGTAACCACACCGCACATACTGTGTTCCCCTCACCCAAATAATAAAGGCTTCGGCCCCAGTGTTTCCCAGAAAACACAACACACACAGAAACACAAAAAACACAATAAATCTAACGAATCAAATGAATTCGTCACAGCGAGATACCCTCTCAATGTAGGGAAATACCCTTTCTCTCGTAATGGTGAACCTGCACGTGTCGTCCCTAGTTTCTCCACTAGAGGGCGCCATTGCATCACAAATAAGCCAGCTAGGCATGCTCGAAGCCAGCACGGCCCGGACGAGCATTCACACGAGCTGTGTGTCAGCCTGGCTTACTGTATTACGCATGATATTACAGGGCTATCGTCTGCAGATTGCTATGAAACATCCACGTTTCAGCAGCGTTCTCTTTTCTCACACAGAGGAAAGCACGGCCCACGTCCTGAAGGAGGAAATCTCCTCTCTTCTAAACAAAGGTGCGATTCAGGTGGTTCCCCACAATCTGATAAACCAGGGTTTCTTTTCCCGTTATTTCCTGGTCCCAAAGAAGGACGGTTCCCTCCGTCCTATTCTGGACCCCAGGGTGTTGAACAAACATTTGAGGAAATACAGATTCATAATGTTAACCCTTGGTTCGCTCGCCCGTGTCATGAAACGGAACGACTCGTTCACATCGGTCGATCTGAGAGATGCTTTTCTCCACATAAGCATTTATCCACCACACCGGAAGTTTCTTCGTTTCGCCTATCAAGGCATTTGTTACGAACTCACGGTGCTTCCGTTCGGGCAAAAATTAAGCCCCCGAACTTTCTGTTTGCGTGTGGAAGCGGGCTTCACTCCCCTAAGAATGTCTGGTCTACGGATCCTGACATACATATGCGATTGGCTCATCATAGCCGATTCGAGGGAAAAGGTGTTGCAGGACACCTCCCGTGTGCTCGCGCACACCCGATCTCTGGACTTCAGGGTGAATTTGAACAAGAGCAACTTTACACCCAGTCAGAGGGTGATCTTCCAGGGCATGGAGCTCAACTCAGTCTCCATGCGAGCGCGTCTCTCTCAAGAGCGCGTTCTCTCTCTGACGAACTGTCTGTCACAGTTCAGAGAGGGGGCGAGGGGGCGATATCGCACATGTCTCAGGCTACAGGGTCTTATGGCTTTAGCTATCCAGTTTTTGCCACTAGGACCCCTGAGGATGAGGGCGTTCATGAAATGGGTTTTGTCACTACATTTCAGCCCGTTACACGATCTTTGCCGCTCTGTAACAGTGACGCGCACCTGCGCTGCAGCTCTGCGCCACTGGAAGAGCGCGGACTTTTACGCACAGGGTACCCCTCTGGGGACTGTCATGTTGCGGAAAGTCGTGACGACGGACGCGTCCCTAACAGGCTGGGGTGCCACCCAGGAGGGCAGAACTGTGAACGGTTTGCGGCCGAGCAAACTACGTTCAGAGCACATAGATTATTTAGAGCTTCTAACCAATTAGAAGGCTCTGAATCATTTTCTGCCTCGTCTGCAGGGACATCATGTGCTCATACGCTGCGACGATACCACGACAGTGGCTATCAATCGTCAAGGCGGCGCGCGCTCGCCGAAGCTTCATGCCCTAGCTTACAAGCGTTTGGTATGGAGCGGGCGAGTTTTCCTGTCGTTACGCGTGACTCATGTTCCGGGAATTCTGAACAGAGGCGCGGATCTTCTATCGAGGGGGAACCCGCTCTTCGGAGATTGGCACCTCCACCCTCAGATAGTAGACATGATATGGATGAGACTACGGGCGCCCGTAGATCTGTTCGCCTCGCGCGAAAACAGCCATTGTCCTATGTTCTTCTCGCTAAAGGACTTGGACGTGCCCCTCGAGGTGGACACACTGGCCCACCCGTGGCCCAGAGTGCTGCTGTATGCCTTTCCTCCCCTGTGCCTGATAATTCTCACACTGGCCAGGGCGAGAGAGGGGGGGTTTTCTCTCATCCTGATAGCACCCAGGTGGCCCAAAGCGCCGTGGCTGGCAGAGATAATCCCTCTGTTGTATGCCCAGCCGTGGTGCCTCCCCCTCCGCATAGACCTATTGTCTTAAGCGAACGGGGAGATTTATCACCCACACCCGGACAGGGTAGCTCTCTGGGCTTGGCCCGTGAGAGGACGAACCTAAGCGCATTAGGGCTTCCCCTGCGCGTGGTGGCTACTATACAGAATGCCAGGGCCGTTTCTACACGGTCCTTGTATGGCTGTAAGTGGCAGGTGTTCGATGAGTGGTGTGATGGGCTGGGTCTCACGTCATATCAGTGCTCAGTCGCTGATATCTTGTGTTTCCTCCAAGACCTTATGGATAAGGGCAGGTCTTTTTCCACTATTAAGGTCTATCTGGCAGCTATCTCTGCTTGTCATGTGGGTTTTGAGGGCTCAACGGTTGGGCAGCATTCTCTAATCCGCAGATTTATGAAGGGCGCCCGTCGCTCCTTGCCAGTCATTAGGAGAACGATCCCTGAATGGGACCTCTCCATGGTGCTGGAAGCTCTGTCTCTATTCCCTTTTGAGCCTCTGGGGAATATTCCCCTTAAGTTGCTGTCCTTCAAAACAGCCTTGCTCTTGGCCTTGGCGTCAGCCAAACGTGTCAGTGAGTTACATGCACTCTCGGTCCACCCCTCGTGCATCAATTTCTCTCTGGGTGGAGATAAGGTTTTCCTCAAGCCTAATCCAGCATTCATGCCGAAATGTTTCCCTGCGTTCACATCGGAGGTGTTGGAGCTATCCGCTTTTCACCCTCCGCCCTTTTCCTTCGCGGAGGATCAGAGGCTAAATGCCCTGTGTCCAGTCCGTGCGTTACAAACGTATGTGTCTAGGACCAGCGCGTTCCGGAAGAGTGACCAACTCTTCGTTTCATGGGCTTCTCCTCGCAAAGGGGATCCCCTGTCTAAACAACGCCTCTCACATTGGCTTGTGGACGCTATAATCTTGGCATATGAATCAAAGGGAGTGCAACCCCCAGGGAACATCAGAGCTCATTCCACGAGGGGCTTGGCCGCCTCTTGGGCTCTGTTCAGGGGAGTATCACTGCAGGATATCTGTTCTGCGGCCAGTTGGGCTTCTCCCCATACGTTTGTGCGTTACTACAGGCTGGATGTCACCAGAACCTCTGTAGCACATTCGGTCTTGGGGGTGGGGTCTTCCTAACCCTGCCTTCTTTATGTGTGACACACATAGCCTATGTTTCATGTCCTGCTTCACACCGCAGTTACGCGGTTGCGTCGGTGTGGCGAGTTCATGATTATGAGACGCGTCGTGCACCGCCCCTCGGGGTGACCGTCTTTTTCTGGCTAACAGGACCTCACTGTGAGTGTATTGGGCAATCGGGGAGCTGTCCATGTCTCTCCCATAGGTGGATCTCGAAACGAGATGATGAAAGAGAACAATAGGTTACTATCGTAACCCCGGTTCTCTGAAACATCGAGTGGAGAGATTCACCAGCGTTGCCCCGCTTACCACACGAGAAGCGAATATACTTACTGATGTACAGTAGCGTATGCAGCCCATATATGCCCGCTGGTAAGGGGTGGGGCCTTACTGGGCATTGGCTGCGCGCTCCTGCCTGTCTTGTCAGACTTGGTGCAATTGGATGCTTCTGCAGAGGTCAGGTACGGATGCCCTTCCCATAGGTGGATCTCTCCACTCGATGTTTCAGAGAACCGGGGTTACGATAGTAACCTATTGTTTTGTTTTTAATGTCAAAGTAGGCCTATTTATATTTCGTTTCGTTTCTTTTTTAAGTTAATTTAGAAAAATGTTTAGAGCATTTTTTTGTTTGTTAAATTAAAGTTTTATTTTTTTTAAATGACGACCAAGCGGCCAGCGGCCGACAGTGTGTTTGCCGCATATTTAATCGATTTAGTCTCTCAAATCAACTCTTGACTTGTCTTGCCTATAATAAAATCCATAGATATAAAACACTTCAAGTATCACAATGTTAGTTAATTTCGCCTACTATTACCACCACAGTAAAAGGCATTTTTGACGAGCTGAGGCAGGCTGATTCTGCTCGCGGCTCTCGCAAACAGAGCTAAAAAAATAAATATAAAAAAAGAACATGCAGGTTGTCTTATAGCCTACCTTAAACCTACGAAAAATGAATATAAATCCGATCTTCAATTCCCATGGTATATGCTCATTTAACGGAGTTTACAGCAACGAAAGCATAAGATTAGATGCATTTTAGCTCATTTCAGCTCATTTCAAATTCAAAGACTACAATATAAGAGAGAGCGACCTAAGCGCACTGGTAAGATCATTTAGTCTCATTCATTTTTATTGAAGATGAGTGTTGCAGCACCATCATATCTATCTGACTACAACATAAAGCCGATAACACGCTTTCGCACGTTTATTTTTTAACCGTTTGCCAGGAGTAAAATTTATACATTTGGTTTAAACAACCAGATAGGCTACATTTACATTTGTCCGGTTTCGTCTGAAACGCTTTCATCCTTCTGAATTGGTTTGTTTAGTGATCGGAATTAAATAGGCTACGTCTCGAAAGAATCTCGGGACTACTCCTGGTCATTTCGCAATCAGATAAATGCCTGGTCAGAGAAAACGAATGAAGAAACCAGTTGTTTCTTAACAAAACAGCATAATTATCAATTTTGAAATATTAAACCTGTAAATACAGAACGAAATATTCTGTAGCCTTTTGCCGTCAATACCATGGATATGGTATGGGCCGGCTACTGCCGACGTTGTCTTTGCTGTATCAATATGCAATATATTTATATTTAACATGAAGTATAGGGCTTCCCTGTACATTAATAGCAGCAGACGCCCCACGGATGACACGCAACAGAAACGCGCGCTGCTGCTGCTGGCGCAGACTCTGAACCTATGCTCTGAACTCTGTGCGAGCCATATCTTGAATGTCGCGTTAGCTATTATGGTCTTGTGTTGTTTCCACCAGCGCAGAACATCTCATTGTTCCTTTTAATTAATAAAATAAATATAAAACGAAGGAGAAGCTAAAAAAAGGCCCAAATTTTAGGTATGACGTGAAAATTGTCCCGAAGCCCGGCCCTAGGGGCGTAAAAAAGTCTATAATGTATAAATGTGTATAAATGCAGTGTATAAATGCAGGGCTTTACGACTATCCAACATGACAGGGTCTGCTTTGTAGCCGCGCACCCGTGTGTGCGGCCGCAAAAGCACACAAAGAGCTGTTCGGTTTGCCTGAAAGCAGCGGAACGGTCTATGTAAATTCTCAGCGCTCTGACAGGACAAAGCAAATTAGCGTCTTCCTCATCTGACGATAATGAGAGTGCTACAAGTGAAATAACCTGTGCCCTGAACGGGGTTGAGAGCACTTTAGGTACATATCCATGCCTTGATTTGAGGATGACTTTAGAGTTCTTAGGCCCAAATTCCAGACAAGATGCGCTCAATGAGAGCGCGTGCTAGTCAGGTCCGAATCTTCAAGATTGTGTAACCCTGTAGGCATTTTTGAGGAAAAGTTGTTATACCACATTTTTAGAAAGTTCAATGTCTCCTGAATAAGGATCCACCGTATAACATTGAAATAAGGGTCCCATTTTCTTGTAATTGTTATTGAGACAATAGGTGCATTAATCACAGCCGAAACACTACAGGTGGATAGGGTAAAAATTTTAAATTATAGATATCACCATAAAACTTTTCCAGTTTTTCACTTAAATAGAGACAAACATTTTTTGTATTACAAGTTTTCTGAAATGTAATGTTTACATACGCAAATGAGGCATTATCTATTTAAAAGTGCTAATTTGCATAATCTAAACTTTTATATCGGAATTGAAATCCACAGACTCGAATAGACAAAGTGTAGTGAAATGAACAATTGTGCTTTGTATTGTTGTGTATTTTCTTTGCACTGATCTGAAGGAATACAAGTTAAGGAAGCAAAATAACACAAAATCTCAATTGACAACTGCATTAAAAAACAACAACTGGGCTTTTTGTTGTACTTCAAGTTAAATAGTGCCATGCATTATGCAGGGATTAATAGTGCATTCGGATCGCCAATGTCACGTGATTTAAGCAGTTTGGCAGTTTGACACGCGATCCGAATCATTGATCGATTGACTGATTCACAACCGTTTGAATCTTTATTTGAGGATTGAACACAAACCCAGAAGAGAAGACAATGCTGAATAAAGTCGTAGTTTTTGTTATTTGTGGACCCAAATGTATTTTGGATGCTTCAAGAGACTCTAATTAACCCACTGATGTCTCATATGGACTACTTTGATGATGTTTTCATTAGCTTTCTGGACATGGACATTATAGTGTGCATACACTTGCATATGCTCTCGGACTAAATATAAAATATCTTAAACTGTGTTCTGAAGATGAACGGAGGTCTTACGGGTGTGGAACAACATTAGCGAGAGGAGTTAATGACATAAATTTCCTTTTTGGGTGAACTAAACGAACTACTGGATAAGACAAAGACGGCCCTGTAGAAGATCTTGTGCCACTGCTTGCTGCTTGCTTCTGAAGAATTTCAAGCAGTCACAGAGGCCTACATTAAAGCCAACAACAACCCAAGCTAATGTTTTGGTGGAGCTACATGAAGATGGTTTCAATAGTCCAGCAAATGTTGCGCTATTTCATGTGGTATCACCACATCAACTATGCTCAATAGGGGACCATCTACCTGAACAAAGATGCACCAACTTCCACAGCCTGTGAAGAAGGAGTTTGAGGCTGGAAACTTTATAGTCAAGCGCTCTTTACATCGCTTCAACTAAGTGGATCCCAATCATAGTCAGGGGTGGCTAGGCTGTATTGGAAATAAGGGAGGAGGAATTGTTTATATCACAAAGACAAAGTCTTTCAACTTCCGATCCCATCTTGCCCAAGGCACAAAAGTTGTCTTTGACTTTTTTCTGGATACAGAGGATGACTACATCCACAATAAAACCACAAAAGGCAGAATGAAACAGGACACAATAGATGAAGATGCTTTAGATGAAGATCGGTAAATTCATCTAACCTTCCGATCGCCTCTCGTTTATACACTGGACGAATATAGGATGATTCAAAATGATTCATTTGTGCGTGCACCGAGTAAGATACGTTTGTGGATCCGCACCGCGCATTCATTGACTTGTGAGTCGAATCAAATAGGATCGACTCACAAGTCAATGAATGTGCAGCACCGTTTCCACAAATGCACATTTTACTAGTTGCACGCACAGATGAATCATCTTAATACAAAAATCATCTCATAAAATAGATGAACACCTCACAACAAACGACGCACGACAAAAAAAAAAAAAGAGTTGCACGAGTCAGAATTCGGACGCAATTCACAGTGTATATGCCAATCTTAAGAAAAAAAAATGAATACAAATATGATATGGTTTGGTGAAAAACAAACTGAAACTCAATGTATTAATATTATCCTGGCCGTTGGTTGTGTAACTTACGAGGGCGCTCATGTGACTATTATTAACATTGCAGTTCACTAAAACTCTCAGGAGCACACAAGTTGTAAAACATAAAGTTGAATAAAAATACTAAATTAAAATTGAGATGAATTGTATAAATATATTTTTGTAGGCCTACTTACCTCTAAAAAACATGGTCGTTGTCCTGTGTCTCTTTTTCGCGATTGAAGTCTGTTCAGCTGCGCTTGCTTTGATCTGATTGGTGGATGTCTTGAAGGTGCATTACCACCACCTGCTGGATTGGATTGTGGCGCATTCGATAGGTAGGGACACATATTCTAAATTCTTTATTAACTTGTACATTCATGTACTAGCATGTACATTCTACATGATTTAAATAATAATAATAGGCTACAATTTTATTTATTTAAAACTGATAGACTAAATTTATGGTAGAAGTTCTTTGTTTTTATTTGTTTTTTACATTTTTTATTATAATAACATGAAACACAGAATGACAACATTACATGCCAGTAAGCAGGAAAATAATATACCTTTTAAAAAGATTCATAGTTTTTACAGCTTTCTTATTGGAAGAGTCAGAAATCAAACACACATACAATTTTAACTCTTACAGAAAAATTTAAAGAAAGGCATACAATTATAAAATTTTCATTTATGTATTCTTTGTTAATCCACATACTGGTTGGTGTACTCATCGTATCCTTTGAGGATAATAAATGTGCTCACATTCACACAAATGTAGCCAATTGATTTGGACTTGCCTTAAAGGGGGGGTGAAATGCTGTTTCATGCATACTGATCTTTTTACACTGTTAAAGACATGGAATCCCATACTAAACATGGACAAAGTTTCAAAAGTTAAGGTGGACGTTTGATGGGAGTATTTCTTTGTCAAAAATACTACTTCCGGTTAGTCATAAGTTTCGGCAAGTTTTTTGCGATCATGCGTCCCCTTTGATGTTAATGGGGGCGGAATTTCCTTGTATGGGCCTTACGGACAATTCTACCGGAAGATCGTGAGAGAGAGAGAGGGAGAGAGCGAAAGTAACAGGCTACGCCCATCAAAGTGCTGGCTCGTAGGCTGCGCTGCACAGGTGATTTTCACAACTAACAATGTCACCAAAAAAGTGCGTTTTTGGTTGCCAGACCAAGACAGTCCTGCACAGATTCTCCAAAAACCCCGCGTTAAGGCAACAGTGGATGGAATTTGCTTTTCCGGATCAGCAACTGAGTTGCGCGAATGTTTATATCTGTTCGCTGCATTTCGGTGCCGACTGTTTCATAAACAAGGCCCAGCTTGACGCCAGATTTTCCCGATCGCCTAATGCTGAAGGATGGAGCAGTCCCAACGATAAAGGTCCGATCACGTATAGTTAATTGATCAATGGAGCATGCGATGTGTAGTGCGTGTACATTTGTTTAGCTGGCCACTATATGTGTAACTTTATGTTTGTGTATTGTAAAAGCACTCCAAACAACAATACACAAAGAGTGGGGAAATATGTTGAATTAAATAAGCACGCTTCTTCATTCAAATGCGCTACTATTCCGTGTCTTTCTATGTAAACACTAGCCAAAACCAGTCAAACCACGCGTAAACACACACACACACACACGTGCACAACTGCACTTCCCACATGTACACCTTCAAAGACAAAAATACGACGATTAAGTATAAATATGTAAATAACACAAGTCGCTAAGCATATTATATAGTTAGTGTAACTTATAACTTGTACCACATAGAGACGTCCTGCTCTAGTCGTTTTTGCTGCTGCTCCTGTTCAACTGCAGCCTCTGGGTCTGATTCCGGATCATAGATGTATGGCTGTATCTGATTAAAAGCCATATTTTTATTTTGAATAAAGTTTTTCCCGCTGTTAGGGATGACACAGCTTTACGACGCACTCAACACGGCGGCGCACACGTCATTATTTAGCTCCGCTCACACGATACGCCCCCACCCGCTCGGCTTTTTCCGGAAAGACTCGGAACAGCGCATCTTTCTTATATAATTATTAAAAAAATAAAGACTTTTCGGAGATATGCAGGATGCAATGCTACTCTATAGGTACTCAAGATTGACATGACACTGACTGAAACTGAGTGTTTCACCCCCCCTTTAACATGTTGAATAATGTGACAGATAGATTGACCGTAAGCCTCACCGGTGGAGAATTAAGCTGACCAAACATCAGCATTGATTCAATGTTTGTCTTTTCAACACTGAAAAGCATGGAATTATCAACATTGATCCAATATTATTTAGCAGTGAATTTTCAACATTGGTCCAGTATCGTTTTAGCATTGAATTTTCAACATTGATCCAATATTACTTAGCATTGAAATTTCAGCCTCAACCAAAATGATGATTCTGATGGAATTTCAACATTGAATCAATGTCACCATGCTATCTGGGCACCCACTCGCTTAACTGACCCGATAGCTAGCAGAAAAGCGGTCTTGAGTGACAGGAGCTTTAAGCTAACCGAATGCATAGGTTCGAATGTCGGGCCCTTCATAGCATCCATGACCGTAGACAGGTCCCATACAGGGACTGAAGGGGGGCGAGGCGGGTGCAGCCTTCCAGCCCCTTTAAGGAAGCGCACGATAAAATCGTTCTTCCCCAGTGACAGTCCGTTCACTTGAATATGGTGCGCTGCTATAGCGGCCACATAGACTTTGAGCGTGGAGGGTGAACGACCCCCATCCAGTAGTTCTTGTAAAAAAGTGAGCACTTCTGACACTTCACAATTATGTGGGGTCAGGCTTCATGCTTTACACCAGCCCAAAAAGACTGCCTGAATAGAGCCGCCTGGTCGCGGCCCAGATAGCATGGTGACATTGATTCAATGTTGAAATTCCATCAGAATCATCATTTTGGTTGAGGTTGAAACTTCAATGCTAAGTAATATTGGATCAATGTTGAAAATTCAATGCTAACACCATACTGGACCAATGTTGAAAATTCACTGCAAAATAATATTGGATCAATGTTGATAATTCCATGCTTTTCAGTGTTGAAAAGACAAACATTGAATCAATGCTGATGTTTGGTCAGCTTAATTCTCCACCGGTGAGGCTTACGGTCAATCTATTTGTCACATTATTCAACATGTTAAGGCAAGTCCAAATCAATTGGCTACATTTGTGTGAATGTGAGCACATTTATTATCCTCAAAGGATACGATGAGTACACCAACGAGTGTGTGGATTCACAAAGAATACATAAATGTAAATTTTGTAATTGTAAGCCTTTCTTTAAATTTTTCTGGAAGAGTTAAAATTGTATGCGTGTTTGATTTCTGACTCTTCCAATAAGAAAGCTGTAAAAACTATGAATCTTTTTAAAAGGTATATTATTTTCCTGCTTACTGGCATGTAATGTTGTCATTCTGTGTTTCATGTTATTATAATAAAAAATGTAAAAAACAAATAAATAAAAAAACTAAGAACTTCTACCATAAATTTAGTCTATCAGTTTTAAATAAATAAAAATGTAGCCTATTATTATTATTTAAATCATTTAGAATGTACATGCATTTCATTATTTATCTAAAGAATACGGAGTTAATAAAGAATTTAGAATATGTGTCCCTATCGAATGCGCCACAATCCAATCCAGCAGATGGCGGTAATGCACCTTCAAGACATCCACCAATCAGATCAAAGCAAGCGCAGCTGAACAGTCTTCAATCGCGAAAAAGGGACACAGGACAACGACCATGTTTTTTTAGAGGTAAGTGGCCTACAAAAATATATTTATAAAATGCATCTCAATTTTAATTTAGTATTTTTATTCATCTTTATGTTTTACAACTTGTGGGCTTCTCCTGAGAGTTTTAGTGAACTGCAATGTTAATAATAGTCACATGAGCGCCCTCGTAAATTACACAACCAACGGCCAGGATAATCTTAATACATTGAGTTTCAGTTTGTTTTTCACCAAACCATATCATATTTGTATTCAATTTTTTTTCTTAAGATTGGCATATACACTGTGAATTGCGTCCGAATTCTGACTCGTGCAACTCTTTTTTTTTCTTCTTTTTTTTTTGTCAAGCGTCGTTTGTTGTTAGGTGTTCATCTAGTTACGGTGCTGCGCATGCATTCATTGACTTGTGAGTCGATCCTATTTGATTCATTTTGAGACCATATAGGATCGACTCACAAGTCAATGAACGCAGCGCGGATCCACAAACGTATCTTACTCGTTGCACGCACAGATGAATCATTTTGAATCATCCTATATTCGTCCAGTGTATAAACGAGAGGCGATCGGACGGTTAGATGAATTTCTGGCTTGTCAGTAATTGTGTTCGCCACTCGTGAGAGTATCTCACAGCTGAAGCAGAACTAGAACTGATTGACCTGTCAGCGCGGTGTGGGGAAATACAATCAGCTCGTAGCTCTGCTTCAGCTTCAGCTGTGAGATATCATCACGAGAGCAGATCACAATGACATCATTACAGTTTAATCTTTAATGCAGCAAGAAAAAGAAAAGAAAAGAGATCTTTAAGTTCTGTTGGCAGCTATATCAAACTACAGAAATGTAGTAAACAGTTGTGCCTCCAGTTCGTGTTGTAAATGGAAAAAAAATCTCTTCCAAACCACCATGTAGCCTATAAAGCTCCTCTTTTATTTCCTAATTTAGCTATTTGGTCATTCATTTACTTGTTTCATTTTCACACTTTATTTATTTACTATTAAATACAATAATATTATTTGATAAAACACCGGATATAGTCACTTTGCTTTTTCATTCATTGTGTGTCTGCAGGTCCTTTAAAGTCTATACTAAAATGCCTTAAATAGTCCTGAATTTAATGTTACCGTTTTAACTGGGATATCAAGATTTTGATAAAATTTAAAGTTTCACTTCATTTTGTAGTGATATTTGTAATGTATAATTAATCACATTTCCAAATATTTACTAACTTCTTGTTGTTTTAGATGCGGTGAATGCTGATAAAAAGAGGCATCAGAGTTTATCTTTGCTGGGACGGTGCAAAACTGGCTCCATTACAACCTGAAAGGCTTCGGGACATTGCTCATGGTGGAAACCCCTGAGTTTGGAGTATTTTATTCTTTCTTCTACCTTCTTTCTTTCAGTAGTACTGTGTCATTTCTGTATTTATTGGCAAGTTTACATTTGTATTTACTTCCATTTTGCAGATGCAGGTTGTCATGTTTTTCCAGGCTCTTCTCATTTGTGTCATAAATTCAGATGTAATTGTTTTAAGTCAATGTGAGATTTCCTGTTGTAACTGTGGAGCATAAATAAATACATTTGCATGTAAACTGAAGGATGTTGTTTACTTTGAGTGACTTTTTGATGCAAAATCATATCGACTGCAGACACACATGGTCTCTGATTAAAATGAATAAAATAAAGAGACAAATTAACTGGCATAGAATCCTGCTGTACATAAAGCAAGATTGATCTATTTTTCATTGTTGAAATAACATTATTTCAGGGTGCAAACCTGATGAAAAATCAATGTTATATTTCAATATTGATTCAATGATATTTTGATTGATGCATTAACATTGATTCAACATTGATTCACTTAAATAAGTGGTTTAATTTTAGTTGGAAAACTATTGATTTTAAGCCCATCTTGATCTATTTTTCATCGTTGAAATAACATTATTTCAGGGTGCAAACCTGATGAAAAATCAACATTCTCAACATTGACATCTCAACATTGATTCAATGATATTTTAGTTGATGCATTAACATTGATTCAACGCTGATTCACTGTTTGTCTGCTATCTGGGGGGGGGCGGGGCTCTAGCTTCAGAAATAGTGCTTAATACGTTTTCAGAGAGGTTCTCATGTACCCGTTGATGGGCCAGACATGAAGCGCCCATAGATCGGGACGGGGATGCCAGATCTGCTGTTTCGCCTGCATGAGGAGGTCTCTCCTCAGCGGGATCGGCCACGGAGCTGTATCTGACATCTGACTCAGCAGTGAGAACCATGGTTGATTCCTCCACAGCGGGGATATTAAAAGCACAGTGCATTTGCTCTCCCTGATTCTCTCTATGACCTGAGGTAACATTGAGACTGGGGGAAAGGCATAAAGAGGGAGGCTGGGCCATTCGTGTACCAACGCATCCCTGTGCTTGGAGAAATATGTTAGGCATTGAGCATTGTCTTGTGAGGCGAAAAGATCCACTTTTGCCTCTCCAAACCTGTCCCAAATGGTTTGAATTGTCTGTGGGTGAAGAGACCACTCTGCTGGGGACACTTTGCTCAGGTTGTGCTCTGCCCATATTAGGACTTTTTCCGCCATCTCAGACCGCCCTGACGATTTATTTACGCTACCACTGACCTGCTGTCCATTTGGACTAGGACATGGTGGTGCTTTATGTACAGAAGGAAAGCTCTTAGCGATAACGTGACCGCTTTCATCTCCAGACAGTTTATGTGAAGCCGAGTCTGACCAGAAACTTGAGACTGGCCTGCCCTCGTGACGGGCTCCCCAACCTAGGTTGGATGCATCTGTCGAGATAACTTTCCACTTTGTAACAGTGCCCAAGCTCACACCCGTCTGATACTAGACGGGATCTTTCCAAGGAGCCAGAGTATTTTTTTTGTATTAAAAAAACTTTTCTTTTATTGGTCAGATGAAATATGCTATTTTTTTTAAATAGGAATTTTGGGTTTTCATGAGCTGTATGCCAAAATCATCAGTATTAAAACAATAAAAGACCTGTTTTATTAAAAATAAAAAATGTTTTTTAGCTCAGGCTTAAGCAGTTTTTGACTGATCTCATCGTAACAACCGTAAAAATAATAGGGAGCAGGTTCAAACAGACATGAGTGTCTTGTTTGCGAATCGGCATCCTTCACATTGCTTTTTCATTCGTTTATCGATCGGGTGCTCCAGAAGGACTGTAATGACCGCTGTAACAAGTTCGTGAGTGTGGAAGGAAGAGGACAAGGGGTCGGCTTTGGACTGCTGACGTCTCTTTATTCTGATACTCAAAAACAACGTGCACACTTCAGTGTGTGTGACTTTCATTCAATAACTCAGTTAACTTCCGGGTTCGCAACACTTCCGGTATCCGGGCACTCAGGGTCTCTGTGGATCGTTCTCTCTCTGCTCTCTCTCTCTCTCTCCCATGCTTCCGATTCCACAGGCGTTTTATTTGTGTCCATTGTCTCCACGCCCATTACTGGAACAAGAGACAGGTGTTATTAATCTATGTCCAACCCACTCACTTACCGCTCGTCCCGCGGTTTTCTCTCCCGCTGCAGACCTCGCTGAACCACACCCCCCTTGCCACATACCCCCACCGCCCGACTCAGGCCAGGGAGCCGTCCGGCCTGCAGCCCCCCCCCCCCCCCCCCATTTCTGGAGAGGAAGTCAGCCACAGCCATCTGAGCACTCGGCCTGTGGACCACCTTGAACTTAAAAGGCTGGAAAGCTAGATACCAACTGGTGATCCGCGCGTTGGTATCCTTCATGCGGTGGAGCCATTGGAGAGGATCGTGGTCCGAACAAAGGGTGAACTCCCTCCCCAGGAGGTAGAAGTGGAGGGTGAGAACGGCCTGACTGATGGCAAGGCATTCCTTTTCTATGGTGCTGTACTTAGCCTCTCTCTTGGAGAGCTTGCGGCTAATGTACAGCACCGGCCGCTCTCCCCCCTCCACCTCCTGGGTGGGGGAGAGTAGGACTGCGCCCAACCCCCTGTCCGACGCGTCAGTCTGCAACACAAAGGGAAGAGAAAAGTCAGGGGAGTGTAAAAGCGGCCCGCCACACAGAGCAGCCTTAACTTGGGTGAAGGCCTGCTGGCACGGCTCCGTCCACTGGACCGTATCTGGTAGCCCCTTTCTAGTAAGGTCAGTCAGAGGGCTGGTGAGGTCCGAATAATTGGGGATAAACCGCCTATAATATCCCGCCAGCCCCAAGAACTGCCTTACCTCCTTTTTGGTCTTGGGCCTCGGACAGGTCGCAATCGCGGCGGTCTTATCAATTTGGGGATGCACCTGTCCATGGCCCAAGTGGAAGCCCAGATACCTTACCTCCACCCGCCCAATTGCACACTTCTTCGGGTTGGCCGTGAGCCCCGCTCCTCTCAGCGACCTCAGGACCGCCCTGACATGCTGCATATGCCGCTGCCAATCGTGACTGTAAATCACGATATCATCTAGATAGGCAGCAGCATATGCGGCATGGGGACGCAAAATCCTGCCCATGAGCCGCTGAAAGGTGGCGGGAGCCCCGAACAACCCGAATGGAAGTGTGACAAATTGGTGCAATCCAAACGGCGTGGTGAAAGCTGTCTTTTCTTTGGACAATGGAGACAAGGGGATCTGCCAATAGCCCTTCGTTAAGTCCAATGTCGAATAAAATCGAGCCGTGCCCAGCCGATCAAGCAACTCGTCAACCCGCGGCATTGGATAGGCATCGAATTTCGACACAGCATTCACCTTGCGATAGTCCACGCAGAACCTGACCGAGCCGACGGTTTTAGGAACCAAAACTATCGGGCTCGCCCAGTCACTGTTGGACTCCTCTATTACTCCCATATCAAGCATTGCCCCCAATTCTTCCTGAACCACCTTTTTCTTGAGTTCAGGTAATCTATATGGCCGGCTACGAACTACCACGCCCGGCTCGGTCTCGATATGGTGCTGAATCAGGTCGGTACGTCCCGGTAGGGGCGAGAACACGTCGGCAAACTCCACCTGTAACTTAGATAAATCAGCGAGTTGGAACGGTGAGAGGTGATCTCCACCAGGGGCCAGCGCGACTGATTGTGCTTTGATGCTCGCCTCTGGCCCGAGATCATCCTCTCCCCCGATCACCGTTGCCAACAACACTGATTCCACCTCATTCCATTTTTTATGGAGATTGAGGTGATAGATTTGACGAGCCCCGTTCCTATCGGACCGTATCACCTCATAATCGAGATCCCCGATTTGTCGTGCGACCTCAAACGGCCCCTGCCACTTTGACATTAATTTGGAGCTTGACGTCGGGAGTAATACAAGCACTTTCTCTCCCGGTGTGAATTTGCGTAGTTTAGTACCCCTGTTATACGACCGGCTCTGGCGGTCCTGGGCTTGCAACAAATTCTCCCTCAGGTCTCTCGCAAGTCTCTCGCAGGACATCCAGCACCCCCCGAGGCTGGCGTCCGTAGAGAAGCTCGAAGGGGGAAAACCCCGTAGAGGCTTGCGGGACCTCCCGCACGGCGAATAAGAGGGGTTCTAACCACTTGTCCCAATTTTTGGCGTCTTCCTGTACGAACTTACGGATCATGGATTTAAGGGTGCGATTAAACCGCTCAACCAAGCCGTCCGTTTGTGGGTGATAGACGCTTGTTCGAATGGATTTAATGCCCAATAATCCGTACAGTTCGCGTAATGTACGTGACATAAACGACATGCCTTGGTCGGTGAGGATTTCTTTTGGAACCCCCACCCGGGAGATAAGACGAAACAGTGCATCCGCAACACTCTTTGCCGAAATTTTGCGGAGAGCCACTGCTTCCGGATATCGGGTTGCGTAGTCCACGATGACTAACGCAAAACGATGCCCGCGTGCGGATCGCTCTAATGGCCCGATGAGGTCCATCCCAATTCTTTCGAAGGGGGCCTGCATTAATGGGAGGGGGCGCAATGGTGCTTTTGCAGCGGCCAGTGGATTTACCAACTGACATTCCGGACGAAGCGCACCACCTGCGCACGTTGTCATGAATGCCTGGCCAAAAAAATCGGGTCATGAGGCGATTCAGCGTGGCCGCCTGTCCCAAGTGGCCCGCCATCGGATTGGCATGAGCCGCCCGGAAAAGCATTTCCCAGCGGCTCTTAGGAACTAACAACTGGGTTGTATCCATTTTTGTCTGAGTGTCTTGGGTCACTCGATACAACCGGGCTTTTATTATGGCAAAATAGGGATAGGTGACGGGCAAGGCAGGTTGGAGAGACTGGCCGTCGATGGATCGGACCTGTTGGAAGGCGTGTTTGAGGGTCTCATCCTGTGACTGCTCCAGAGGAAAGTCATCGCGGTCCGAGAGAATCAGTCTCTCGACCCCGCTCAGTTCCTCTGGAGCCGTCCCCAGTGGTCCCGTCTCAGTCTCCCCAACCTGCACTCGCGCCGTCCCTATCCGAGCCTTTTTCCCCCAAGCGGCATCCGCACACAACGTTCCCAATAAGACCGAAAACGCGGGCCAATTTGTCCACAAAATTAGCGGATGCCGGAGGTGAGGACTAACCGCCAACACTACACTATGCTTTTCTCCCCTAAACTGTATCGTGATTGGGACAACCGGATACTCCACCACATCCCCGTGCACACACCGCACCTTAACCACGCGGCTGGTATCCAATGCCCCCGGCTGCATCAGGCTTTGATGGATCGAGGTTTGGTTACATCCTGAATCCACCAAGGCCTGATATGTACCCCCCTTGATACTCACGGGTATTTGGTACTCTCCTGCCTGATCGGGGGTGGCCTGCGGGACGTCCCCGCAACGCCAACAGGACAGCCCAGGCCTACCCGCCGCCCCAGTGGTGGGGAGTGGGTTGGACAATGGCTGTGGAGAGAGGGAGGAACCGGAAGCATGGTCCCCTCCCGCCCCCATCGGCCCTGGGCGGGGCCCTCGAATTCCCGAACTGCCCCGGGCCCATCCCACCCCGGCCTCGGGGGGGAATACGAGGGGGGCCTGGTGGGCGGGACCTAGGGAGAGGGACAGGGCGAGAGAGAGAGACAGAGGGAAGAGAGAGAGAAGCAGAGGGGGGAGAGAGAGAGGCAGATGTTAGTGGGGGTTCGCCGACCCCAGGGCACGCCACCATGTGGTCCTCCGCCAGGTTGATGGCCGTCTCCAGCGACGTGGGCCGGTGGCACTGGACCCACTCGGCTGTTCGCTTGGGGAGCCGAGCAATGAACTGCTCCAGCACCACCAGATCGACGATGTGGTCCACGTCGCTTCCGCCGGCCAATAGCCACTTGTGGCAGGAGTCCCGGAGCTGTTGGGCCATCGCGAAGGGCCGGCCGGTCTCGCCCCAGTCCAGGGAGCGGAAGCGCTGACGGTGCTGCTCCGGCGACCGACCGACCCGCTGCATGATGGCCCTCTTCAGATCTTCATAGACCAGGAGGTTCGCCACCGGTAGTTGTTGGGCAGCCGCCTGGGCTTCGCCGGATAGCAGGGGGATGAGGCGCACCGGCCACTGTGCACGGGGCCACCCGCAGGCCTCAGCAGTGCGCTGGAACAATTCCAGGAAGGCCTCGGGATCGTCCTGTGGCCCCATCTTGTGCAACGGCACGTATACCGGTGCGTCAGTCTGCCCGGCGGCCTCGGCGCGAGCCTCCCGGTCGAGCCAGCTCCGGAACCTCTCGCGGTCCTCCTGCTGGCCTTGGACGATCGCCGCGAATCTCCGTTCTTGATCCGTCCTAAGGTCCAGCAGTGCCTGATGTTGCTCGCGGTGTAGGACCGCGAGGGATGATATGATCTCCGCAAGTGGGGTGGAGGACGGTGTTTGCATGGCGGCGGCTCGGTCCTACTTCCTTCCCGGATTTCGGTACCAGTGTAACAAGTTCGTGAGTGTGGAAGGAAGAGGACAAGGGGTCGGCTTTGGACTGCTGACGTCTCTTTATTCTGATACTCAAAAACAACGTGCACACTTCAGTGTGTGTGACTTTCATTCAATAACTCAGTTAACTTCCGGGTTCACAACACTTCCGGTATCCGGGCACTCAGGGTCTCTGTGGAATCGTCAGCAGTCCGTCTCTCTCTCCCATGCTTCCGATTCCACAGGCGTTTTATTCTCTCTCCACGCCCATTACTGGAACAAGAGACAGGTGTTATTAATCTGTGTCCAACCCACTCACTTACCGCTCGTCCCGCGGCTCTCTCTCCCGCTGCAGACCTCGCTGAACCACGCCCCCCTTGCCACAACCGCCTTAATGATTCTGTGCCCCATTACACCAATGCAGCCGTCCAAACCATCATCACCCGGAATCCCAGCAATGGGGCCTGGGGAAGAATAGTTTGCGAGGAATGCTAGATTATGATAGCCCAGTTCTGTACAGAGTGTGGTCAGCCAGGTGTTGCATTTTTGATGATGACACCCATCTGTAGACAATAATAGCAGTTCATTGTTGAGAGGCGTAGCTTTGTTTTCCTGAGACATGATGCGTGAATGTTGTAGAGTCTTCTTCTGCGGCCAGGTGTCAAACAGGTGTCCGGAAATTGTGTCCAGGAACAGGTGACCAGTCCGGTTATGGAATTTTTATGACCAATCAATCAATCAAATCTGACACATGGTGCTCTATTATCTCTCTATGACCTCAAGGCAATGCATCCCAACAAACTTATTCGCTCTTGTTTCAACTCTATATTATATCCTACAAATGTGTATTATAACAGTGTTTTGCAAGCTTATGATAAACCTCTGGTTAAGAAATTGCGAATACAGCATCTCAGTTTTCCAGTGGCCCCTAAAGCCAAGGAAACTAATTTTAAAATATTTAATGGTATATACCCGTCAAGTGAATTTTTAAGACACCGGTTTAATTTTGAAGAGAATGCATGTAGTTTCTGTCAAGTTGACATAGAGACAACTGATCGTCTTTTTTTTTTCTTGTGCTTTTTCAAATATTTTCTGGGAAAAAATGGCTTACTGTCTGGAGACAAAAATTAATTTGCTGCCCACTTTTGATAGGAAACATAATGTTTGGAATGCTGTTAGATGATAAAGAAAATATTTTTTTTATTAATGTAATGTTGATTCTGGGGAAGTTTTTCATACATAAATGCAAATGTATGAAGACAAAACCGTACTTCTCTGTATTAAAAAAATATTTGATTTTAATTACTTTCCATCATTAAGTTATATGAAAATTTAAAAAGCCCAGAAAACTGTAAATATAATAAGAAACCTTGATGTCTTAGAAGAGCAATGAAAAGACCCCTTCTTGTTACTTGTTTTTTTTTTTTTTTTTTTTTTTTGTATATGTAACTAATGTGTGCCCTGCTTAATACTTATTTCTTATCGTATTTGTATTCATCAATTCCTTTGTACATGTATATTTTCATTTTGTTTTTGTTCTTAGTGTTCAATAAAAAAGAAAAAAAAAGAAAAGAAAATAAAACTCTTTAGCATGATGCGATCGGTCATGAGACACACGAGAGCCAATGGCAATTTACAACCAAAGATGACGTAATGATGCAATTGGTCACCAGACTTTTCTTCCAGCGGCAATATTTGAAATGTATTAATCTTTGGCGGATGTACTCGACGTTACTGAGGACGACATTACCACTTTTGGGGATTTTCTTTACATAAATCAATTGTTTGGCCTCGGAACACATGGAATATATGTACTATCTGAATATGGTGTACCTGTAGTTGCATCTGCCTGTTATATCCCGTTTTATACACAAATGGGTAGGTTTAGGGAAGGGTTTGAGTTACGCATTCAAAATGTGTCTGAATAAAAATAAAAATAAATTGTAAATAAAATTATGCTGACTGAATCAAACTGATGAATAAGGTGTTAGAACAGAGAATCCATGTGTGGACCATGGATGCTTGACTTACATAGGCATCACTTCCGTGGACCATCACAGAATTTTCAGCGATTCCGTGAAACTACCACAGATTTTGATTAAAGCGTCCGTGTTCATTTCATGGAATTCTGTGAGATCAGGTTGTGCAAGCACGAAAAACCAAATTCTAGTCAGGCCAGTCACATTGTGTAAAGAGTCGGTTGGTGGGCTTAAAATAATGACGGCAGAGTTGCAGTGGTGGAAAGAGTACTGAAAAAGCATACTCAAGTAGAAGTGCTGATGATCCATTTCTACTGTGACAGGGCGTCCATAGATAAAATCATGGAATTTTTTTGTTGCAAACACGAGTGCCAGCATTTCTTTTTCAATTTCAGCGTAACAGGACTCAGTGGGCGTGAGAGCCCGTGATGCAAATGCCACAGGGCGTCCTTGTTGTAGGCAAACTGCACCAAGGCCATGTTGGGAGGCATCCGCGGAGAGAACTGTTATGTTATTGGGAAAACACGAGACAAACACAGCGAGTAGCAGACTATAACCAAGTTTACTTCCGGTTTGTTCATCATACATATACGTCCGAGTAACCACACATCTTGAACAATTATTCCCTTTATACAACACCTACCCTGTTAAATAAAGAAACCCCCCTTTTGTAACTTTATAACAAAAACCAATATACTCAAAGAACTCAACACATTGTCTTCCCCCTTATTCCAGAACTTTTTTTTTCTCTCTCTCTCTCTCTACAAGTCCATCCTCTTAGGTGGGTGTGACACTCTTCCTGAGCGGGTCACATAAGAATGTCCTTCAGAATGTCCTCTCACTCCAAGCATTTCTGTTTTGAGCACAGACACTACATCGTTCCACCAGCTGGCTGATGTGTACTGACAGGCCACCACACTGACTGACATGCTCTGGCCCTACATTTTACGATCCCTTGGTGGCCTTCATGAAGAATTTTCAGTATCTCTTGCCACATAGATCTGGGTATGACAATCCTTTGTCTTCTCAAAAGAAGGTCTCTAGCTATGGAAAAATTACTTCGTTCTTGCCAATATGGCCACAGCTCTTTCTGCAGGTGACTTTTCTCCGGCCATCCAGACTGGCAGTACTGACAAATTTTTTCACAGACTGTGTCAGCTTTTTGTTTTTCGACTATTTGTTTCAGCCTTTTTTCTGTGGCCAGCAAGCTCTGCACAACTGAATCAACAAACACCTTCAGATCTGTTTCATGCTCCATCTCCTCTTCTGAGAGTGCGCGCTTCACAGGTGCTCTTGACAGCACATCTGCTGTGATCAGCTGCTTTTCAGGCACGTTAACTATGTCATAATCAAAGCGCATCAGTCTAAAGGCCGGAACACACCAAGCCGACGATCGGCCGTCGGGCAGTTTTTGTGCGTCGGCCAACTAAGTTTCCTCGGTGTGTTCCACACAGTTCCACGCCGTCGGCTGGCGTTGGTCCTCGTCGGCTGTTTTTCAGCCGATTCGACATGTTAAATCGGCGTCGCCGCATGTCGGGCAGTCGGGACATATGATCGTTCTGATTGGCTGTTCAGCTAGCGAACCAGAGCACGAGAAAATAAAAACGGCAGTGACGAAGCAAGTAAACGACGGAGTCAAGAGGGAACACACAGAACGCCTGTCTCATTTGTTTATTTTCCTCATTCCAATACACGTGAATATTGTTAAAAGATATGGCTGTGTGGACCGAGGCAAGTGAGGACGAATTGATCAACATGATCCAGGAAAGGCCGGCTTTGTATGACATTACAGAAAAATGTTAACGTTATGTCAACTGTGTGGCGAAAGCAGAACTGTGGCGTGAGATCGCAAATAAACTTGTCATGTCAGGTAAGATTTCCTTTTTTGCAATAGTTTTTTCTTCTTCAGTAGTCCATATTTAAAAAAAACTGCATGTTAGATTGTTGTGTGCAACTTTCATCTTTGCACAGCAGTTAATTTCACATTCAAAATGCACTAAAGATATCAAACACTTAATGCATGTCTTCATGTCCAAAAGCAATGATAAATCCACAGTTTAGCCCTCATATATTTCGGTTGTACTAACTGTGTGGAGAGTTTTGCAAAAGTGACCTAAATGTATTGAGAAATGTGTTCTAGCGACTGTAAAAAAAAATGCTGTCATCCAGAATAGATCCAGTTAAAAGTAGAACAAAAATGAACATTACAATAGCCATGAAATTGACATAACTCAGCGTAATGTTTTTTTTTTTTTTTTTTTTTCCTCCTCAGAGAAAGAGCTCAAGAAGCGGTGGGATTCATTGCGAACCCAGTACATGTGTTACAAGAAACATGGACCCTCAGGAAGTTCTGGAGCTCAGAAGAACCACCTGCAGTTTCTAGAACCTCACACAAAAAGGAAGGAGTGCACCTCAAATCTAACTCAGGGTACACACACACACACACACACACATATATATATATGTATGTGTGTGTGTGTATATAATTATTTTATTTATTTTTTCTTTCCATTTGAACAAATGAACATTTTGCTTTTGGTAAAGTGGCCAATGAATGTTCAGATGGGTCTATTTACAAGTAATTCAACAAATCAACTTCCACAATGTCCATCTGAATAGATCCATTTAGCCAATTTGCAGGGTATTGTTTTAGCTATGCCCTGTTATTGTTATGGGTTATTGGTGAACAAGTGTAAGAATCTATTGTTCACATTGTTGACATTTTGATTGTGTCTTTAAGGAACCTTTGTCTGAAAGTGAATCCTGTTCACCCTCAGATGGCACCAACAGTGACACCTGGATTGGCACCCGTGATGAGCCCAGCTTCATTATGGCTGAGCTACGGCCCAGTACACCCTTGGCTGAATCTACACATATAGCTACTTTTATAGCTATTCTCTATATAGCTGTTTGTGCCCATTGTACTGAACATTGGAAAATAAAAAACTTTGACTTTGGGTACTTGCATTCACAGTTCTTTATGTAAAAAAGGATCACAAAACACAAGATGATGCAGAATTCTAACCCTTATTTTGCTATTTGACATCTAACTAGCAGAGTAAATAAACACATCTTTATTGATGTTTTAATTTAAGAATAAATAGATTTTCAATTAATAGACATATTTTCATTATGTGTTACTTCCACAATATAATGTTATCAAAGTGCAATATCTGTAAACTAATAGTTAGCATGGTTACTGTCAGTTAAGTTCAGTGTATGGTTTAGTGTTACATTATTTTCATTAACATTTCTGTGCCACTGGAGATTTCATTTCCAAACTGCTGTTATGTGATGTGGAAGAAGCAGCATGATATCATTTTGAAGAAATGTCACCATAGGCATGTTTCCAATGAAAAAAATATATACAAATTGACATAATTCATTGAACTAGCACCAAGCATTGTCACAAACATATTTTACTGTAAATCAGACAGAATTCGTCATACATATATATTTATTTTAAAAATCCTTTGGGCCATTGTTCAGATTGTCACTAACTTCCACAATGCATCTGAATGAGCCAATTTGCAGGGTATTGTTCGAGCTATGCCCTGTTATTGTTATGGTTCATTGATAGGTGAACAAGTGTAATAATCTATGGTTTCACATTTCGACTTCGGGTATCCATGGTTTCACCCATTAAGTGAGCGTTCCTCGTCTTTTTCGCGTCCGCTTCTACCTTTCCTCTTCCACAAGTAAAAGAACAAGGGCTGACAACGGCAATGCCATTTGCATCGTTCTGAAATGCACGAATCCGTCTGTGTGGGGAAACGAAAACGACAGCTGATATCTAGCTCTTCCGGTTTCCCGCTTCGAATAACGAAAACAGACTACTGCCACCAGCTGGGACGGAAAGGTATTTCCTCTAACGCAGGCGCAGAACGGACGCGCTATTGGCCGTCGGATGTCGAGCATTGGCTTGGTGTGTCAGGGCAACTTTGGACCGCTTTGGACCCAAGACGCTGCCGACGTGAGCCAACGTGAGCCGACCCAGCAGTTTGCTTTCGTCGCCACTAGTTGATCGGCGTCGGCTTGGTGTGTTCCTAGCTTTAGGCGAAATCTCAAGACTCGGGGAGGGAGTTGGTCCAATGCTTTGATACTTAGCAAAGAGATCAAAGGCTTGTGATCCGTTTCTAGGGTGAACTTCAACCCGAACAGATAGGAAGAAAGGGTTTCGCAAGCCCACGTCGCTGCTAAAGCTTCCTTCTCTATCTGCCCGTAGTGTTTCTCTGCATCTGACAACCCTCGGGAAATGTAAACCACTGACTTCCATAATCCATCATTGGGTTGTTTTTGGGTCAGCACTCCTCCCAATCCAAACGACAAAGCATCTGCTGACAGTCTGGTTTCATATGTTGGGGAGTACTGGGCCAGTATTGGAGTCGAGCTGAGCTCCTTTATTTTCTGGAAGGCTTCTCGCTAAGGTGGATTCCAACACCATTCGTTCTTTTCCGACAGCAGATCTTTCAAGGGACATGTGATTGAAGCCAGGTGCGGCACAAATTTGCCCAAATAATTTGCCATGCCCATGACCCTCCTAACATCTGCTACACAGCTGGGCTCAGGCATATCCTGTATTGCTCTCACCTTGCTTGGATCAGGTGCGATCCCATCTGAAGTAACACTGTGTCCAACAAACATTATTTTGTCCTTGGCAAAGACACATTTCTCATTCAGTGTTAATCCTTTCTCTTCAAGTCTTCTCAGGACCTGATGCAATCTTTCATTGTGTTGTTGTAGATTTTCCCCGTACACCACAATATCATCTGCATGACAAACTACTCCAGTGCAGCCTTCCAACATCTGTGTCATTCGGCGCTGAAAGTGTTCCGGGGCCAACGAAATCCCAAACGTAACCGGTTAAAAGCATACCGAATGGCATAATGAAAGTGGTCAGAAACTAACTTTCCTTTGTCAGGGGAATTTGCCAAAACCCTGACGTCGCATCAAGATTCGTGAACACTTTAGCCCCTGCTAACATGGCTAAAGTATGGTCAACTGCTGGTAAGATGTGTCTCTCTCGGCGAACCCACTTGTTCAGGTGAGTAAGATCTACACACAGTCTAATTTTCCCCTGAGCTTTAGGAACCACTACCAACCCTGCGCACCATGGAGTTGGCTCAGTGACTTTGGATATCACTCCCATAGCTTCCATGCGTTGCAGTTCCACTTTCACTTTGTCTTGCAGAGGGAGTGGAACTCTCCGTGGAGATGACAGTGCATAAGGTATAGCTCCTTGCGCTAGTTCAATCTTGTACGGCTCTTTCACATTTCCCAAACCTTTGAAGACTGATGGATAGTGAGCGACAAAATCTTCCACTTTTGTCTGCACTGTGTGTAGACATGTAATCAACTGCAAAGCCTCTATCGCTGGAAGCCCCAATAGTGCTTTGGACAGCCCCTTCACCACATAAATGTCCTGTCTTGATCGCTTGTTCTTGATATTCAACTCAACCAAGAACTGTCCCCGAACATTTAGGGCCTGATTCCCGGGCCCATACAGGACTTTGCAAGGTGGCTGGAGTCTGCCATGAATGGCCAGTGAAAAACTGCTTTCTGGGATTGCAGTAACTGCTGCGCCAGTGTCCAGCTTGAACTCTGTATTTTGACCATTCAATCTGACCAATTCAATCCACTCACTTGTCTCTACTGACCTCACCTCTCCCAGGAAAGCAAAGTCTGTCATGCTCTGCTCTTCTCGCTCCTGATGCTCCTGTTTTTATATCCACATTTTCCACACCCCGTTGATTTACTGTCTTTGCTGGGTCCCCTCTGTTTTGGCCATTTCACTTTCTTTTGTGACTGTTTTGATTTTGAACTTAAAGCATGCACATCCCCAGCTACTTGTACTTCTCGTGAGCTTCCATGCAGGATGGGTTGCTGCCTCTTCACAGCCTCACTCTGCCTCACTTTAATCATAGCTTTTTCCAGTGTGAGCTCAGGATCAAGTTGCAAACTTTCAGACAGTCTAGCATCCTGTATGCCAATGACAATTCGGTCCCTTATCAGTTCGTCTCTTAAGGCTCCAAACTCACAATGTTCTGCCGTGATGAAAGCTTCTATACTCTCTCCTGCCTCTTGATTACATCTGTTAAAACGTGCACGTTCAAAAATCACATTACGTTTGCTTACACAGTGCAGTGTGAACGCTGTTATCACTCTCATATGACTTTTTTCCCTCCTCAGACAGGGGAAGAACATTCAGGATATCTTCAGCTTCGTCACCAATGGTATACATAAATGTATTAACCTGATATTCTTGTGACTGCTTGTCTAGGCCTGACGCAATTCTATACCGCTCAAAGCGCCGCTCCCATTTCGGCCATTCACTCATATCGCTGAAATCAAACTTGCCTGGGGGCATCAGCGACGCCATCGGATGTGGCACATTTGCTGCTTCATCCATTGTCACTTCTTTTTATCTTTCCTCTCCAGCTCACACGTTCTCCTCTCTGTATTGCTCGCTCGCCGCTTTTTCTTTTCTTTTTTTTTCGCTCCGCCGCCGTCATTCTCACAGCTCCTCCGATCTCTTTAAGCTTTGTTTTTCTGTCCGTGCTCAGAGACGTGCAAACACTCTCCCTCGGGGGTTTTCGTACCCTCCTCACTAACTATGGTTTTACTTCTGACACCATGTTATGTTATTGGGAAAATATGAGACGAACACAGCAAGTAGCAGACTATAACCAAGTTTACTTCCGGTTTGTTCACCATACATATACGTCCGAATAACCACAAATCTTAAACAATTATTCCTTTTATACAACAAGAACCACTGGTAGGGACGTGTCAAAATACTGCAAAACTGGGGGATTTGTCAGGGCTTGTTTCACTCTTGCAAAGGCCTCGTCATGCGTCTGATGCCTAGCCTAGAAATCTAGATGCACCCTAGCGGCAGCAAATTTAATCTGCCCGCAAGTGTCGTCTAGCAACTCTCAATACCCTTCTGAGCTGTATTCCCCTAACTCTTGCCGGACCAATCACATCGTATATAGAGTCAGTGGGCGGGGCCATAATGACGATGGCCAAGTTGCGTTTGCGTGCTTCTAGTAAACACAGAAACTGGCGAACGGCGGTGGTCTTTCGAATCTGCTTTGACCGTGATTCTGGAAGACTTGGAGTTAAGCTTTTCTCTGAGAAAAGAACAAAGAACGGCACTGAAGTCATTCTTAAAAAGGGAAGATGTTTTCAGAGTTTTGCTGACCGGATACGGCGAATGTTTAATCTATCAACAAGCTCTTTTTCACCTTCGTTGCTCTGGTTGGTGGTAGCGCTATCCTATCGCGTGCAGAGGGAGTTTGAAAGACAACTGTTTATCCCGCCCCTCGGATTGAGCCCTGTCTATGGTGAGTTTCCAGACCAAACATCTTGATGTGGGTCTGGCTTGTCAGGCTATCTGATGCCAGCACCACACTGAAGCAATTGTTTAAAAGGACCAGTGATGTCACTGTACTGGGGAATGAATATGGATAAGTAGTTTGTCATACCTAAGAACTGCTGCAGAGCTTGTTTTTCCTGAGGTGTTGGCATGTCACATACCGCTTTGGTTTTTTCAGGGTCCTTTTCAGAGTCAAATCCTCACTGATCCATCTTTTTTTCTTGCTGCAACCATGGCTGATACCCACTCTGTTGCCTCAGTCACAGGTGTTATCACACCCAGCTCAGTCATGTGATTCAGTTCAGCTTTGACTTTTTCTTTCATGGCTATTGGTATTTTGCGTAGTGCACAGACTACCGGGGTCACTGTGTTGTCCAGTCTCATATTATATACAACTGGCAAGTTGCCAATTACGTCACAATCAAACAGATCTCTGTATTCATGTACCTCTGGCGCTTCATGACGCAGCATATGTACATCAGGTCCTAGTTGGATGAGTCCCATAACGATGCTGTCCTGGAGACCGAGAAGGGGTTTCACATCACGGTCAACCACATGGAATTTGAATTCCCCACGGACGCACAGCAACAGTGACTACGTTTACATGGACAACAATACTCCGATATTAATCTGATTAAGACAATACTCTGATTAAGAGGCTACCATGTAGACAGCGATTTCTAATTACCTTAATCTGATTAAAGTCATAATCTAACTAAACATAAATCGGATTAAGACATGTGGAGTATGCCTATTTTAGTCGCATTATCGGAGAGCATTACAGACATGTACACACCTTAATCTAACTATTAATGTCGTGTCGGAGATTTCGCCTTATTTTGTGACAGGACACATAACGTTACTCACACCAGGGAAGTGTAGAGGGGAGGCTTTTTGGGTTCGAGCCTCTGCCCTTTTTGAAAATGAGATCAAAAGTGCCCCTCTCAACAATCATCGATAATATTGTGGCCAATAAAACAGAATTGGAATTATAATTAATATAACAACGTCTACAAAACAGTTACAAATGGCAGAAAAGTCCCGTTTATCTTTTACGTATCTGTCAGTCTTAAATGTTGCCATAACGCGTTGCTATAGGTGTGTGTTTTACTTGACTGTTCATTCTGAACACTGCATCCTCTCTCTATAGTTTTTTATTTATTTTTGTTGTAATTATTATGCTCATTGTAAAAGTAAAATACAATAAGTTTGTATCTGTAATCGCGAACCAGATGGGTCATTCAGTGAACGCCTGTGGCTCGACGGCAGGAAAAACAATCCAAACAATCACAATTTTTAAACCTTTTTCATCATTAATCAAAGCTATTATTATAAATGTAGGCTGTCAATAAGGAGGAAAGAGGGGCAGTGTCTCTTCAAAAAAACAGAAAGAGACAATACATAATATTACAAAAATAAATCAATGTAAATGTATATAAAACATTATAAAAACGCATGTTTTTTATACTTCTTAATGTAAAGTAACACTGTCCAACAGCGACACCCGCAGGTGAAGTTATAGCGGGTTTCCTGAGCCCATAAAATTAACAGACCTGCCAAAGTCACCCTATGATTGGATGTTGACGAACATAGCGTGGCATGGGGACGTAATGACGTGCCATAATCATTCTATGTTCTATCACATGTAAAACGGGAACATGAACGGAGTACTCTAAAAGCAACTCATGTAAACACCTTAAACAGAATATTGTCTTACTGCTGTCCATGTAAACGTAGTCACTGTCGTTCCCTCAGTGTCAATTGTCTCTCCTCCATAAGCCACTAGATTGACTTTTTCTGCTGTGTTGATGGGGATGGTGTGATCCAGATTAGTCAGCATTCGTTTTGATAACACATTGCATTTGGCACCCGTATCGACCTTTACGTTCGGTTGGCCCTTTCCGTTTTTTAATTTCAGAGTTGTGAAGATCTCACCCTTCTGACTGGTGAGCTCAACAGGGTCACAGAAGAAAGTGTCTTGCATGTTATCATCACGTTGTGCATCCAGCTCATGTATTCTATCCCTCTGCTGGGTCCTGGGCTGGTAAAATGTTTTAGCACCACCTATCATCACTTGTTGTGTTGGTGCAGACCTGCAACATCTCGCAAAGTGGTTTAGTTTACCACAGTTGTTGCAGAGTTTGTTGTATGCATAGCACTTGCTCTTTTCTGAAGAATGTTGCCCATTACAGTTTGAGCAGCGTGTTTTTTGAAAAGCACATACCACTGTGTCTTTTCTCAGCTCTCTCACACTTCTCTCGGACTGTTCATGCAGCAAACAGATGTTAACAGCCAAATCCAGTGTGAGTTTTTTTTCACGGAGTAGCTGTTTGTGAAAAGTGTCATTTTCTATACCGCAAACTATGCAGCCTCTAATGAGTTCTTGCAGTGATCCGAATTCACATTTATTTGCCAGGATTTTCAAAGTGGAGACGTATGCTTGCACTGATTCACCTGGTTTTTGAACAGTGGTATTAAACACGTCTATCCGTGATGGCGTTTTTTGCGGGTAAGCACAGTTCAGAGAATTTGGTTAGAAGTACCTCTTGGTCCTCATGATCTTCCCCATCCTCATACACAAATGTTTCAGACTTGTCGACCGCTTCGGGACCGGCCAGGTTTAACAATGTGTAGGCCTGTACTTTCTTTGATTTATCAGAGAGGCCGGCATAGCAGTAGATGCGCCATTCCTTTTCAAACTTCCTCCAGTTATCAGCGATGTTGTCATCAATGACCAGCGGATCGATACGGCGAAGTCCCTGAGCCATTTTATCCCACTTCTGACACCATGTATGTTTTTGTAGAACCGATAACAAGAAACAGTCTTGATCCGTACAGTCATTTATGTTTTACACTCATGCCACACAGAGCACGGCCACAGACCTCCCTCCTCGGGCGCTCTCTCCCCTACGTCATATATCTGGGGGCTGGCAATTAAAGGGGAATACCACCTAACTCTATATGTGCGGCATTTATTTAAACATGTAAGATCAATTTTTACAGGAGTAGGCTATTGCTGTTTAATGAAAACTGCTCCATCTCAACCTTATATTTCTGTTGCAACTGTTCGGCAGCAGAACTCACTGTTTCTCTGTCAGGTACAACACCATTCAACCGTGTGTGTATGTGTGTGCATGCTCATGCATCAATATAACCTTGACATTGAGGTTTGAACTGAAGTGGTAACAGAACCAGCCTTTTACAATTAATTTATTATTTCAAATATTATCAAAACAGAGCATATGGAGGTCAATAAAATTAATTCTCAAACAAAATCTTGTATTACAGCATATTCTGATGCGTTAGTTAGGAAATATGTTTTCAATGATTGGTTATTTATGAAATATGATCCCAGAACAGCGCCACGCTCAGGTGACTGTATGTATAGCGACATAGGCCCAACTGGACGTGTCATTACTGAACACACTCGTTCTCTAAGGAAATTGTGAATTACAGCACATTCTGAAGGTGGTGGTGTTATAGGGATTATATTTCCATAATAACACATCAGAATATGAACATTGCCACCTCGCATCCGTTCTGTTTCAGTGCCAAAGCTTGCACTTAAATTCCCCTCAAGTGCATGTTTGCACAGAGATATTAATGCTGCTCAGATAATAAGACAATCATTCCATCATTAGCAGCTAAAACTACAGTTAAAATACTTATTATAATGTGTTCACAACTCATCATGTGTCGTGACATGGCAGTTCAATGACTTTATAACTCGCAATTGCGACTTTTTATCTCAGAATTCTGACTTTATAACTCGCAATTGCAAGAAAAAAAGTCAGAATTCTGAGATATAAAGTCGCAATTGCGTGATATAAAGTCAGAATTCTGACTTTTTTTCTTGAATTCTGACTTTATATAACGCATGTTGGATGCACTGGGGGTCAGCAGATAAACATCACATTTTCATTTTTGGGTGAACTATCCCTTTTAAGTGTGTTTTTCTAATGAACAATTTGTGTAGAAATATAATTTTCTATGTCAATCATGTTGTTATAGTAAAATATAAGTGTGTAGAAAAAAAAAAAGGGGGGGGGGGTCTCGCCCAGTGTGCAATTCAATGTAGAACCGCGACTGTAAAGGGTAAAGACAACAATTAATATAGTGCCCTTATATTTTATATAGTTACTATTTTGTCAAATGATTGACATTGGAGTTTAAGCACCCCCCCCCCCTTCATTTCAATTCAAATTCACTTGATTGGCATTAATTTAAATAATACGATATTGCCTAAGCTAATAGATGAACATAATAATATGAACATAAATAACAATCTTTGATCATAGATAATACATAAACATTAATGATAATAATAAACATCAAAATAATAGGGGAAATATTACATCATAACTTAAATAAACAGATAGGCCTACAAATTAGAACATTTGATTCTGTTTGTGCTAACGTTAGGCCTACTCTATGATTTTTGAACACCTGCTCCAGACCAGGTTATAGCCTATGTTCCAGGGTTAGTTTGCTTAAGATGTATTCAGATGTGTGTGAATCTGAATCTCATATTATATATAATAATAACATAATATATTGTATTATTATGTAGCCTATTGTATAATATGTTGCATTATAACTGTGAGAGAGTGAGGTATGGCTACTTAAATACCCTGAAAGTTACCTCCGTTGAGGTTATCCGCTTAAACAGGTCACATAACCTAGCTGCTTCATGGAATACCCCCCAGATAAAGCATAGTTTGTTTTGCGTTTCATAATTTGTCATGTCAATTCTTTACATCTTTGTCTGCGATTAAAAGACAGAAAAATCTTAAATTGTCAAGCGAATCTATTTTATTATGCCAAAAATCACCATTTCATGCACATATGGTCATAATTTCAAATTGCCGAACTTTTAAGGGACTTCCCTAAGCGTGAACATAAATAAACGTCATTTTCTTCTTCTTCTTCTTCTTGCGCACAGCTCTCTCTATCTTCCTCAACAAGGTATGCAACGGGTTAAGGAGCGGGGCTTCAGAGTCTACTCTTGTTCGCCACGATGAACAAATGAACTCTTGGGGAATGAAATTTAAATTCCATAAAGGAGAAAAAGTTCTCTGTTTTGAACCTGACCCATCCAAGGCCAAGGTGCTCTACGATGCAAAGGTAAGATACAGTAAGATCATGTTGCTACATATTTGTCTTGTTTTGGTGTTCTGCAGAAAAGTAAAGGTTTCCTTCTAGCATGTATGGATATTCTTTTTTTTCTCTCCACATTTCTTCAAATACATCTTTCGGCACCATCGTGGAACGGGAGCGGATTGCAATTATAGTTTCTAAGGATCACCAATATAACCAACTTTAATAACATGTAAACATATACAATCGACCATAGTGAGCGTTAAACGGATTTATATTATTAAAAGCCGATGGCGTTGCGTGGTTAAGAAACAGGAAAACTTATAGCACGTTAGCTCGCAGAAGTAGCTAGCGCTGCATCCGAGGCCTCCATTCTCATCATGCCCGATGAAGCAAAACATTTCAAGAAAATGAGTTGCATCAATACATTTTGAGTATATGCTGCGTTACACTAGTAACACCTAATATTAATAAAATTGCATGCATACAATTAAACTCAGCCAACTTAGCAACAGTTGTGACGTCAGCATTATGCGCCGCACAGACTGCTGAGGTGGCAGAGTGGGGGAAGGGCAGATGGGATGAATCCTCACTAGCCAGTAATGTAAGGTACACATACACACACGTGTGTGTGTGTGTGTGCGTGTGTGTATATATATATAGAGAGAGATACACACACACACGAGATATAATATATAACGTATAACACACACGTATATAACTTATATAAAATATAATGTATGTTTTACATATGTATTCCACACATTATATCGTGGGATTCTTACATTTGTGTTCATTTGCCTTTTGCGTTTCAGGTTGTTGACATAGCAACAGTAAAAGATGACAAGGGAAAAAGGATCCCAAAGTATCTGATTCATTTCAGTGGTTGGAACAGAAGGTAAGAAGAGGCCGCATGTTAGGCTTTTAACATTTGTGTATAATTATTTCGCATTTCCGCGGTACAGTGTTTTTATTTTTTATTTTTTTTATTTAGGGTTTTAACGTTATTGTAAGTATTTGATATTTTAACGGTACTATCTATCTAGTAAATGAAATGAAATGAAACTGCTAATGTTAGCCACGTTCAATGCGGCGAATCCGTTTGCTGAAGCATTTGTTGTTTTGCAGTTGGGATCGCTGGGCTGCAGAGGATCATGTGCTCAGAGATTCTGAAAATAATCGCAAATTACAACGAAAACTGGCACGCAAAGCTTTGGCTCGCATGTGAGTTTCTATGAGACGCTGTTTGTTCAGATTGTTCAGTTGTGTAAATGTTTTTGTCTACAACTGATAGGCATACTACCAGTAATGGTACAATGGAGATCTGGCTTTAAAGACCAGGGTCTTTAAAGCCAGATCTCCATTGTGTGTGTGTGTAATATATATATATATATATATATATATATATATATATATATATATATATATATATATATATATATATATATATATATATATATGTATATATATGTATATATATATATATATATATGTATATATGTGTGTTTAGATATCTACTAGCTTTAAAGGGATAGTTAATCCAAAAAAATAAATTTTCACCATTTAACTTACTCTCATTCACACCTTTTTCTAAATCCATGAGACTTTTGTTCACCTTAAAACAGACATTTCTTCATCAATTTCCTCATCATTATTGTCCTTCCATTGCAAGTCAACCCATCCAAAAAATTCAAGCTATAAACGTACATAAAGACATTGCGAAAGTAACCCTTATAAATTAAGGAGTTAAATCAAAGTTTTCTGGAAAGAATTCATTAAATTAAAGTGGCAGTTTAAGTATGAATAAATAATACTATGTATTTGGGGAGTACGCAATGTCACAAAATGTCACAAAGTACGCAGTGTGACATTTTACTATTAGTTAAGGGGTTGGTATTCAATTAAAGTTCCAAGAAATCTGGGCCCGTATTTATCAAGCTTCTCAAAGTGCTATTTTAGTCTTAAGTGCTGAGAATTCATGAAAATTACTCCTACTTTCAAACTTAAGCATAAAAGCAAGTTATCAAATGTCTTAAAGCTAAGAATCACTCTTACTCTCCCAGTTATTTAAGACAGCTAGAGAGGTCTCAAGTGGTTAGGAGTTTCCAGTAGGGGCTTGTGATGGCGCTGAGGAGACAGAGACGTACGCAAATCTTTCAATAGAGGGAGAATGTGTTCGAAATGTTTGACAAATAGTTAATCAAACAGTATCGTTTGGGTATAGCAGACATCATCTTTTTCAGCGCTGGTTAATGTTGGGTTTTATAATAAAAAAAACAACTGTTTGAGTAATTCATCAAGCAGTAGCGATCACTTCTGCCTCCTGCCATGTCAGTTTTCTTTTGGAATCCATGGTGGCTGATTATATATTTAAAAAAATCTAGGCTATATTTAGGCAGGTCATTTAACAGCACACCAGTCTTAATTTTTTTTAATTAAATGGATGAAAACATGTTTATCTTTCATTTAAAATTTGTATATTATAATGTATTCTCTTGAAAACTCTTTATTGTCAAATGTGTATTGGATGTAAACTCCTCTTAGTAATTTCACCATTCAATGTGAATTTATCTGAGAATATTCTTAAATAAGGACATCTATTCAGTGATTGGTTCATGCCTATGACATCATCCAAAATTCCATTTGTGGCACAGCAAAGTGTCGTAAATCAACTCTAAGGGTGCTTTCACACCTACCTTGTTTGGTCCGGATTTTCGGACTTTTCAGTTTGGTACGAACCAAAATTATAGGTGTGAAACCTCCCTATATATATATATATATATATATATATATATATATATATATATATATATATATATATATATATATATATATATATATATATATATATATATCCTCCTGGGACCCAGTAATAGACTTTTGTCCACTGTAGTGGACATTATATTTTAGTGAGTTTCTGTGACATCACACACGTCACAGTTTTGAGTCAGGATGTCCTTTATAGAGCACATTCAGGGCTTTGCAAAGATACCAAATGTTTAGAGGTGTCACCAGGACAACAACAACTTCTTGGTCTTTAAAAATGGCTGACATAAATGTTTAGAACTCTTATGGAAATATGATCATATTTTGTAATTATAATTTAAATCTGATTAATTTTCTAATTGTTTGTTATAAATCAACATCTCAGGAAAATGCTATGGGGTTTCTAATCTAAATATGACTCTTTGTTACAAAACAGGGCATTGATTTCATAAATGTCCACTGTAGAGGACACCGGGACTTAAATCAAGTTTATAAGGCATTTTGGAGACACAACAAGTAAATAGAAAAATAAATTACATATCAATATTTCTATGAAATATTACATATTATTATGAAAATGTTGCCAATTATTACTCCCCTTATTACACTTCTTTTTTTCATTACATGTTGCACCAAGAACACAATAATATGCAAATTAGATGCAATATACTGATACATTGTATTGAATGGGAAAATCCAAGTATGGCCATTTTACCCACATATTGCATAAAGTAAGATGGTATATCAAAGCATTCAGTTATATCTTTTATAACATAGCTCAGAATCATCTTTAAAAAAAGTTTGTTTTAAAAAAATCCTGAAACTTAAAAATGTATTCGTGAATTAAAAATAAATCCCATTGTTTTTGCCTATACATGCAATTTCATTTCATTAAAAAATTTTAACAACTGAGTCCTGGTGTCAACTACAGAGGACATATCATAAAATATGAATATAATATAATTTTACAAAAAAATTATCTGTCAATTTGTTTCTTATGCTCTAAACAATCTAATGACATGAAAAAATACAAAATTCAAAAAACTTTTTTTTTCTGGGTCCCAGGAGGATATATATATATATATATATATATATATATATATATATATATATATATATATATATGAAATGTCTGTGAGACAAGTAACGTTATATGCTGAGTTTCGGTTTATTTATGAGACCGCTCCAGTTCATGTGCAACGCAAATGATCACTCTGTCACGGGATGTCTGCTATATTATTTATTTAAGCTTATTTATTAAATTCAGGCAAATGATGAAACATTTATTAAAATTAAGATACAAAATACAAAGCTTTCTACAACACAAATCTTAATTATTTCTGACTCGATGTCTTTGACATATATTGCACATCTGTGCACATTTCATAATCAATATAGCCTAGATGAAATTTAAAAATAACATTATAATATTTAACATAACTATAAAATAAAACACATTGTTTAGCTAAAAAGCCTATCCTCTAGGAGCTCCTCCTTTCCTGTCGGCGCCGATATAATGTTTGCACAACGAGGACGTTCATTCTGTGAATTTGCCTCGAGTATAGTTGGTGCTGCAGATAGTAATGCCATAATATTAACAGTATTGCCAACGATATGCGTCTGTTCATTCATTCTTGTCAAAGTAAGCCGCTGTTGACAACACACTGACGTCAGACGCACGTCCGCGAACAAACCAATCAATGTTAAGATGCAGCCCACATAGATGATGACGACAGGACGCCAGTGCGTCATGTAAAATTCTTTGGTGCGCTGACATAACTGCAATGTGAAAGCAAACCAAAAAGAACCAAATGTCCAAACACAAACTTTGGTTCGGACCTTGGTGCGGACTTTCAGGTGTGAAAACACCCTAAGACTAGCACTTAAGATTTAGTCCTACACTTTACTTAAAGTGTGATTGGAATGCTTGATAACTAACTTTTAAGTGCAGCTTTGAGCCAAGATTTTTTTTTACTCTTAAGTCAATTCTTAGCAGTGTTCTTGTGAGTAATTCTAAGATGTTTGATAAATACGGGCCCTGGTCTCTTATGTTTCTTACACAGCAGAGGTCTGGGCCCGTATTTATCAAACATCTTAGAATTACTCACAAGAACACTGCTAAGAATTGACTTAAGAGTAAAAAAATTCTTGGCTCAAAGCTGTGCTAAAAAGTTAGTTATCAAGTGTCCCAATCATACTTTAAGTAAAGTGTAGGACTAAATCTTAAGTGCTAGTCTTAGAGTGCATTTACGACACTTTGCTGTGCCACAAATGGAATTTTGGATGATGTCATAGGCATGAACCAATCACTGAATAGATGTCCTTATTTAAAGGGTTACTTCAGCGATTAGCATATGGCTTTGTATCAGTAGAAACCCTGGAGAATATTCAAATTATTGTGCTTTCCCCCCTCATATCTCCCTGAGACGAGAGATTTATGCATTTTATTTCTGGAAAAATTCCTCCTATGATGCAAAATGACGATTTTTGCATCATAGGAGGAATGTTTGCCCAGAGGCTAAAGACTACAGCCAGCAGAGGGAGCTATTTCCGCATTTTTTGAATCTGCGCATGGGGGATGGGAGATAACACTCAGCTGGCAGGGAGAGCTCAGCTTGCAGACAGGATCATTTAAACGGAGCTATGGTGAGCAATGTAAGTCTTTTAACATCTCAAATTAATTTCTATGAAAGTTAAGCTTGCAAAGGCATGAACTGAAACGTGTGCCAGACTGAACTCCTGTGTGAATGTATGCCGCGAATGTAGTCGTGATTACCTCAGCTCTCATCACTCGTGCAGTTAGTGCTCAGGGCTGTGACACTCGCGCGGTGACTCACTCATTATATTGAACAGACACGTTCAGTTTTTAATTGTAGTGTCTTCTAACTCAGTCACAGTAATGAAGTTGGTGGTGTTGGGAATGGCCTCACAGGGCAGCGAAGCATTCTGGGAATTGTAGTCTTTCATCCCCATGGGACAAAAATACATTTTCTGTCTTTTCTCAGTCTAGAAGACACCAAATTCAAAAATAATTTCACATTTCTACTACATTGATGACCCAGTTTAAATACAGATTCATCTTCCCAGCGCTGAAGTACCCCTTTAAGAATATAAAGATAAATTCACATTGAATGGTGAAATTCCTAAGAGGAGTTTACATTCAATACACATTTGACAATAAAAAGTTTTCAAGAGAATACATTATAATATACACATTTTAAATGAAAGATAAACATGTTTTCATCCATGTAATTAATTTTTTTAAACTGGTGTACTGTTAAATTGCCTATATATATCCTAGATTTTTTTTATATATATATAATCAGCCACCATGGATTCCAAAAGAAAACCGACATGGCAGGAGAGAGAAACGATTGCTACTGCTTGCTGAATTACTCGAACAGTTTTTTATTTTATTTTATTTTTTTATAAAACCCAACATTAACCAGCGCTGAAAAAGATGATGTCTGCTCTGTCTAAACGATACTGTTTGATGAACTATTTGTCATCAAACATTTTCGAACACATTCTCCCTCTATTGAAAGATTTGCACACGTCTCTGTCTCCTCAGCGCCATCACAAGCCAGCTGTCTTAAATAACTGGGAGAGTAAGAGCTTTAAGAAATTTGATAACTTGCTTTTATACTTAAGTTTGAAAGTAGGAGTAAATGTCATGAATTCTCAGCACTTAAGACTAAAATAGCACTTTGAGAAGCTTGATAAATACGGGCTCTGGACAATACTTTTTTGGAGTAATTATACATTTACATTTGGGCAACAGTAGTACTTTGTAAAAGAAAAGTAATCCTAAACAATCAAAATAGTCATCAAAGATTCAAAGCAGTGGTGTTTAAGAATAAAAAAATAAAAACAACTTCAGTTAAGCCCTGTTATATATGAATATTAAAACGTAAGATTAGGGCATTATTATTTTTACATTTAGATACATATGTAAATCTGAAGGCTACTATAGGCTACAAAATAATGAAGGTTCAGGGTTTTCCTCTTAAATGTTTTCTCCTAAAAAAAAGTTTCCCCCTAAATTTTGCTTTAATTACTAAACACAGGCAAAGTGTGCATACTAATCGAAACGCCTTCATGAACCGAAAACAAAGGTTACTAGTAATTTTAATATTTTATTTGTCTTTCCTTGCCATCTACTAATTCTTTCCCTAATTATTGCATAGTTTATTATAGAATTACCTTAACTTCCTGATTAATAATGATAAATGCAGATGGAAAAAAGTTTTGTCAACTTTTATTTAAATTGTCTATTAATATATTTACTAATATAATAGGAAAAATATTTGTACTTGCTGCATTTTCATTCTCTGCAGTGTTTTAGTGAAAGTATAAATATATTTTACAACTCACCATCTTTCATTTACTGTTAAAATAACTCTTAATCTCTAATTTTTTGCTTTTGCCTCTAGACAAAAATATTAGAGAATATAGCACCGGAAGATCATTACTATAAACGACCCTCAGCGCTTTTGGTGTGAACTGCTCTTTTGGTTTGACATGCGGCTCACTTTAAACTGTAGAAATGGTAAAATGGTGCTACAGTTTTGTCTCATTGTCATTTTGTCTAGCTGGTCTGGTTCTGGGCCCTGGCTTGGTTCTAACCAGACCGCGAGTCCGCAATTTGAGGATGCCTGTTATAGTTCATCATAGTGTGACTGCTTAAGGCCGATTAGATGCCATGAAATCAGTATATTGTATTTTAAAAATTGTATTTATTTCCTGTACAGGAGGAAAAAGGGATGGAAGAAGCGACGTTGTCGTCTGCCAGGTGTTAACCCAAACTTGAAGTCCCTGACTGAAGAGGAAAAAGAGAAGAGTGATGATGCTTGTGAGTATTTAAAGGGTTACTTCAGCGATTTAGCATTAAGCTTTGTATCATTTGAAACACGGGAGTATATTCGAATGATCGTATAGTTAGACTTTTCAAATGAATTCCTATGAAAGTTAAGATTCCATAGGCATGCCAGGGTTTTTCCAGGGTCAGAAATGGACTTCGGTGGTGGCTGACCAGACATGGTCATCCACATACACGAATGCACATGCACACATGCGCACACACACCAGCAGTAAAAGTATCTACCCGCGTGATCTGTGAGCCCAATACTGACAATAAATGTAATTTATTATTATGTTTTTTAATCTAATTTTGATATCTAGTTTTTTTATTTTTATTAATCATGATCTCGGAGTTAAGCATGTTCATGTCTTCTTTATAGTCTGCAGGTAAATGTTCAGACCCCAAAACTGGCCACAGGCTCAGCACATAGCACATGATTTCTGTTGACATTATAATACAGTAGTCATCACTAACTAAGCATTAGCTTCTCATGACTTCATCATGTTTGTGGCCCCTCAACTAATGTGGTGACATGGTCCTTTAAAGCATTTAAAGTTATTAATGATGGCATTGTGAAATGACATGGATATGTACATGAAAGTTCAAGCCTTTGCACACAGTTATCGTAAGTTTTTCATAGTTTAATGTGATGTACAGATAATTATTGAAGTCGATAAATTCAAGTTCACGTAAACTCTTCCCTCCCTCTGATGCGGTGTCGCGTCATGACAGTCAACACGATGATGATTCAATATTCCTGTTATTATTCTTAAATAGTTTACAGAAAATGCTTAACAAACTATTGCATAGATAAGCTATAAGGCCTAAAGGACGCATTAAGTAAGGGATAATGTACACCCAGCCGGTTGTTATCGCAGAATAAACCCCAACAGAGTGATCAGGACCCCAAAGCGAAGCTATTCTCAAATAAATAATTATTAGACACAAAATATTGTCTTGAGATTCAATATTTTATTAGTTCTTATGCAAAGCTTCCGCGAAGAAAAACAGTTCCAACCTGCTTTAAGCCTTTATCTATTGCTGCTAAATGTTGAAAATGAATGCTGAAAGGGTTAGTTCACCCAAAAATGAAACCAAGTCTATGATTTACTCACCCTCAAGTCATTATAGGTGTATATGACATTCTTCTTTCAGACAAATACAATCGGAGTTATATTTAAAAAGTCCAGGCTAACGTTAATCCAAGCAGTAGCCTAGTTGTAGTTGTGTTTGAAGTCCATAAAAATGCAGCTCTCCGTCAAATAACGTGCTCCACACGGCTCCGATGGGTTAATAGAGCCTTCTGATTCGAATCGATGCGTTTGTGTAAGAAAAATATCTATATTAAAAACATTATAAAGGAAACCTGCCTTGAAGTCTTCCATTGTAACCGGCTGTTTAAGCCACAAGATGGTGCCAGCGTTAAGAATTGAAGTAGTACCGGTCAAGTAACTCGTAGTACCCGTATGAGCGGGTGTTATCTGGAAATAACGTACCGCTGGAATGCGCGATTGACCAATCAGAATCAAGCATTTCACAGAGCCGTGTAATATCTCTTTCATTTGTGCTTTTAATGTTGTGAAGCGGAAGCGAGCATGGCCTCTGCACGTGTGCTTGCTATGACTCCGTGTTTCTTCAAGCACATCATTCTGCGCACAGGATGCGCATTAGCGCATGCACGCTTTGTGCTGCTCTATATTGAAGTCTTTCATATTATAATACTGTTGGCCAATAAAATGCTGTTATCGTTTCTTTTTCAGTCCTGTGTATAAATATATTTTTGGTAGTTTATTTATTTAGAATCAACAAAGGCACATTACAAAGGCCTAGGCTGTTATGTTTTAAATTATCAAAAGATTTGACTACACTGCAAAAAATTATCTTATTTGGTATTTGTTTCTTGTTTTCAGTCCAAATATAAATAAAAATTAAGTGAGTCTTTGCTTAAAACAAGCAAAATGATCTGCCAATCCGGTGAGGGAAATAATCTTCTTTCTGTTTGGGACAAAAACAAGAAACAAGATTTCAATCAGAAACAATAATATTGAATATTATTTTTCTTACTTCACTGGCAAATCATTTAGCTTGTTTTAAGCAAAAACTAACTTGATTTGGATTTTATTTTCAACAAAACAAGAAAAAATATCTTAAGTCCTTTTACTTGTAAATGAATATTGCTTTAAGAATGTTTAGGTATTTAGACCAAACAAGACAAAAATAGCAACATATGATATACGGGACTGAAAAATAAATGATAACAATCTTTTATTGTGCTAAAGTATTATAATATGAAATACTTCAATAGGCAACACAAAGCGCGCATGCGCTAATGCACATCTCGTGCGCAGAATAATGTGCTTGAAGCAACATGGAGTCATAGTGCACACGTGAAGAGGCAACGCTTCCGCTTCACAACAAGCACAAAGGAAAGAGATATTAATGCGTACTCTATGCTTAATAGCCTATCTATGCAATATTTTGTTAAGCCTTTTCTGAAAACAATTTTAAGTATAATAACAGGAATATTGAATCATCATCGTGTTTACTGTCATAACGCGACGCCACAGCAGAGGGAGTTTACGTGAACTTGAATTTATCGACTTCAATATTCATCTGTACCTCACATTAAACTATGAAAAATCTTATAACTGTGTTTAAAGGCTTGAACTTTCATGTACATATCCATGTCATTTCACAATGCCATCATTAATAACGCATCATTGCTTTATAGGATGTCACCACATTAGTTGTGGGGCCACAAACATGAAGTCATGAGAAGCTAATGCTTAGTTAATGATGACTACTGTAATATAATGTCAACAGAATTCATGTGCTATGTGTTGAGCCTGTGGCCAGTTTTGGGGTCTGACCATTTACCTGCAGGCTATGAAGATGACATGAATATGCCTAACTCAGAGATCATGATTAATAAAAAACTTTAGTTAAAGGGTTACTTCAGCGATTAGCATATGGCTTTGTATCAGTAGAAACCCTGGAGTATATTCAAATGATTGTGCTTCCCTCTGAAAAGGTCCGTTGGCCATCAATAACATTATGTGTAACGTTATTTGTATATATTTTTTATATCAATACAGTTAGTAATTTGTACTGGCATTTAAACATTAAACTTTACTTATATTTACTAGGGTTATAACAAATGTTTGGTAACGTAAATAAAAGCATTGTGGCAAGCAGCGAGGTGAGGGACCGTGAGAGCTGGCCGGTGGAGTGATAATGAGCAGCAGCTGATCGCCACACCGGTCTCGGCTCACGGCAGAGTGACCGGAGTATAAATGGAGGGGCGTGGAAGACGAGAGAGGACTAGGCCTGTACTTTATGTGATGGTTTGTTTATGTTTTAATATGTGTGTGCGGGCAGTCCCCCGTGAGGGGCTGCCCGCGTTACTTTCGTTTTGTTTATTATTTATTATAAAGTTGTTGAACGTTCGCCGGTTCCCGCCTCCTTCCTTCACATCTACAAACACCATACAAGCATATTTGCCCCGTTCACACTCCGACTCCGCGAACGTCTGAAGATAGCAAAGCTGCGCGCATAGGATCGTGGGTGATTTGAGAACGGGAAGAGCGCAAAGGCTACTCGTGTGCATCCTTTCCTGTATATGACATATTTTTCGAACGAAGGACTCAGTCCTTGGTTGAAATTCCGAGGATCCTCGACATTGAAACAGTCCTTCATCGGATGTCGATGACGTAGCATCCTTAGAATTCTGGCTTCCGAGGATCCTTCCTTGACATTGAGAAACGCCTATCGTCAATTTGCGCCATCGGAGGAATTGTTGGCCAGAGGCTAAAGACTACAGCCAGCAGAGGGAGCCATTTCCGCATGTTTTCAACTTGCGCGTGGGGGATGGGAGATCACACAGCACTCAACTGCAGCCTCATGGCCGTTTCACACCGCAAGCGTGAGCGGCGTGTGAGCAGCGCGCATTTTTTTCGGTGCCCATGTTAATGAATCAGTGCATTCACACCGGGAGCAGGAGCAGCGCGTGAGCGCCGAGCAGGAGCGGATCGTGAGCAGCAGTGAAGCGGGGGTTTCGGCTGCGAGCCTATTTTTGCTGCGCTGCTGACGCTCTTGACGCTCAATTAAAGTGAAAGCACACTTTTAAAGGACAAAATAAATGTGATTTCACACAAAAAGTGCCTAAAATGCACACAGGAAGCATGTGTAGAGTATTTGAACAATAACTGGAGACGGTCGCGAGACGATCTCGCGAGACATCAGGTACGATCTAACATGGCGGCGCCCTGAACTCAGCTAAAACAAAACAGAACGATCTCCTCGTAAGTACTTTACTATTTCAACGTCGATCACTTCAAATAACAGAACCGGATTAAAGCCCATCGTGGAATACCTGGAAAAGTTCATAGACAGCTACTTCAACAATTTGACCAACATGCCACAACCCCAAAAGAAACAACCGCGCCGGGAATACTCAGCAGAGTCCGAGGATGGAACTACTACAACAATAGAGGTGGGACTTCTAGAATCCATAAACAATAAACTGGCAATTCTTGAACTGCTCCATCAAGACATCAAAGATCTTAAAACCAGCCTTAAGTTCAGTCAATCACAGATTGACTCATTGCAAAAAGACAATAAAGAAATGCATACAAAGATATCAGAACTCACAGCAACAATTACACATATTACAAACGAAAATAAACTATTGAAAGATTCCGTATTAGACATCCAGTGCCGCAGCATGCGAGACAACCTGATCTTTTCGGGTATACCAGAACAAATCCAAGATAACCCGGAACAAGCAATTAAAGATTTCATGCATTCTTCTCTTAAACTCCCACTATAATCTGTCAACAATATTACCTTCCACCGCGTCCACCGCCTCGGATCTAACAAAAATGCACTAAACGACCGCGTCCCATCATTGCAAAATTCGAGCATTACAAACAGAAAGAATTGGTTAAGAGCAAGGGCAGAGAACTGCGCGGAACTACATTCGGGCTTAACGATCAATACCCTCGAGAGATTCAGGACAGACGGAGAATATTGATTCCGGTCATGAAACAATTTCGCCAAAATGGAAGGAAAGCAGTTCTCACTGTAGACCGACTATATGTAGACGGCCAACTTTACAGGAATGACACTATGTACTGGTTATAATCCATCACGAAGAAAAAAGAAAAGAAAAAAAACATGCCGCCAATGAATGCACTACAAGATAAATAATAATCACCTACTTAACGTATTCAAATGTTTTCTGTATATTCGTTTGGAAAAAAGAGTTATTACTGTTGCATGTGGAGTTTGTCTGACACTGAATATATACTACTTGTATATTTTATATCATATAATAGGGTACAGATATTTATGATAAATATTGAACAAAGCTATATAAACATCATAACATAGAATGTCACATCTTAAATTAGTTAGCTGGAACGTACGAGGCATCAACTCAGCAGCTAAAAGGTCCAAAATTTTAAACCACATCAAAAAATCCTTTAACTCAAAGAAAAGAGGTGTAGCTATATTAATTAATACAAACATAACTGTTATTAATCACTCAGCCATATGTGACCCAGACGGACGATATGTTATTATCAATATAATCTTTGACAATAAATCACTGACCATTGCTAATATCTACGGACCAAACACAGATGATCCCCAATTTTTCCATAATTTTTTCTCCTCAATAGCTAGCCTTTCCCAATCAGCCATCATAATCGGAGGAGACTTTAATACAGTTATAGATCCAACTCAAGACAAATCGAATACACCACCACATTTTAAACCATGGCAATCTACAGAAACCATTAAACAGTACATGAATGACCTAGGTCTTGGCGATAGCTGGAGACTTAAAAACTCAAACTCAAGAGAATACAGTTATTTTTCAGCAGTTCATAAATCATATTCACGCATTGATTATTTTTTGACAAGCAATTCCCTCATCCCGGATATTTTAAATACAACAATAAACCCTATCATCATCTCTGATCATGCACCAATCTCTATAACTATGTCTAATAGAAACAATACTAAATATAGCTGCAAGCAGCAATTGTCGGGGCCAAGCGCAAAGAAGAAGACAAGACATGCCAGCATGGCTGGAAGTGTCAAACCAACTGCAACAATGAGCCATTAAAGAATTATTAAGTTGATTTTAGGCAAAAAAGCAGTACAATATTAAATACAGTCAATAATAATGATTTAATGGTTTATAATTTTCGACCAATAGGTGGCACTGTTACTAAACTGATGTGGTGTAGTCAGATTGAGGAGACAATGACACATGCAAAGTTTGGTGTCAATATGTCAAAGCATTGCAGAGATACAGCCTCAAGAGTCATTTTTGCATCAGAGCTCAACTGCGTTGCTGTGGTATATGACAACTGTTTTGTCTATCAACACGAAATCCATAATTATTTGTTCACATGGTCTGAAGACGATACGATTTAATTTTGGTGAAAATTTGACAAACGGTCTAGGACGAGTTTGAAAAAGTAGGTTTTTAACCAATAACAAGATAGAGGGGAGAGAGGTTTGCCAAATATGGGAAAAATTGGTATCTATGTTCTCGGCATGAGCCATAGAATGTTTTATAACCAGTCTCATTGCAATAGGCTAATTTAATCAAAAGTTATTAGCATTTTTGTACACTTTATTACAACTTTTGACCACAAGGTCGCGTTGCCCGAAAACTTTTTGAGTACCTTCAGGACATAGAGCGGAAGACACATACTGAGTTTTGTAATTATACACTAATGCATTCGTAAAGTATAGCATATGCATTTTACACCCTAATACTGCATTGAAGTCAATGGGAATTTCATGTTTTGTTCTATTATAGCACCACCAAGAGGCACAATCCCACCATTTTTTATATGTCCTCAGAGTGAGCCCATACATATGTGTGTCGAGTTTGGTGAAAATATCTCATTTTGAGTTATAAACAGTTGTATGAAAAAAACACGTAAAAAATGACTGACACCTGACTTTGATTGGATTTTACTACCCCTTACTATCAATATTTTGACATTTGGGAATTAGTGTATAGCTATCGACCTATGTTTCCGAACTTCCGGCGCTGGTTTCGTCTCGATCGGAATGAAAATATAGAATGAACTACTATTAGATATTACATATTTTAAGAAGTAAAATGAGTTTTTAAAGGAAGGGACATTTAATGGGATTTGTATGTTTCATTTTATTGTTGTGGATTTAATTAGGGCCCGAGCACTGATGGTGGTCTACATGTCAATATTTAGTCAGTTATATTGTCACTTGTGGGCAAGAGTAAATTGTGATTAACTACTAATTAAGATTGAACCAAAACAACATCATATTTGGTCAGTCTAATAGTTAATAGACTTAATGATGTTAAATTTCAAAGATCTTGAGTTTTGTTGAACATGTCCGTGGTATCCTGACAAAGTCTGATGTTTCGGCAAAATTTTAGTTATTCATAGTGCCACTAGCTGGTCAAGTCGCCTTTATTTATATAGCACTTTTAACAAGTCCAGTTTCAAAGCAGCTTCACAGTTTTAACAGGAAAATAATGCAACAGATTTTGTACAACTGCTCTGTTGAAAATGGTGATGTTATCCAGCTAATTTCAATTATCATGTAGTGTCAATGCGGGCAGATCAGTAATATAGTTGAAATTTAGTTGTCCCCAACTGAGCAAGCCAAGCCAAAGGCAACGGTGGCAAGGAACCAAAATTCCTTCAGGGCCAGGATGGAGATAAAAAAATCTTGAAACCAGGCTAAGTCGGGGTGCCAGTTCTCCTCTGGCCGACGAACAAACAGTGTATGATTATTATTTTGCGTATAACAGTGTATGATTATTTTTTACCTTTTAAACTGGCAACATTACAGTTCAGAAGTCATATTAGATAAATAGATATTCGTAAGATCATTTGATAGATTGGAGTTGTCGTGCCGGAGACAAGTTTATAAGTTTATATCTTTTCGAGTCTGCATTTACAGGGCAGAGTTTAATTGACACACTCTCTTCAGACATTTCAGGGATGCATTGGTCATGTCCTGGCACAGGTCCACCCTCTGATCAGAGTACAGCCCAGTAGCAGGAAGTGTGGCAAATACAAATGATTGATATAGTCCTCCTATTTTTATATACTTAAATGCATATTGCCCACCGTGCTCTGTGTTCCTACAACCACAAGGTAGTGGTGGCACAGTTGCGAGGACCCTTTTAGCTTCAATGTAGTTTTGTATTTTTTACTTTTTGGGACCTCAGGAAGAGTAGTCACTGCCTAGGTATTGGCTAATGGGGATCCAAATAAACAAATAAACTTAGATCATAGATGGGAAAGAGCATTCATGGGTAAATTAACTAAGGAAAAATATAATATCATAGCTTTTTTAGGTGTCCTCAAAGGGGTCCATAAATATATGTCAAATTTGTTGTAAATATCTAATTTTCTTTTAAAGTTATAGCAAAATATATTTGAGAGCATGGGCTGCATTGATTGGATTTTTTTTTTCTTCCAAAATTTTGGCTTTGTTTTGGTCATTATTGTTTAGCTATTGACCTATGTAAGTATTCAGAATTTCCTCATAGACTATCATGGCACCAAGGATAAAGACAATGAATGCCCATTTTCATCTGACTAATGTTTGGGTGTGTATATTGCCAGTTTCATGAGTTTTTCCCCTGTTATAGCGCCACCAAGTGATCAATCGTTGCGATTTTTTTCATGTGATCTCAGACTGATCTCACTCACACGTGACCTTAATTTGGTGGAAATATCTCGTTCTGTTCACAAGTTATAGCCATTTTATTAAATAAGGTCCCGGTCACATCAAACATTTTGGCTCCCCTTAGCAACCATAAATCAAAATGTTTTTTTTTTTTTTGATAATTCTTGATAGTCTCTCTCCAGAGAACATTTCTGCAGTGGTTTGGTTCCGATCAGTCAAATAAGCTGGGAGTAATTTGCAAAAGTAGGTTTTACAAAAAACCTAAAATATCTCGAAATTGGCGCCTGAAGGGCGAGCAAATCCGAGATATGCATTTTGTTCGTCTCGAGCCAAGGATTCCAGCAATATAAGACACTCGAGGCTAAGCCTTACGGTTGAGGAGTTATGAGCCGTTTCGTACTTTTGGTCGCCGTTTCGTACTTTTGATCGCTGTAGCGCCCCCGTCAGGCCGATCGGGGCGGGCTTCGGTGACGTCTGCAGTGGTTGTGAGTACTACCAGCCCTGAAAGTTTCAAGTCTCTACGACTTACGGTTTGGTCTGCCCGAGCAGTTTTAGCTGGAAAATGATGCATCATGGGGAAATGAACAGTTCCAATAGGGGTTCAGCCTGACGCCTGACTTTGATTGGATTTTACTACCCCTTACTATCAAAATTTTGAGATTTGGCCTTACGATTGTGCCTAGCGACCTATGTTTCCGAACTTCTGACGCTGGTTTCGTCTCGATCGGACCAGTGGTTTCGAAGATATCGGCTAATTTTCTTAAAGCGCTAAATTACAACGGTGCACAAACCATACGCCGAAACCTGGCAAGTGTGGTATCGTTGGACTCGGCAACGATTCAGGAGTCTAAGGAGATGAGTCCCGTGAAAACTAGGTGGCGCTGTTTCGAAACTTCTCAGGCTACTTCAGGGCATCGTGGTGATGACCCATGCCGAGTTTCGTAACAATCCGTTCATGCGTTCATAAAATACAGCATTTTGGCACATAATTCAAGATGGCCGACAGCCAAAATGGCCGACATGGTAAAATTGGACATCAGTCGACTCGGCATGACGTCTCGAATCTGACGAGACCACTTTTGTGATTTTTGGGCAAACGGTTCAGCAAAAAAAAACAAAAATAGCCATTTTTCCTATCTCCGGGCCAATAGGTGGCGCTGCGCCGAAACGCAGCAGGTTGCCTCAAGACATGCTTGTGCCGACATGTACCAAGTTTGGTCTGAATACGATAAAGCGTTGCGGAGATACAGCCATACGTCTGTTTTCGCAAGCGCTACGTAAAATTTGTTTGCGCGTTTAACGGAAAAGATTTGACGAATCAACTTGAATTCCATAACTTTTTGTCGACACTGGCTGAAGATGATCTGGTTCAATTTTCGTGCAAATCGGACGAACAGTCTAGGACGAGTTCGCAAAAGTAGGATTTTGAGGAAATTCAAAATGGCGGGAAACATATAATGTCGGAAATGACGTCATAGGGTGCTTTCGGATTGGCACGAGCTCAGAAATCTGAGGAAACAAGAATTTTGTTTCTAACCCTTAAGGTTCAAAAGTTATTAGCATAAACATGAGTGCAACTTTGGACAGGTGGTAGCGCTAGAGGGATTGAGTTGGAGACACCAAAATTGGTGTATTTAATGTTGGGACTGCCCTCTATCAGAATGTCAAATCGTTACAACTTTCCCGCAAACGGTTCTATGGGCTGCCATAGACCTCCATGGCGGAAGAAGAAAGTGCGACAACGGTTTCAATAGGTGCCTCCGCACCTTCGGTGCTTGGCCCCTAATAAAAAGGCAATAAAAAGGGTATAAAAAGGCCTATAAAAAATAGACCATAGGGTTTGAGCACTTGAGTTTTGAGCTGCTGGTTGCTAAAACTTTATCAAGCCTGGTGACATGTGCATATTGCAGAGGTCAAAGGTCAATTTTTGCATTTTCAGCTCATTTATCATGAAAATGGGGTGTTTTTTTTAATTTATTTTTTTACCTTTTAAACTGGTATGCCTCTACTGATGGCCCGATCTCCGCCAAAGTTTGCACGCGTCTTTACAATAATGCGGCGCACATGCTCAGCCGATTTGGTGAAGTTCTGCGCAAAGCAGGCAATTTTTAGTCATTTAAATGTCATTTTGCATAGGATAATATAGGGCATTTGTTTTTCACCAGTTTAACAGTTGGAGGGCCCGATCTCCGCCAAAGTTTGCACGCGTCTTTACAATAATGCGGCGCACATGCCCAGCCGATTTGGTGAAGTTCTGCGCAGAGCAGGCAATTTTTAGTCATTTAAATGTCAATTTGCATAGGATAATAATAGGGCATTTGTTTTCACCAATTTAACAGTTAAAGCGCCCCGGCGGCCATAAAAGTCTGCAAGCCTCTTTAGGGTCACGTGACGCATGCGCACGCGTGATTTCGTAAAGCTGTATGCCAATCAGGCAGGAAGAGGGCCGCTTTCAGGCCTTTAATGGGATTTTCCATAGAAATACATCATTTTGACCCCTTTTTTTAACCATTATAGCGCCACCAAGTGGCCGGTCCCCACGTCCTTTTTCACTTGGCCACAGAATGAGCTCTTACATAGGCGTGCTGAGTTTGGTGAAAATACCTCATTCCGTTCACGAGTTTTAGCCAATTTAGTAAAAGGGGCTACTCCCCCTTCCAACGTTTTGGCTGCCTTTAGGGTCCAGGAACCCAAATTTCCGTTTTTTTTAAATGACTTTTGACAATTAGACTCCAGAGAATCTCGCTGCGCTGGTTTGGTTCCGGTTGGGCCAAAAACCTAGGACTAGTTGGCAAAAGTAGGTTTTGCAAAAAAACCGAAATACCCGAATTTTTTCCCACTATTCCGAGCCAATCCGGGGCATGCATTTTGTCCGTCTCGAGCCAAGGATTCCAGCAATATAAGACACTCGAGGCTAAGCCTTACGGTTGAGGAGTTATGAGCCGTTTCGTACTTTTGGCCGCCGTTTCGTACTTTTGATCGCTGTAGCGCCCCCGTCAGGCCGATCGGGCCGGGCTTCGGTGACGTCTGCAGTGGTTGTGAGTACTACCAGCCCTGAAAGTTTCAAGTCTCTACGACTTACGGTTTGGTCTGCCCGAGCAGTTTTAGCTGGAAAATGATGCATCATGGGGAAATGAACAGTTCCAATAGGCTTTCAGCCTGACGCCTGACTTTGATTGGATTTTACTACCCCTTACTATCAAAATTTTGATTTGGCCTCACGACTGTGCCTAGCGACCTGTTTCCGAACTTCTGACGCTGGTTTCGTCTCGATCGGACCAGTGGATTCGTAGATATCGGCTAATTTTCTTAAAGCGCTAAATTACAACAGTGCACAAACCATACGCCGAAACCTGGCAAGTGTGGTATCGTTGGACTCGGCAACGATTCAGGAGTCTAAGGAGATGAGTCCCGTGAAAATAAGTCAACCACACCCAAAGTTATAAGCACTTTTAAAAAAAAATCTCAACTAGGTGGCGCTGTTTCGAAACTTCTCAGGCTACTTCAGGGCATCGTGGTGATGACCCATGCCGAGTTTCGTAACAATCCATTCATGCGTTCATAAAATACAGCATTTTGGCACATAATTCAAGATGGCCGACAGCCAAAATGGCCGACATGGTAAAATTGGACATCAGTCGACTCGGCATGACGTCTCGAATCTGACGAGACCACTTTTGTGATTTTTGGGCAAACGGTTCAGCAAAAAAAACCAAAAAAAGCCATTTTTCCTATCTCCGGGCCAGTAGGTGGCGCTGCGCCGAAACGCAGCAGGTTGCCTCAAGACATGTTTGTGCCGACATGTACCAAGTTTGGTCTGAATACGATAAAGCGTTGCGGAGATACAGCCATACGTCTGTTTTCGCAAGCGCTACGTAAAATTTGTTTGCGCGTTTAACGGAAAAGATTTGACGAATCAACTTGAATTCCATAACTTTTTGTCGACACTGGCTGAAGATGATCTGGTTCAATTTTCGTGCAAATCGGACGAACAGTCTAGGACGAGTTCGCAAAAGTAGGATTTTGGGGAAATTCAAAATGGCGGGAAACATATAATGTCGGAAATGACGTCATAGGGTGCTTTCGGATTGGCACGAGCTCAGAAATCTGAGGAAACAAGAATTTTGTTTCTAACCCTTAAGGTTCAAAAGTTATTAGCATAAACATGAGTGCAACTTTGGACAGGTGGTGGCGCTAGAGGGATTGAGTTGGAGACACCAAAATTGGTGTATTTAATGTTGGGACTGCCCTCTATCAGAATGTCAAATCGTTACAACTTTCCCGCAAACGGTTCTATGGGCTGCCATAGACCTCCATGGCGGAAGAAGAAAGTGCGACAACGGTTTCAATAGGTGCCTCCGCACCTTCGGTGCTTGGCCCCTAAAAAATCATTCAGATGGAGGATGAACATATCATTACTTCAAGACAAAGAATTTAATGACTACTTTAAAAAGGAATGGGCATCCTTCATGGAAATAAACGACACACCAGACATCTCTGCGGTAACTCTATGGGAAACAGCTAAAGTTGTACTTAGAGGAAAAATAATTTCATACTCCACATACAAATACAAAAAGGAACAAAGGCGAGAAAAAGATTTAGAAAATAAAATGCATACATTACACAATGTTTATTTTCAAAATCCCAATGAACAGATTCTAAAGGAAATAAATACAACAAAAGATGAATATGATGACATATTAAATAAAAGGATAGAATTCCAAAAACAATGCCTCAGATATACACAATTTGAACATAATGATAAATCAGGTAAATACCTGGCTAATTTACTCAAACATAATAGAGAAAAGTCACTTATTCCGGTAATCAAGAATCCAGATGGAAAGACACTCCACACCCTACAAGACATCAATGATACTTTTCGCACTTTTTATAAATGTTTATACAGTAATACTAAAGAACCGAAAATTATGGACACTAAATTGTTTCTTTCCAACTTATTTTTACCCACTCTGACCACAACACAAAGAGATTCATTAGAAGAATCTATTTCAGAAATTGAATATAAACAAGCTCTGGACTCTCTATCAAACAATAAAGCCCCAGGTTTAGATGGATACCCACCAGAATATTACAAACATTTTTGGACAACCATATCACCATTATTCATGCGAATGACGGCAGAAATTAAAAACACTTCTTCTATCCCACCTCATATGAATTCAGCACTAATATCAGTCCTGCTTAACCTCTTAACCCTCGCCCTGTGCTGAGAAATAAATAAAAAAATGACATACTCCAAATAAAAATGTCTGCAGCTCTTAAACCCTATGGTCTATATCCATAAATGTGGTCTTATTTTAAACTAGACACTTTAAATTATGTTACCCAAAAGTCATAATAACTCAAATAGTATAGGGACAGATTAAAACAAGGGGAAATATGCATGTAAGTGACTCACGTTTTTATTTTTTTATTATTCCCTTATGGAAAAAAATATTAGATTTTAATTTTTATGCCCTGAAAATAACCTAAATATAAAACTGAATGTCTGATCATGCTTTGATTAAAATTTGAGGACGATTCTCTCAAAAATGTAGCTTCTGTAAGCTTTTATGTCAAAAAAGACTGGGCGTCCTTTCAATAAAGTCCAATTATATTAGAACATTTGTGTAATAGTAAAGAGTAGTTTTTATTCAAATAAATCTGCAATAAACTGCTAATTATAATGCATTTGCAGTCCCTGATAACTAAAACAACTATTTACAGAATTTACAAGTGTAAAAAAACTCATTTAGTTGATAAAAACAGTCTCTTATTTAGTCTGCGCGTTGTGTGTAAGTGTGTGCGCTTACACTGGCAGGCGCTGGATACGATGAATGAATACTGTGGAGACGACGCTAAGTAACAGCTAAGTAAGCATGAGGTATTCACCAATGCTTCTTACGACGTCTCTTACAGAAACTACGCAAAATATTGTCTTTTGATTCGTTACTACATCCATCAATCAAATCTATGCTGGCTATGCATTGGCTAGGCATTGAATGGCTTATCCAACTAAAACAACCGGCGAGTTTGACTGACAGATGCATCACCCAGTGACGCGCTCCCTTTCTATTTATGTGTCCTAGTCAGCTTTTGATTGAAGGAGAGAGACCTGGGAGGGTTTAACAAGACCGGAACAGTCCACAGTACAGGGGAGATTGTCAAAATAAGGCTTACAATCGCTATTTCATTGAAAATGGACATGATTGATTACTCTTAACACAAAACGCTTATGCAAACAACGGAGGATTTTTAGTTTTTTCCCCTTGTTTTTTCGTTGTTTTGGATTAAAAGTGGGATGCATTTTGAAGAGTGGACTCTTACACAGACATGTATGCTGTTGTTTCGTGGATTCGTCCGATCTGATCTGAACGTCAGGAGATGAAAGATGAGTACCGCGTTCATTATGCTAATGTTTAAATAGCCACTGCTTTAGCATTTAATTTAACCCTTTCCTCTCTGGTGTATTTATTGCAAAAACGAGTTCAGAACATGAATCTTGAGTGTTTTAGCTTTCAAATGATGCATAGTTTGTGATAGTTGATTGAACAGTTTGTATAAAACAAAAGTAATTATAAGTAGAGACACGCCCACTTGCGTCAGACGCCCCGCCCACGATCCGGTGCGGATTAAGACGTTAAACCAAATAAAGACCCAACATTATGCACTAGTTATCGCCCATTATCTCTTAAATACTGATTTAAAAATTATTAGTAAAACTTTGGCAACACGACTCGAATCAGTAATTTCATCTCTCATCCATCCAGACCAAACAGGTTTTATCAAAGGACGCCAGTCATCAAACAATACCAGAAGACTATTCAACATCATGGACCTATGCAATAAAAACAAAAAAAAGACCATAATCATATCTCTAGACGCAGAGAAGGCATTTGATAAAGTTAATTGGTACTTCCTTCATATGACACTTAAAAGATTTGGATTTGGAGACTGCTTCATTCATTGGATTAAAACACTCTATAATACTCCATTAGCATCTGTTTTAACTAATGGCATAATATCATCACCATTTCAACTCCAGCGAGGCACTCGCCAAGGATGCCCATTATCACCATTACTTTTCGCCTTATTCATAGAACCTCTTGCTGCTGCAATAAGACAAAATGAAAACATTTCTGGAGTTTTATCAGGTAAAACTAATCATAAAATTTCACTGTATGCAGACGACATCCTATTATTTGTACAAAATCCAGAAACATCACTTAAAGAAATAATTAAACTCATCGACGAATATTCTGCCATATCAGACTACTCCATAAACTGGACCAAATCAACAATTTTACCACTGAATATACAACCACAAGACAGAAGTATACAGAACACACCATTCAAAATTAATAATATTACATACTTAGGAATAAACTTATCCCAGAACCTCTCTGACTTGTTCAATCTCAATTTTATCACACTACTGAAAACAATAGAAGATGATTTAATTCGATGGATGAACCTACCACTTTCCATCATTGGTCGTATTGCAACAGTTAAAATGTGTATTCTACCCAAACTCCTTTATTTATTCAATATGACTCCGGTACAACCAACTAAGAAATGGTTTACATCATTAAACCAAATAATTAACAAATTCTATTGGAAAAAAAGGAATCCTAAAATAAGCTTACAAACACTACAAAAAAATAAAGACCAAGGCGGTCTAGCAGCACCAAATTTTCAAAATTATTACTTAGCATCCAAACTTCAATACTTTTGCAAATGGATCACAGGTGACAGCTCCCAAAACCCATGGCTAGCGTTAGAACAAGCAGAATGCAAAGAAATAACAATATCTGATCTTCCATTTATCACAAAAAAAATCAAACAGAACAACCTTTTTAAAAACATAACGATTAAACCAACTCTCACTGCTTGGTGGCAAATTAATACAGTGACACAACATGAGCTGACACCACACATCAACTCACCTATATGGCACAACCCGGATTTCACTATAAACAAAACTCCACTAAACAATATTAAATGGAAAGAGAAAGGTATCACACATCTACATCACCTGTTTACTGGGAACACATTCGCTACATTTACAGAATTAAGTCAGAAATTTACCTTGGGAAAAGAACATTATTACTACTACCTTCAAATCAGGAATTCTATTAAAACCACAGTTGGAAACCAAGATATCGCACAACCTCCCCCAATTCTTAAACATATCACCAAAATTAGTAATTCAGTAAAAACACTTAGTAAATTATACACTCTAATATTGTCTATAGATACTAAAGCAATTGCAGCACCAGTTAAACAATGGGAAAAAGATCTCAATATCACCACAAATGATGAATTTTGGAAAACAGTTTGCAGAAATACTTTTATATTAAGTACAAACACAAACATCCAGTTAATTCAGTATAAAATTATACACAGAACACACATAACACAGCATAACATGTTTAAAATGGGGCTGACATCTTCTGATAAATGTACTAACTGCAGTTTAAATACACCAGACACTTACCTTCATGCACTCTGGCTATGCCCACCGGTTCATCAGTTCTGGTTAGATGTCACTAATAAACTATCAGATCTCTTTAAAAGTACTATCAACGCACTTCCACTCTTATGTCTTCTAGGTGACACATCTGAAATTAACCTCCCTTTGGAACATAAAAAACCTCTACTCCTATCTCTAGCTATCGCCGAGAAAACAATACTTCTCAATTGGAAAAATAAATACCAAATATCAATTAAACAATGGCTTCATCTACTAAGAGACCATGTTATTAAAGAGAAACAAACATCAGCAACTAAAAATCAATTGCACAAATTTAATACAGCTTTCAATCCACTACTCTCATCGTTACATATTGATTAAAATTAGCTGATGAGTTGATGCCTCAATTAAGATTTATGGTATTTTAAATGGATTAATAATCACACAAAAATTAAATTATACTTGTTATATTACATTACAATGTATTATACTTCTGCAATGATTTATAAGCTAGTATACACTTAAAATTATTATATATGTAAAGCTGCATATTAACAATACTTTTTGTTGTTGGTGATGGTGGTAGTAGGAATTTGGATATTCATCTCTTCCATCATGAATGACATTTCAGAAACATTATGTATACATTCTGGGTAGCCTACTTGAATTTATTAAATATAAATGGTCTGGGTCGGGCTGCTGCTCTGGTGCTGTTGGTGGGCATGGCTGACATGTCCTGCTGGCGGGTTCATCAACACAGACTCGGTGCTTGGGATCCTCTCCCTTTTGCCACCTCAACCTCAAATCACTCCTCTCATGTAAATAAAAAACATTTACCAATATCTGGGCTGGATGTGGTGTCTCTGGCTGGGGAGCTAACCAGTGCACACCAGGGTCCATACTACAGATTAAAAAAAAAAAAAAAAAAAAAAAAAAACTGGGCTGGGCAACAAAAATGTATTTTTTGTTTTATCAGGCCACATCCAGACTAGGGGAGCCTGGTTTGGAGGTGCCTGTTAGGGTGCCCCAGTGTATTTGATCAAGGACTCAACAGAGCATAGAGGATCATTTGAGGAGTGTGTCGCTGGCGGCAGGGAGGGTCCCAGGTGGATCAGATGAAGGTGACTGTGTCCGGGGGGGGTCTGTGGGTGGTGGTCACTGAGAGCGCTGGAGCGGCTCCCGGACATAGACCATAGTGTCCCTCCACAATAACTGGATTGCCTGGTTTATCGTTCCATCAATATCATGATTTATATTACTTTGAATGTCTAATCCTAACATAACATCTATTATTATTATTACTGTTATTATTATCATATATATTGTAAGGCCGCCCAAATCGTCCCAATGGAGGCTAACGATCGGCGGGTGAAGGTCGCTGCGCGTTCGTCTTTTCAGCGGGGAAAAGGGGATTTTATTCCAATTCCTCGTTATCTGACTCCATTTAATCATAATTTAGAATTTGGGTTAGAATGCCATTTGGTTATTTGGTCATTCATTTTTAATAGTTTAAGTGGGCTACACATTTAATTATTCCGTTTAGCCTTTGTTGAAATTATACCCAACCTGAATAATTCCAGAGCAGAATCAATCAAAGTGTAACAATTTATTTAACAGTCAGGTAAATGTATAAAGCCAATTACATAGTCAATTTAAAGGTAATCCATATATAACACCAAATACTCTGAAGTAAAGAATGAAATGTATACCTGACTTCTGAAAATTACATAATGCTGGCTATCTTGAGACATCCAACATTACGGGCTGACCGGTTTAAAGTGTCAAGCCCTGAGCTCTTTGCAACATTTCCTTAAATACCCAGAACCAGATACATACCCATCACAATAGGAATTTGCATTGATCAAGTTCTATAGACTTGATTAGAAGAGAGGCCAAATGGCTGAAAGCCACACCCACCATACACCAAGGAAAGATATCTTTAAACCCTTAAAACATTGATTATCTTTTGGTTAACTTCTGTGGAGTTGAGATATTTGTACCAGTCGCACTGAGACATTTCAAATGATATCAAACACATATAATATTGTATCGTGAGGATTGATATTGTAACTAAGAGATTTCTGGTGCTTTTCAGGTGATCTCAAGTTTGGGGGAGCAGTAGTTTGGGGGAAGTTTCATGTGAAAGGAAAGGCATGAAAATAAGAGTCATTCATAGATGGTTCACTCAGTGTGATGTCGTCTCGGACAGAGACTCTAACTGTATGAATGAGTTCAGATGCTAATTTTCTTTGTTTTCTCAGAGCGATTAGACATTTCGGCATCATCTAGGTTTTTCCAGCCTTACAATATTATAGCTAATGCTATCACCTAATAGCTACTATCACTACTACTATTACTATTAGCTACTATTACTATCACTACTATTATTACTGTTACCTACAATCAATACTACTATTACGATAATTACAATTATTACTGTCACTACTACTGATACTTTTAACTATTACTACTACCACCATTACTGCTACTATTACTGTTACTACTACAGTTATTATTTATTTTTTTTTATGATTACTACCTCAAGTATAAATGTGTTACTATTACTATAAGCATCTCAAATTACCCTTATCCCTTAATACTCCATTGCTTAAACTTACCAAATATACCTGCATACATCACTATATTTATATTCAGTTGTTGTTGTTTTTTTTGTTTTTTTTTGATGGTTTTCCTCTCTGTTTGTTATTGTATTGTTTTTGTTTTTTTGTTTTCTTTGTTGGTTCTTCTCTCTATTTGTTATGGTTTGGTTTTTCTACCCACTATACATGTATGTATGTCTATGATCACTTGCATTGTATAAGCTACTGTAATTTGTTAATTTGCTATAATTTTTTTTTCTCTAAAAAAAAAAAAAAAAAAAAAAAACAATAACTGGAGTATGTCAGAAAAGAAAACGAAGAATAAAAAATATCGGTGGAAGATTTTAGCAATTTAAACTTTTTTTGATAATTCAGTTTGGGTGAAAGTATGGTTATGATTATAAAAAATTAAGTAAACTAGCCAGAAAATATAACAAACTTTCGTTTAGTTTAGTATTTAATAGGCTACTCGGATAGGTATAGGCTCTCTGTCTGCAGTTGCAGTCACGGTGTAAAGCGAAAGCACGGTTTTGATGGACAAAATAAATATAATATCACAAAAGTGCTCAAAATGCACACAAGAAGCACGTGGTGTGTTTTACCAATAACTGGAGTATGAAATTAAAGAAAACTAACAATAAAAATCATCTGTAGAAGATTTACCCATTTAAACTTGTTTTAATTATTCAGTTTGGGTTAAAGTATTATAAAAAGTAAAGTAAACTAGCCAGAAAATATAATATTTTATTTTAGTTTAGTATTGTGGGAGCCGCTGCTGTGACGCTGCACCAACGCTTCCAGTGTGAATACTCTCGCGCGTCTACAGCTGCAGTCACGGTGTAGTTACGCTGAAGTGCTGCTCACGCGCTGCTCACGCTTGCGGTGTAAAACAGGCGTCAGGCATTCATGTTTAAACGGTGCGACTATATATTTTTTAATAATGCATAGGCTTAAATAGAAATGATCAGAAACAAATATACAGATGAACCGCTTCAACACGTCGTGTTGTTTTTGATTTGCGTATTTTAAAGGTGCACTATGCAACTTTCCGTCCACTAGAGGTTGCCTATTCAAAACAAATGCGTAGTTTGATGACGCAAAGTTTGAGCACAGCATCTTGGGACATGTGGTCTTCACCTCACAGCTGGTGGGAAATAGGACTCGGGCAGAAATCACGTTCATTCATGCGGTTATTACGTTACTGTAGTGTGAAGCAGAGCAGGAATGAGTGTTGTGGAGCTGAGTATGGCCGATTGTTACACAAATACCCGCCTCGCGAACACCAGAACTTTTATCATGACGGGACGGGACACATTCGCCGGACGCCTGCAGTATTTTCGATCTTCCGGTTATGATTATGAGGTAATGCGGCTCTGTTTATCATATTAGATACATTTAAGTGTGTTGAAAATGATGTTATGACGTTATTCTGTTCGTTCACTTGTGCACACTGCTCCTGCCAAATAAAACCCGAAACCCAAGGATAGTGCAGATATGACGCAATTGACAGGCGACTTCCTCAGACGCTATGCTGAAACGTCCCGGTCCTTAGTTAAAATACCAATTTTCTCACAATTTACAAATAGTTGGAAACATCTGGGATATTGTAGGTTATACAAAATATATAACACTGGTCTAGTGGTTTTTGGATATTTTACTGCAAAAATACTACATAGAGCACCTTTAAAGAATCAAATGAATGGGCTGAACTTGCTCATTAAGACAGTGACTTGCTGCCACCTGCTGTCTGTTTTAGTTTCATATTAAACTTATTAAACGTATCACGTCATTGATTTTTTTCATGCCATATTTTTGGATTAACGTAACTTTCATACTTTTAATAAGGCTGCCCCTGGACATTAGTTTATAAAAGTAGGCTAAAGACTACCACCGCTTAATAGAATGCATTGATCAATATGCTTGCGTGGACTTAAAGGACAACTCCGGTGAGAAATGAACCTAGGTGTAATTAACAGATGGTTACAGACTAGATCGTTCTCTGTGATTCGTTTTTATGGAAATCGAATGTAAAGTGTTTTATCTCTAAAAACCGATTAGCTTATAACTCTAGTCTATGGGGCACCGGGTAGTGAAGTTAAATTGCTGGTTAATACCACTAACAAGGCTAAAAATAGCCTCACACTAACACAGTAGCATAATGAGGGTCCCTACATGCAAACCGAAGTATCGAGAACTTTGTAAGTGTACAAACAGTTTAATAAGAAGATACTTTATAAACAGAGCGCATTGCGCGTTCACGAACAGGCACCAACTTGGAAAACAACTCTCGACTCAAGTCTCGACTCGTCGAGCTACGAGCGCTGTTCTAAGTGATGAACTGTGACTTGGAATATTATATGGTCCGTTGTTTCCGGAAGAAAACACTGAAAGCAACAGAGAAAATAAATAAATGAAAAAAAAAATGTCCATGTTATTACATTTCACAAACTTAATTCCTATCAACCAGCTCACTTAGAACAGCGCTCATGGATCGATTCGTCGAGACTGTTTTCCAAGATGGCGCCTGTCCGTGAACGCGTAATGCACTGTGTTTATAAAGTATCTTCTTATTTAACAGTTTGTACACTGACAGCATTTTCAATGCTTCGGTTTGCATGTAGGGACCCTCATTGTGCTACCGTGTCCGTGTTAGTGTGAGGCTGTTTTGAGCCTTGTCAGTGGTATTAACAATTACTTAGTCACTTACATTTTAGATGCAATATTTTGTGTTTTTGTTTTATTTCAGCAGTGAAAATCGTTCACAATAGCAACAAGCGTGAACGATTCAGCGTTTGAATGAATCGTTTGAATGAACGACTCAGTGACTCACTCATTAAGACGGTCACCTGCTGCCACCTACTGGAGGATTAGTTTCATGTTTGCACATACTTTCCAACATTTCTTTTTCTCACTTGTAATGAAGCTTGCTTATTACTGAAATTATTAATATCATGGAATGGTAATTATTGACTTTAGCCTGGATTGATGGCTCTCAATATTGCAATATATATCGTTGGGGGAAAAATATCGCAATGTAATTTTTTTCCAATATCGTGCAGCCCTAGTTTAATCGTTACGTTTTTAAAAAGGTTATGTTTGATTTTTATTTTATTTATTTTTATTTATTTTTTTATGTGAGGAATGGAAGATCAGATATGGTTATTTATTTGCATTCTGCTTGTTCTAAATCTACCAATGGGTTTTGGGAGCTGTAACATTTGCAAAAGTGTTGTAGTTTGGATGCTAAGTAATAGTTTTGAAAATTTGGTGCTACTAGACTGCCCTGAGCTTTGTAAGCTTATTTTAGGATTTTTTTCCCCAATAGAATTTGTTAATTATTTGATTTAATGATGTAAACCATTTCTTAGTTGGTTGTACAAGAGTCATATTGAATAGATAAAGGAGTTTTGGTAGAATACACATTTTAACTGTTGTAATGCCAAAAATCTTAGATTTTTTTTCTTTAATCTTAGATAAAAGAAATGATTAAAAAAAATCCAGACATGGTCTTAGAAAATGTTTCATGAAATTCATAGTTTTGGACATGACAGCCTCAAATTTTAAATAAAGCATAACCACACTTGTGCCTTCAATTTAGTTGTAGTTATAAGTCGTTATACTACATTCACGTAATATTTTTATTAGGGCTGTCAAAGTTAACGGGTTAATAACATTAATATTCTAAACCAAAAGTGCAGTTATTGCCTATAAGCTACCATATTTTCTGTTTAACCATATTAGACACCAGGTCGAAAGAAAAGTCTGTTTACACTGAGCACATTCTCTGCAGGCCTAGCGCGATGCTTGAATACACTGAAGCTCACTCTTGCTCATGTATGAGGTAAATCATTGACATCACCACTTACAGTACATGTGTTATATTGAACTAAATGTATTACAGTCAGCTAAAACGAATGCACAGGTTACTCTTCTGAACAAGAACGCTCCCGAGTCCATGCATAGTTCAGTGCGCACACGCAAAATACTGGCAGTTCAATAGATAGCGCATCTCTTAAAGGGGCCACACTATATTCCTACTCGTGGAATATGGACCTCCAGGTATGGTGTGGAGCTGATGCGCTCTCAGGTCTGCATGACCGCTTTCACATTACCAGTTTTTCATACGAACTGTGCCCTGTTCTGAATTAAACTGCCAGTAATATTACCTTTATTTATATTCTTAAAATGAGAGAAATACCTGCTTATTCTGAATTTTTAAGCTAGGCTTAAGAGACATGAACAAGTTTTTTGATAAACGTCTATGACCTTTGTTAGGGGTTAACAGCTTATGACCCAGGACCAGTAGTGAAGAAATGAAGACAGAGTCAGGATTCCAATTAAATAAAAGAAAAATTTACTTAAGAATAGTTTGCAGTTTCAAAAGCAGAGGCCAGCTTCAAGTCTCACAAGGAGTTCGTAGGCCGCGCTCCCTCTCTCACCGTCTCGTTGCCTCGCCCTATCGTACATACAATTGTCCCAACAGTTATACCGTTTTCAAGGTCTTATCCACGTCATTACTGCAATGTGGATGATTCTGATTGGCTCAGAGACAATGCACAGTCATGGTAAATTTCCACTCGAGTCAGTTAATCTGATGCACGTTTCCACTGACGTGTCACTTGTTGATGCTCTCACCCAGAATTAGGCCCGTAGTGACCTTCCAGATCTGGAGCAGGTGCCAGCTTGCCCAGAACAACAAGTCCACCCATCTCTTAGGGTGCCCATTGAACACCATTCTGATCTGTAGCATAGAATATTGCGCACATACACAGATTCACAGTCTCTCCAAGGTTGGAGCTGATTAAGCTCCAGTTCTAACTAGTTCTTACCAAAACATACTGATAACATGTGCTTTCTTTTAGTGAGAGGGACACACAATAGTACAGGCAATTTTCATCTTGAGTCTTTAGTGTTTCAGTAAAAGGAAATATAAAAGGAATAAAACATAATAAATTAAATGAAAGACAAATCCATATTTCATATCTGGAAGCCGGGCTAAGTGAGCAAACGCTGTTACTCCACTCCTGACATGTTAGGGGTGTGTGATACCTCCAAAATCCAAACACATGACCTTGTTGCCAGTGTTTAGTGACACATCACACATCTCTAGGCCAGACCCTCAGTCACTCCTCAGAGACCAAATACACACTTTAGAAAACAAGAAACAAAGCAAAATCATAACTTGAAAGAATCATTATAATAATATAGGTAATATAGGAAGATAAATATTAATTAAGGTTTTGATTATGAAGTTAATTAGGATATGAATATATACAGGTATATTGAAGTGGCAGTGGATTTCAGAATCCCCCCCTTCACTCCCTCCTAAAGGCCAATTTTGGGGTCCCAATGACCCCCTAAAGTTGGTCTACCAATTTAGACCGCTTCATAATGTTCCATGCCCTCCCCTTTTTAGTTTATAATCTTTGAAAAAAAAAAGAAAATCTCTTTTCCCCTCAGGGATTTAACTTCAACCATTATTAATCTCATCTAATTTGGTTTTATCAATGGCTTGATTGATTACAATAAGCACATTCATCCTCAAGAGGACACACTACATTAGCACCCCATGTTAAATACCACCCCATTATAAATACCAATATATCTTATCTAAAAAGAGGGATTTTAAATACACTTCTTTTAAACACAGACCTTCTTCATCTTCAAAAACAATAGTGGTCTGAAATAAAAATAAACAAAATAAATAGGCATAATAATCCATCCAATTACATTCAGTCTCTGCATAAAACATCCTTCAGTTTACAGTCTACATACATGTACCATCTTAATTTCACATCCTATTAATTTATTTCTCAAACATGTACATAACATCCATTTCATTCGCTTTTCGCTGATTTTACTCAAGAACCTTCTTGTTAAACCCATTTTCATAACACATCTTTTTCTTTTCCATAGGTTTCCACATACTCAAACCTTTTTGTTACACTTGCTATTTCCATCAAATCCAGTTTTCACTCATGATAGCCCACATCATATTTAACTTAAATGAACAGAACCATAAAATTGTTAATGTTGAAAACTTCATCAAAATGACATAATTATCCATTTGTATAACATTCAATCAACTTGTTCACATCTTTATCTTGTGACATTGTGCTTAATCATACTCAATACCAATTATTTTTCACAATAACTTTTCAAACCCATGTTATTTAGTAAACCATTCAAAATCAATTCATTAGGGTTTCCTTTAAAGTAACATTTTTCTTTCAATGTCTTGTCCATTAAAACTCTTTAGGCGTAAGCTCCAAATGACTAAAATCTTAACCCTGTTGATTCATGTCATCTGGCAATGATACTTCTCATCAAATCCTCACTAGCCTTCCTTTGCCACTTACACCAAAATTGTTATAATTTTACCAAGAACTTACAAATTTTCATAATCTCCCATATTACTTTATAAAGTATTCAAATTTGTACTGTCATCATCAATTTCTTTAAAACTGTTTTAAAACAATCTGTATTTTGAAAAGCATTCAATGTATTTAATTTGACTTCAGGTAAAATAAATTCTGTCAGAAGTTTTATTTTCACGACATTAATCTTTAGGGCTATGTCTCTCTCATTTTAACTTGTCAGATTATTCTTTATCAAAATAGTAAGTCTCTAGTGCACCATGTGATCGTTATTGTTTCAGTCTTATCTCTACTGCTCTACAGAAACCAAAATATTATTTTATTCATCTTTCAATCCCAGTCACACCGAAAAACTTAGTCACTTGCTCCTTTAACATTAATTAGACATTATTACTAGACATCTAATGTCCTGCATCCATTTAAGGGATGAAAAATAAAAATAAAACTTTTTCTTTTAGAAGTTATCTTTTTGGCCGCCCTTCTGCCTTCAGAAATATGAGGGAATCTCTGGATAATTTAGAAGTGACTTCAGCCAATTTGTCACTTTGTCTCTGCCGTCAAGTTTCTAACATTTATGTTTACCATTTCTAATCAATTGACATTATTTCAATTTAAACCCTCAGTTAAATTTAGAGATGGGTGTTTAACCCACTAAGAAACGGCAATCTTTAACTTTATAATTCCACTTCAACTAATCCAGAGATTAATTCAAATCAGCATCATAAATGACAAAATTAGTCATAATTACCAGTAACGGACAGAGCTGAATACCAGTCCACTTAAAGCTCGTCCCATGTTCTGGATCAACTTTCCCAGAAATTTCCTTCAGAATTAGCAGTTTCTTTAAAAGTTGTCGTTTGCCTTAACCCATCTGTAATGATAAACACTCATTCCAGAGGTTAATGACCTCACACACACACTATCAGGACAGAACAGTTTCACAAACCAACACATACAAAACATAAAGTGCAGTCATCAACAAGCATACGCACATTAAACATATAATTTTGAATTGCTCATTCTCAAAATTTGCTTTTAGTGTTTAACTAAAAAATATTTAAACTCAGTTCTTACATGGTTTCTTAACCAATTTTCAAATCATGTCTGTTCATTATTCCTTCATTTTTAGAGAAGTCAGCTGGGTTGTTTTGGTTCTGATATCATTGCTTTTGTTTTGTTTCAGCTTTAGCACGACGATAACAGACAAGAGCACCATTCCTCCTTCTCAAGCAGTCTCTCTCTCTCTCTTACACGGATAGTCTCTTATATTCAATTCATTAACCTTTAACCTTCACAAAGTTTTAGAAATTGGTTTATCCTTAAAGAATAAATTTGTATCAGAAATTTAAATGTTTAACTTTCCAATTAGAGCTATATAATCATTTCAAAATAAGTTATGCTATGAATTTTTTTCTTCAAGTTACTTTAGTTAAATACCTTTTGTTATCCAGACCTCCTGTTTAAACTTCAACAGCTGTCCTTATCTTTAGACACCACCATGCCTTCAAATTCTCCACTGCCATATCTAATGACCTGCAGGATTAAACGGAAATATTAGTTTAATATCACACAGTTTTACTGATTCAATTAATGCATTTTTGTTCTGGTCTCCACAAAAGTTATTGACAATCACCTCATGGTCTCAGCTGGCTCTTGAATGACCTTTACCCATCATAATTTTCACTCAGGGTCTTCCCTGGCATTCACAAACAGTGCGGTATTTGAGTGAGCGGTATGGAGGAGCCATTATTAGGGCAGGCCCTGCTGTGTCCTGTCTGGACTCTCGGCCCCTACAACCACAGCGTCCCCCCTTACTGATGCTGCTGGCCTCACAGACATCGGTTCAACTCTCATACACACCTCACATAAAACACCTCCCTTCTTGGAAGTGCCCAATGGCGGTGACCCCCATGTCTTAGGTTGTCCCCCGCTGGCCAAAAGAGGATCTTACCCGTCTTAGGCGAATCACCCTCATTCACATTGGTCATCGCTTGAGATCTTTGACCCTTAAAATGGATCAGATGTTTTTCTGGAGCCTTGGGGAAAGTGCATTCAAGAGTCACCAGAGCCATTTAGTCTGCTTACTATAGGTAAAACATGGAGACAGGTTAATCATAACACTACTTAATCACTGATATCAATTACATCTTCCAAACCGCAACATATTAGTGCGTAGATTATACTCAGTGAATTTAGCCATAACAACTGTCCATTCAATTTAATGTCCTGCATGTTGACTCTGACCTGATCCATTGGTCCTGTGCATGGTGGCGGCTAAGATTAGACAAAGATGTCACTGGTCATGGGATAATTTATTTAAAAATGTCAGTTCATTAAAATTCTGTATTTGAAAACATTTGATACCTTTATTATTGCCCTCCTAATGACACTTTCACTCTTTTTAACAAATCACTGTCTCTATGATTTTCAACTGATGCACTGTGCTTTTACTATAAATCTCTTATCACCTAAGACACAGCTCAGATAACAGCTTTGAGCTGGTTTTGAATGAGAGAGAGACTCTGAGTTATTCAGGATGGTTCACTGTGTTTTCATAAACTTTATACTACTCGCACTAGAAGATCTAGACAAGATCTGGCTAGAAATTGATTTTTTTTTTTTCAAATAAGACATCAAACATTTCCTTTAAACTCTATCCTTAGACAGAGATCACATTTTCAATTAATTAATTTTATATTTGTCTTTTCCCCATACAATTAATTTAGAAACTTTACGTTTCTCAGATTAAGTCTCTGTTACTGTAGCAAGTTTGGCCCTAGCACCAGAAACGGTGGGGGCCAGATTCAGATAAGCTAATTGTTTTATTACAGCTCTGCACCAGCTTATCTTTTGAAACCAAAACCTCAGCATCTAGGGTTTTTAACATATTAACACCAATTTATCTTATAAAAACTGTTTTTTACCAACATTGAGGCAAATTAACATTATCAGAATTTTTCAAGAGTTAGAGTAACAGGAACCACCTTTTTCATAAATTTGTCTTTTAAACTTCTACGTTACTATTTATACATTTTCTTGCCTCACGTTTTTCAGTCAATGTCTTTAATTTTACCTCATAATTTTAATTAATTATCATAGATCTTTCCTTAAAAAAATAATTACTTAAGACCTTATATTCATTGTATTCATTGTTACTTTCTTACTTTGTTTCATCTACAAAATTTAATCTGATGGGCTGATTTGCCACCATTTCTACACCTTATGGGTGGGTGGTTACAGTTACATACAAAATGGCCCTGCTGACCACAATTAAAACACTCTGTCATTTAGCAACTGGCATGTTTCAGTCTAGTTCCCAGTCTGTAAGGCGGTGCCTAAAGCGGCACTCGCTCGGACAGTCAGAGAAGAGCGCGCGAGAGGGGAGGGGGCAGATAAGACTGGCTGCTCACACATCTTGGTGTTGTCGCTTTTTCAAAACAATCTCAAGCCCTTTTTCAGGCTATACCTCAATTCCAGTAATTTCAGACATTATTACGTTTGGCAATCAGACTATACCATCCCTCAGTAATCTTCTGGGATTTTTCTTTCAGGGGTTAAACCCCACCCATTCTACAAATTCATTAATAAGCACTCTTTGTTTGCAGCCAGTCAAGTTGCTATTTAACTTTTCAGTCTGAATTAAAACCTTGCTTCCATGTTTTAATTTTTTTTTTATAAATGTTCTGCAAATTTATTTTAAGTGAGGGCTTCAGAGCAAAGCTAGTTACAGCATTTGCTCTCTTTCATTTCAATATATATTATCAAGACTGATCAAGTTACTGATCATGTCACAATTTATCAGCCATATTTTAGTCAAAGTTCATACTCACCGAAACAGAAAGAGATGGAGGCGGCGATCTTTACCCAACACAGCTGTGGCTTCTGCGTGATGAAACTGCAAAGGACACTTGTACGAAAACGTCACACATACTGGTCCGTGCCAATTTGGGTCACAATTTTTATTTTACTCGGGATCGTTCCAGATGCATCCCTGGCAAACAACTCCTGAATCTATTTTTATTTTGTTTAACTAATAACTAATATTTTATTCCCTGACTGCCTGATTCTCTAAGTTCTAAACTCTAAGTTCGGGGTACCCCTGTCTGAGATGGAAGAGATGGAGCAGGTTCACAATGTCTCCTGGACCTTACCAGTTGATCCAAGACGGCTCCTGTAGAGGACGTTACCTCTGCCCCGCAGGGCCTCCCCTTTATTGAGTCCGCTTCTTTGCACTGTCCGCTACCGTTTTTACCTATGCCTTCAGCACGTCACGATGCTCTCAGCGACTTCTTATACTATTACCCTTTAGTATAATTATGCCTCACTCTTCACCAGTGGAATGAAGCGAAGCACACTGCTCTCCTTCTCCAATCTCTTCCATTCAGACAACCCTAACCAAATAATTAAAGCTTTCTACTACCTTATTTGTTGTTTTGCCAGGGGTGTCACCAAGGAATGATTGCCCGTGCATCCTCCACCAAAACTGTTAGGGGTTAACAGCTTATGACCCAGGACCAGTAGTGAAGAAATGAAGACAGAGTCAGGATTCCAATTAAATAAAAGAAAAATTTACTTAAGAATAGTTTGCAGTTTCAAAAGCAGAGGCCAGCTTCAAGTCTCACAAGGAGTTCGTAGGCCGCGCTCCCTCTCTCACCGTCTCGTTGCCTCGCCCTATCGTACATACAATTGTCCCAACAGTTATACCGTTTTCAAGGTCTTATCCACGTCATTACTGCAATGTGGATGATTCTGATTGGCTCAGAGACAATGCACAGTCATGGTAAATTTCCACTCGAGTCAGTTAATCTGATGCACGTTTCCACTGACGTGTCACTTGTTGATGCTCTCACCCAGAATTAGGCCCGTAGTGACCTTCCAGATCTGGAGCAGGCACCAGCTTGCCCAGAACAACAAGTCCACCCATCTCTTAGGGTGCCCATTGAACACCATTCTGATCTGTAGCATAGAATATTGCGCACATACACAGATTCACAGTCTCTCCAAGGTTGGAGCTGATTAAGCTCCAGTTCTAACTAGTTCTTACCAAAACATACTGATAACATGTGCTTTCTTTTAGTGAGAGGGACACACAATAGTACAGGCAATGTTCATCTTGAGTCTTTAGTGTTTCAGTAAAAGGAAATATAAAAGGAATAAAACATAATAAATTAAATGAAAGACAAATCCATATTTCATATCTGGAAGCCGGGCTAAGTGAGCAAACGCTGTTACTCCACTCCTGACATGTTAGGGGTGTGTGATACCTCCAAAATCCAAACACATGACCTTGTTGCCAGTGTTTAGTGACACATCACACATCTCTAGGCCAGACCCTCAGTCACTCCTCAGAGACCAAATACACACTTTAGAAAACAAGAAACAAAGCAAAATCATAACTTGAAAGAATCATTATAATAATATAGGTAATATAGGAAGATAAATATTAATTAAGGTTTTGATTATGAAGTTAATTAGGATATGAATATATACAGGTATATTGAAGTGGCAGTGGATTTCAGAATCCCCCCCTTCACCTTTGATACATGTCTAGTCTTCATGCTGTTTTATTGATTATTATTGAATAAGTATGGTTTCACTAATAATAAACGAACATTTGCATAAAGCATGCATATTTGTCCATATACCCATGTTGATTAGAGTATTAAAAACTGAATTCAAACTTAATTTAAGATACATTTACAACAAATACAAATCTGTGATTAAATTGCGATTTAATCGCGAGTTAACTCATGACAATCATGCGATTTTTAAATATTTTAATCGTTTGACAGCCCTAATTATACATGAAGAAAAATATTTAAATGTTTTATTCTTATGTTGTAGCCTATATATCTCTATTTTAATAACTGTCTGAGTAATTCTGAGTATTCAGCTGTAAACTCATGTGTTGGCTTTCTAAATATATATTGGTTATGTGTATATTCAGAATAACTTATGAGCAGCTGTTTTTTTAATATGAGTATGTCTAAATGCGCCATTTGCCAAATCGGGGGGTGACAGGTAAGGGGTTAATGTTTACTTGAGCCTTCACTTGCATGCAAACAAAATATTTTGTTAAATGTAAATGCTAACCAAAATTCTTCCATTCTGTATTTTCACCCTGTTCTCCTTTCTTGATATGTTTTACAGCTTTGATCTCGCCATCTGATGATAGTGATGAAGATGATTCAGACCAGGCATCTTTAAAAAGTGAGAGTGACTCATCTGAGGATTTAAACAATATGGTAAGAGATTGCATAATGTTTGAGCATATTATAGACTCTATATTATATTATTATTAAGACATATTATAGTCCTGAATTTCATTGCACCACACAAATCCATTATCTAACCATAACCATTCAATTTATATATATTGGTTAAGTAAGTGTCTGTAAGGTTTTCACACGTTAAATAATAAACACTGGGTCATTCAAAATCCTCCGCAAATGGAATCTTATCTTGCTACGTTTTACACTGCTCATAATTTATCTAGTGTTACGAACTTTTAAAGGTCTAGGGTCAGAACGTAACATTTAGATGTTAACATTGCTGTAATGGAGTGGCAGCAGAAAAGACCAGACACAGAAGTTGATAAGGCCAATTGATTTATTAATACTTAAAGCCGAAGCCACTAATCATTTTGTATGCGCTATATTACAATGCATTTAAGGAAATACAATAAACTAGTGGGGAAAAAGGAACTTGGTGGCGCCAAATTAAAGAAAAGAATAAAACAGAAATAGTTCCTAAGCTAAATTCCCCAAAACCCTCTAACCTTCCTAACCAAAGAAAAATGTGAAAAGAAAAAACGAAATCTTCGGTGTATCTGACGCCATAACTAAACTTACACTAAATAAAAACAAAGAAATACAAAGAGGGCGCTCACCTCTTTCCTGACGTGTTTAGCATGTGATAACTGCGGGCAAGATATATATCGTGCGACCTGCTTACCTGTTCTCTATTTCCCCAGAAAGTAGGCTACTAAATCACGCTTAACTCTCAACATCTCACCGTACAAAATCAAGTGTGGAGTTAACACAAGATAATGAAAGATTCACAATGTCAAACTCCAACTGAAACACCTGACACACACACACTGCTTAATCAGGACACGCTGAAAGACTTTATCCACCAAGGCGGAACTTGATTGGCTGCAGAGACGGCACCTTTATGAAGAGTGAAAGTCGCTTCCTCCAATCAGCAGAGACCTGAGAGCAAGACGGCACAACCAGAGAGAAGAAAGTCAGACAAAAAAAAACCCTAACAACAGCCGATACACTCATAGCTCGTAACACTAGGGTTAACAATAAATCCTGTGTATTCGTAAACTTTCACACTGTACATTTGTAGTGTAGTGGCTTTTATTATCCCCATGGAGAAAATGAGTTTCAATGAGTTTAAAAATGATCACACAAAAAAACAAACAATGTACATAATATGAAAATCACAGTATAAAAATTGCTAAATCAAAATGTCAAAACAATCCCCCAACACTCACAAAGACCTGCTCAATTAACACTTTAATTTCAAGCATTTTCTCCTTATTTAAAAACAAAAACAAAAAACAAATCTCCAACCAAAAGAGAATAAATAAACAAATAAAGCAGAGGATGCCTATCTATGGTCTGAAATAATTTTCATGGCTTTTCTAAAGCCACGTTTCCACTGAAATGAACTGTTCCTTAACTTTTGAAAAAGTACTTACTCGTACACTTTCGTAGGAGGAAATTTGTACCTGTAACTTCATTTAGACTCTGGTCCCTGCGATTCTTGGGGAAAGTTGGGGGATTGTTCATGCGGTGGCTTAAAGGGGGGGGTGAAACACTCAGTTTCAGTCAATCTCATGTCAATCTTGAGTACCTATAGAGTAGTATTGCATCCTTCATATCTCTGAAAAGTCTTTAGTTTTATTATATTTATAAAAGAAATATGGGCTGTACCGAGTCTTTCCGGAAAAAAACGAGCGCCTGGAGGCGTATCGTGTGGGCGGAGCTAAAGAATGACGAGCGGTGACGTCCTCAAGTGTGGAGAAGCCCATCGCTATCGATCTCAGCTAATAGATAAATGATCCAGAATCAGATCCGGAGGCTGAAATAAATTGAACAGGAGAAACAGCAACAGCAGGACGTCCGTCTCTGTGCTATGTACTGTATTTAGTGGCCTGTCAACATTTGTGTGTCTTTTCTCGCAGTGTATGAGGACATGATTCGGTTTATGGACTATTGTATGCGACTAAACCTTAGCAGTAGCAAGCAAAACGGTTTTGCATGTCAGACTAGTGTAACGTTATACATAGATGATCTCATTGGTTATACGTTATACAACAATGGAGTCCGTTAGCGCATTTGAATGACGAAGCACTTGATCGTGTCGTTTACTCATGTTTACTCACGCGACGACAGCATAGACATTTGAAGCAGTTTTACTCATCGGCTGCTTCCAAAGCAGGACCGAACCTTTATCGCTGGGACCGCTCAGTCAAAAACACACTTCTTTGGTATGATTTGGTAAAGTCCTGACAGCTGTGAACGGTGAAGATCCACTTTGTGTCGCGACTAAAGCGATGTTGTGAAGCTTCCCGTCATTTCTGCATTCAAATCGGTTCAAATACAGCGCTTCCTTCCCCGGAATGCTGTGCTGAATCGTTAAAGTCGCTTGACGTCAACCATAGGAATAAAGTGGAGCGCGGCGCAACCATAGGGCGTGTCAGACGTGTTCACGGATGACTGGATCTGCACCATGAGATTGTTTATGAGTGTGCATTTCCTCTCTCGCTCCGCGTGCGCGCGCCCTACAGGGAGAAGAGCCCGTACGAAATCTTTTTTGCTTTATAGTGCACCTCATATGGAATACCATAGACATAACATACATTTAGCAGCTGTTAAAAGCCAGCGCTACTCGGTGAGAAAATAACAAGATCGTCAGCATACATGAGATGATTAATTACAATATTGTCAAGCACACGTCTTACAATCACTTAATTGTTCTGTCAATTCATTCACATAAACATTAAACCGCCACACTCCGCCGCGGCCAAACCACATACAGTATAACGTGTTATTGTGATCCTTTATTCACTGTATGATGTATGATGTTTTGAGTATGTATTTGAGTGAACGATGTACATATGGCTTGAATAAAATATGTATACATTATCAGCACATAATTCCTGACTTTTTTTTAAAAAGTGTGAGAAGAATTGTAAATCCGTGGTGTAAAGTGAACACACACACACACACACACACACCACCGCGTGTGTCAAAGCAGATGCAGAAGTGAAGTAATCCTACCGTTTCTTCACCTGCACAAAATGCCACAAAGCAGCTTTTCTAACTTTTTTTTTAAGGAAGCCTGTGGACTCAATGTCCTGACACAATAATTTAAACAATAATACAAAAGGCTGGACACAATAATTTTCCATGACAATGATACATTTAAAGCTACACTGTGTGATATTTTCCCCCATCTAGTGGTGGAAAGGTATATGCCCATCCAGTGAATAATAGTTTCTGTTCCTCTTAATTCTGATTTCGTTTTAACTCCTACGGTGGCCGTTTTAGTCCAAAATTAACATGGCAATCCCCCTCTTCATATTCAACATGGTGCCATCGAGTGCTAAAATGCGAAAGATGAAGCTTGAATTTATTGGTATGCCCCTCTTTGGCTAATGTACTTTCAAGATGGAGGGGCAACATGGCGACCGGCATTCGAACCCCTCACCCGTATGTATTTTCAATGGCATATTATAAACTTACGAGAATACTTTATTTCTTGAAAGAAGTAAATATACATTAATGAGCACATATATTTTTGAAAGAACTAAGTGTTTTTAGCTAAGAATAAACTAAAAAAGTTACACAGTGTAGCTTTAAATAGAAAAACTACCGAAAATACACTGATTACTACAGAATACCAACCTATTCTGCACTGAGGCAATGCATAGTTTTGTAGATGACTCCCTCTCGTAATTTAATATGACGCGATGTTGGGGGAAAAAACAGCGTTTTTTACAAACAGCCAATGAAACGGCCTTTTAAAAACATTTTAAATCCTGCATTACCTTTTCATATGGCATTTGCATACAAGGTTATATCTTCATCTCAATTTTTTAACCTGCAATATGCTCTTTAAAAAGGGCGGTCAAGCCAGCTGCGCTTCGAAAATACACGGTCAAGCCAGCCGCACTTTTTTTCAGTAGGCTATAGGCGTCTAATCCGTCTAATGGGTGCTGGAAGCGGTCAAATCGGATTTAAAGACTCTGTAATAAAGGAGTTTCATTTATACTTTTGTATTTGTCCCTAAAAAGATTAAGACCATAAACAACATTTACATTTTTTTTTATATATTGCTATTTTCAATCTTATTAGGACACAAATAATATGAATTAATAGGCTATATAGCGTATAAAACATTACAATCAAAAAGTTATTAAAAAAAATAAATGTAGCCTATAATATTTTTAATGTAGGCCTATAGCATATGCAAACATTAAAATTAAAATTAGTCATGTTTATTTAAAAAAAACATTAAATTGTACATTGTGTTACAGTGATTTCAGACTCGATCGGAATCGGACGTTACATCCCCATCAGGACTCGGATATAATGTATATTCTGGGGTGAGCTGAGCATGATGACGCATATGGGTTGTAACTTGAAAATAATGCTTTATGTATGTTTCTGTAGATGGATACACGTGCTGGCTCCTCGGTGATAAATTACAACAGCGCTAATATCACCCGGGTATATTTGCCAGAAGACGCGAATGAGAGCGCGCGCGCTGATCTCTCTCTGTGCATCATCCGAAAGCGCGCACTCGTCTCGCAGCGCGCAAATATTGAGTTCTCTTTCGAGACTTGCGCTTAAACGGACCAACTCACACCAGAAGTATGTCAGCATGTCCATCTTGATGAGTATCCAAGCAGACATAGTCTGAATATGCCTTAAGAGGACTTTATACAGTCGAGAAAGACGACGCAGAGCCTTCGGTCTTAAAGTGGCAGCCTTTACTGCTGTCTGTTTAATGTCAAACAAAAGATAAGGAGTCACTCACTGCTCTTGATTAAATAGCTTTTGTAAGGATTATTCTTTAATTTAAACAGTTAAATATGCAGCTATTTAACATAAAATATATTATTATTATTATTTCTTTAGCCTACTTTATTCAGTTTCTCTACCTAAAAACTAATGTTAGACCTATAAAAACCTGAAAAGCATTGTTAATTACACTTCAGTCAAATTACACTTCAAATATTTTTTTCCCCAAAGTTGATTTGTCATTGTAGGCAGTTATCATCACGATGATTTCATTTCAAGTGTTTGTTTTTTCAATAAGTTTAGTTTTAGTTAGTTATTTGATGCTATAAAAACAGCTGTGTGATGTCATGATTGACAGCTGAGATCGACGTCTTCTCTGAGTGAAGTTGTCACTGAGGCACTAACAGATTTTTTCAGGATTTTTGGGAGCAGATTATTTAATTTAATTTAATTTCCATAACTGTTTATTTCACACCAACATAATTAATTGTTCTGCATCTATGAGAGTATGGGTGTGCTTTTGATATCGCCATTGTACTTCCTGCTCTGCGCAACTCCGGTCCCGGACTTTTTTATATTTACTGTAGCACTAAAATCCAAAAGTGAAGAATTTGTTATTTATTACTTGATTGTTCAATCTACCTCACAGAAGTGCTCTGTTTGTTAGAGTTGTTGAATGTTAAAATAAGGTGAATAAAATAAAAAATAAGGAACATCCTGGTTCGTTTTTTCGCTCTTCTTTATTCTTTTTTGATGTATTATAGAAGTATCGGATCGGGACTCGGTATCGGCAGATACTCAAAATCAAATGACTCGGACTCGAGGGCAAAAAAACCTGATCGGGACATCCCTAGTTCAGAGTGACCCTGACTATTAATGCATTATGTTTAAAGTCATTTTACTGAATAGTTTTTGTTTTACAGTCAAACTCGGGCAAAAATCTAAGTGCATTCAAACACTTACACTGTGTCCAATTTTCAATAATTAATACACATCTTTCCTTTTATAGGTTTGCTCATTCTGTCATTTGATATTTGGGCCCCACTTTATATTAAGTGGCCTTAAGTACTATGTACTTACTGTGTTCAAATTGTATTGCAAAACACTTTTGCTGATATTGAGGTGGATATGGGTAGAGTTCGGCACAGGTGTGGTGGTGTGGGTCAGTTTAAGGGTAGGGTTAGGTGTAAGGGAAGTGCCAACTTTGTAATTACAAGTGTAACTACAGAAATTAATTACATGCAGGCATTTTTTCAAATATAAGTACAATGTAAAAACATGTATGTTCACAATAAGTGCATTGTATCAAATGATTAATTACAATGCTAGTACATAGTAGTTAAGTCCACCTAATATAAAGTGGGTCCGATATTTGTTAAGTGACCCTGACTATTAATATATTTATTTACAAGTCATTTTACTGTATACTTTTCGAGAAAAGTACAGTCAAACTCGCCCCAAAAATCAAAGTGCATTTAAACACTTACACTGTATAAGTACAAATACAGTAACAGTCACATTCACTGTGAACAAATATCAAATGACAGAATGAGCGAACATATAAAGAAAATATTTTTATGAATGTATAATAATTAATACATAACCTACAAAAACATTACAATTAAAATTAAAAATTAATCCAATTAAAATTAATAAATTATGAAGAATAAGGAATGTATAGCATATACAATCATTAAAATAAAAAAAGAAAAGTAACAATAATGTATAACAATGGCATTAATTACATTAATTAATAGTAATAAATAATGTATATAGCTATATATATATATATATATATATATAAACATTAAAATCAAAAAGTAGTACAATTAAAATTGTATAATATTGTATAAAATGTATAATAATTAATGTATAGCATATGCAAACATTAAAATAAAAATGTATAATTATTAATATAATATCTAACAACATTAAAATCAAAAAGTTATAAAAAAAATAAAATGTTATAATAATTTTAATGTATATCATATGCAAACATTAAAATTGTCTCTTAAGTCATGTTTATCCTCGGGCTGGGCCCAAATCAAGCTTTTGTGTTACTTTAATCATTACTTTATTAGTCTAATTGGGTGGGCAGAAAGCTATGCTATAATCAGAAATAATATATATTTTTTAGCAAAGTAAGAACTAACACTACAACTAAGAAACAAAGTTACACAAGTCAGGATTAGTGTAAAAATGTGCGTTAAACTCACAGCTCGTGCAGTGATGAAGCGCAGCATTCTGAACAGAAATGTTCTGAGTTTTGAGCTGCTCATCAACACTGCACTTTGCTTGATTCAATTTTCGTTTCGAATCGTTTCATTTGAAAGTGTACATTTCAAGCTTTTTATAGGCTTACGCATATTCTTCATGTCTGTGAGGCAAGTAGCCTGCTGAGTTTCGGTTTATTTATGAGACGTGCTCCAGTTCATGAGCAATGAAAGCGATCACTCCCACGACTTCGTCATGATTAATGTCTGCTATTTGCTTATTATTTATTAAATATTTATTAAATATTATTTATTAAAAATTTGCAGAAGAAACCTTTATTACAATTAAGATACAATTTAAACCAAACGAAATAAATGCTTTAAACTAAACATAACCACCAAAATAATTTCTGACCCACTCGATCACATCTTTGCACTTATCATAATCAGATGAAATGCATAAATAATATAATATTTAAACATAAATATAAATAAATAAAAAAACATTGTGTAATGGCTACAACAAAGTAAACAATAAAACGGATTCACCGTTAACTTAGGCTAGGCTACTGTCGGCTGCTTGGTCATCACTTAAAAAAAAATGTTAACTAAAATTTAACAAACAAAAAAATGCTCTAAACATTTTTCTAAATTAACGTAATAAAGAAACGAAACAAAATCTAACAAATTTGACATTAAAAAGAAAACTGAACTATTTTAATGCCTGCAACAATGTCATAAAAGCACATTTCTGTGTCTGCTATAGGGCCTATGTGCTTGCTCAGATTTTAGTTTATATAAAAATTATCTGACGCTGATGTTTTTGTCACCTTTAACGAGTCAAACTCAAAGTAGTTTGGGTACTTCCAAGCATTAAACGCTGCATGGTCTGCTCTCCCGCGCTCTGTTGTGTCTTGTTCAAAACCACACGTCGGTATTAACACTGATGTCGCGGCGCTCCTACGCCCTTCTCACTCAGGAAACTGTCTCGCGAAACAAAATCATGGTTAAGGCAGTAACGCAGTTTGCTTAAGGGAAGTAATCTAATTAGCCTACTGTTTTTGCATTTTAATCCCTTACTTTACTCGTTACTTGAAAAGTAACGAAACTCATTTGTTTTAACAGTAATCTGTTAAAACAAATGAGTTTTGCCGTATACATTTCACGACATTGCACACTCGTACTATTTATACGCATTTTTCGTGAGATCCAGCTGAGATTGCACCAGAGACGTTTAAAATGCTGAATCGACATACAGCAAGAAAGCATTGTCACTATCCGTGCGAAATTAATGGTAATACAATTAAAACCAATATGCTTGACGACTAGCTATTTTGTGTGTAATAAAGACACAAGTTTGATAAAATAACTCCAGCACAGAGAAACACACGCGCACACGCACACGCACACAAACAGCCGTTTGGCAGGTCTAGAAACAGATTGGGTCACCTCCGGTCCGGATTGTCCGGTTCTGGCCAGTTTCAAAGATAGTGCATAATGCTAACGTACTTGGTTGCGATTAAAGTTATTCAAAATGTCACTCAGCTACTTAGTCGATCGCCCGCTTCCCTGACAACCCATGTTCCCTGACAACCCATTGGTCGGTCCGACCCGCAGTGCTCTGACACCAGCACCGGTAAACGGCAGCGAGCCCAGCCCACTCATCAGAGAAGTGTCCGCTCTTATTTTGAAGAGGGCTTATTGAGGGTGCGTGGTATCACATTGAAGCAATACCCCTGACTGGCTGACTATACGTTAGGGTTGTGCCGATAGACGATAGTATCGTGTATCGACGATAGGCAGAGAGATCGCCAAAAGCTGAAGCTGTTGGCGATTTCAAGGCGATATTTGGCTCGCTCCCCATTAATAAAATTTTTTTTTTTTAAATTATTAAATGAAAATATTATGATCATAGTTATTATTATTATTATTATCATCATTACATTAATTGTACTTATTCTGCTTAGCCTTACTATTCACATCAACATCAAAGCGTGTGGTGTTGCACTCACAGGCTATGTGCCGCATATATAGGCTACTGCGAGTGCCACACCCACACGCTTTTAAAATGTAAAAATGAGTTACTCTTCAGTGACAAAGTTTTTTTTAAAGACTAAAAACTACGTAGTTTCAGAATTTAATTGCAAGGTGATCAACCTAGCGGCCCTATATTCACAAATTCACATAAGCCACGGCGAAAACGGCATGCAGGCTAAAGCATTTTTTTTCTTCATAAATGTACATTTATTTTATACTTATAATAATACAATAACAAATTGCTATATTATAATTACAGGCTATATAGCCTATAAATTTGAACAGGGATCAGTCAAAAAGTAAAAGCAGCTTTATTTCAAACGACTTAACGACTGAACAACAATGAACAAAAAATATTGCACTGGCCGTTAAGCTAAGATTTCTTGTTAAAGTGCAGTGAAATACTTAAATGTCAGAAGACAATGTATTTTCTAATAATGTGTTTTAGCCCTTGCCCGCTGTATGAGCTACAGAAATAAATAGTCCATTAAAATAGACAGGCTGCGACACCAGGTTGTCGGTAGCCTAAAAATAATAAATAACGAAATAGGCTTTAATAAATAAAAAACACAATGAAAGAACTCAAATAAAACGGCAAAACAATTAAATCACCTCAAATGTATAGGCTACTGGAATTAACTTATTGCTAAAACAAACACAAGGCCAGGCTTTAATAAATAAAAAACACAATGAAAGAACTCAAATAAAACGGCAAAACAATTAAAGCACCTCAAATGTATAGGCTACTCGAATGAACTTATTGCTAAAACAAACACAAGGCCAGAAACAATTAAGACAACAATTATTGTTATGCAATTATCTATTCCCAAAAATGTTTTGTATAAGAAAACCAGCTGGTTTACTCTCTCAGGTTTGAGAAGGTTGCATGCGGTGGGGAGTTATGTTGCCAGCTGCACTGAACACGCGTTCCGATGGAGCCTGTTTCACACCGTCTGCAGTGCGTGTGCGGCGCGTATTTTTTTCCGTACCCATGTTAACGGATGACAGCTTTCACACTGCACGCGGATGCTGTCCGTCAGTCCATTCCAGGTGCGTTGCGTCTGCAGCAGTGCACGGATCGTTTTCGTACCGAGTCTATTCTTTGCTGCGCTGCGCTGCTGCATTAAAGCTACAGAACATTGTTCGCATTAAAATAAACATGTACTGACGCGAAAATCTAGTAGTCCTAATTTAACCACAGATGCATATAATTTAAAATATACTCTTGTTTCAAAGTCAACACATGGTTTTTTTTCTCAAGTTAAGCAAGGAAACGAGACTGCAGGATTTCCTTTAAAAGGTTTAAAAACGAAAGAAAAGACGAGAGTCGGCTGTTTTTGAATAGCCTATTGTAAGTTTCTAATTTAAAATGTTTGTGATTTAGGCTATAACCTATGTTTAAATGTTTTGCCACTTGTATGAGCTTAATCTAAATATGAATAAATTAATTTAATAAAATGCTGTTTATGTAGGCTAGTACGTTTACCTGACTTAGAAGAGTAAACAAAGAGAATTGCAATTCTGACGAGCCATGTTCAGTAAAAACTTTTGGATTTTAAATAAAAAATAATGAATAAATGCTGTTTGTGGTATGCAACAGCGGACCAGTTGCACACGGATTGCTTCACCGATGAACCTAACTTAATACAAACACAACACATCTGGTTAACTAGAAGAGCATAATTTTGTTTGTTAAATAAGAGGCGATCTGGCGCTCGTTGCCGTTTTCAGTGGTGCAGATTTCTCTCGTGGCTTGTGCATGTGCAGAGCACTTTAATCTAACTTTTTTATTCGTTCTGGTAAAATCACTAAACAAAATGCACAAAAACTGTCCCTGCTCTTGATGTACAATCACTGATGATATTCGGTTTTAATGAGAAAAAAATACGAGGATTTAAAGTGTGCAAATCTATGCCTTTATTCACGTGAAAAATCTGGACACTAACGCTATATTGTGTTTAGATGCATCCCCTTATAATACGCCATAAAGTGTGTATCATATGCACACAAAAACCTGCGTAGCCTACCATTCGTAAGCCAAAGCTCATTTTGACGTATACATTCACGAGATTGCACACTCGTACTATTTATAAGCATTTTCGTGAGACTGTCCCACCCACTTTTTAAAACAAAGTTACGCCACTGATTGCTCCGCCCCAACGCGATAAGATCGTGTATCGGCGATCTCACAGGCTGACGATATGACGATTGGAAAATTAGGCATATCGCCCAACACTACTATACGTGTGGATCGTAGTCGCGCAACTCTGCGGAAAGATAGTGCCAAAAAGATCTGTAGACCAGTGTAGAGTGATCTGTGAATGCCCTTTGATCTGCAAACACGGATTTAACACTTGCATGCTGAGCTTTGCACAGAATGTGTAAGAATGTCTTTTTACAGTGCTTTGAAAATACAAGTTAGGCTGTGTTTGTTTGCAAATTGTGAGGAGGGCATTTGTAGATTTTTTTTAATGGGAAAACAGCGAAACAGTTGTGCCAAAATTCTGAAAATAAATGCAACACAATCTACAAACAAATAGTGACCCTCATGCGCAGACAAATCACTTTGCATTCATTCACATCCTGGTCGTTAAGTACAAGTCACTGATTTCTATTTGTGAATCATTAAGAGTTGGTTTGCAGATTTTAAATCTATTTTTAGATTGCATTTTATATTTGTATGTAGGCATGTGCCGATATCAATTTTTCATGTTGCGATTAATTGCTGAAATTTTATCACTATATATGATATTATCACAATATTGAACAGCATAACAGCTTTAAGAACTATTTTTGTAATAACAAAAATAAATGAATGTTTTTATACAATAATGCACCAAAAATATATACAGCTCTGGAAAAAAATTTAAGAGACCACTTTACATTGAGAAATCAATGAGAAATCAATGGTAAGTGGTCTCTTGATTTTTTTCAGAGCTGTAAAAAAAATTATCAAACATATTAAAGTGCAAAAGTTAGTTAATTACAAAAATTAGGCTATAAAGAACAACAGGTAACAAATTAATATAAGGTCTCATTAGGGCTGGGCGATATGACGAAATATATCGTCTGGACGATAGAAAATGTCTATCGTTTTATATAAGGCTCTATCGCTTACGCCACGATAAGGCGTTTATGGCAGAATTTTACGTCAAGATGCACCTCACGCCACGGCATGCCCATGCACGCTGTAATACATAAACAAACGTGGAGGAAGACGGTAGTAGAGGCGGTTCAGACCAGGGTAATTCTCAGAGTAATTATGCCAGAATAGTGGCATAAGCCAGCACAGATGCTGCAACGGGCTTTTACGCGTGGCACACTATATAGCCATATATTGAAATATTTTAATGGCAGGTGTAGGGATGGCGAAAACTAAACATTTTCTTGACCGACCACCGAGCCTCATTAGCCGGTTGAAACCGGTTAACCGTTTAGTTTAAAATATGCTGCGCTATTTGAAATAACAGCCGCGAGCCGCGCTCCCTCTGTCTCTCTCTCGCTCTCTCACTCACACACACACGCGCTGACGCCTCCCTTCCACTCACGTCACTTGTTTGTAATCAGAGGACAAATGGCTCCTTAGTTTCGAAATGGTTTAGGTACAAGGTGATCGCGTTGTAAATAAAGGCGTTTGTCCAGCGTTAGAAGCTCATTTGAATCATTGCCGCGGCTCATTTAAGAAAATGACAGCTCCGAAGAGACGCTGCTTTAGTTCGAGGTAGTGCTAACAATAATAAAGAAAGACGATCAACACCTTATGTGTTACCACTGAAATGAAGATGTAATATATTTCCAAATGTAAGCCCATCTTAAGCGAAATGCACGCTTCATACTGTCGTCTGCCCTGACTCTAACCTTGAGTGTTTACTTTTTGCAAACCTTGTGAGCGCGCAAACCCAAACGCTGTAACCCCGCGCCAAATGTTTTTATTGGTTTATTAAGTACAAACAGGCGAGTTATGAAAAAGTGAGTGCGAGGGATATGTTTAATCACACAAAAAGATTTTGGAATGAGACGGCCAACTGTAGTAGCGTTTAGTCCACTGTCTATAATAGCCTAATTTAGAGATCACTTTTTTATTTATTTTAACCGACAACTTTGATCGGTTAATGTTGATACGGTCAGCCATCGGTCAAACGGTCATCGGTTAACATCCCTAGGCAGGTGTTAACTTTACCAACAGTCTTGCTTTAAAAAAAGGTTCTAAATAAAATAAAAATGTAGTCCATACTACCTTTATTTGTTTTGAATATCATTTCAAACTGCATTTCCACATTGCAATTTTGTATCTATTCATAAACTGAATTAACAGAAAAATTGCTATATCGTTATGTATATCGTTATCGGGATATCAAATGAGCTATATCGGGATATGAAATTTTGGCCATATCGCCCAGCCCTAGGTCTCATTATTTAATGCATTAACTAAGATTGAGCAATAGCTACATTTGTTACAGAAAGTATAATGTTTTTGTTAATGTTAGTTAAGAAATACTGATCATTGTTAGTTTTATCTTAGGTCCATTAAAAAAGTTATTTTGATTTTGATTTTAAAGGGATCCCCTGGTGTTGAGACTTGTATGGCTTAATATAACAAATGATGTCTCTTACTGAATTATGTAGTAGAAAACCCATGAAAGATCTACGTTATTTAAAAAATCGATTTTATATTTGGACCATGGGCGGCGCCATTTTGTTTGCGTTCTAGGTTGATGACGTAGATTGGTTGCACTCCTCAATCAGCTGGCGTTACCCGTAGCTATTTTTACCACAACGCAACTCGAAAATTGTTTCAGAGTTAAACAAAATCAATGAATTGCTTTGTAATTGTACTTAAAACACACTCAAACATACATGTGCACACAAACTCACCTACACAAACAGATCGGCGGCCGGGCACACACACCTGACAGACTGCGTTGTGTCAATCGAGATGTTGGGCTGCTCAGTCTCCATGACAGGGGCTGAATCCGAAATCGACCCCCTATACCCTGAAATAGGGCATTATTTGAAGGGACGGCCATTTGTAGTGTTGTCCGACATCGTAGTGGACATGTTCGAGTGCATTCATTCAGTCTCACGTTGCACCGCAGTGTACAGCCGATTTACAAACAGCTGTCCGACTTCACGCACCCAAACATACATGTGGACACAAACTCTCTCGCTCACACAGACTCACACACACCCCAACAGATCGGCGCGAACACACACACACACACACACATATGAGGCGCGAACAGATCGGCGCGAACACACACGCACTGCGTGCGCGCATACATCACTATTCCCTGTGTTGATATCATAGATAGACTGTTGATATGCAGTAGATTAACTGTAATGCCTAATGTATCCAGCAGAGGGAAATATCTAGGTAGGATGATGGGATAAGTTAACGTGAGGAAGAGAGGCAGGATGTTTTGGTGATGATGCATGGGATTGGTTTGTGCATTAAAGTTTGAGCACGCTCAGTGAATTAACCTCAATCTTTAAACTTTCACTTTTAAGACACAAATTACTTTCTCTACTTTTGTTCACTAATACAACTTGAAGGAGTGAATGAAGACGATCGAGTGCGTGAAGTCGGACAGCTGTTGTGTGTAAATCGGCTGTACACTCGTTATTGCGGTGAACGTGAGACTGAATGACTGCACTCGAACATGTCCCTATGGTGTCGGACAACACTACAATGGCCGACCCCTTCAAAAAATGCCCTATTTCAAGGTTTAGGGGGTCGATTTCGGATTCAGCCCCTGTCGTGGAGACTGAGCAGCCCAACATCTCGATTGAGACAGAGCAGTCTGTCAGGTGTGTGTGCCCGCCCGCCGATCTGTTTGTGACTTGTGTAGGTGAGTTTGTGTGCACATGTATGTTTGAGTGTGTTTTAAGTACAATTACAAAGCAATTAATTGGTTTTGTTTAACTCTGAAACAATTTTCGAGTTGCGTTGTGGTAAAAATAGCTACGGGTAATGCCAGCTGATTGAGGAGTTCAACCAATCTACGTCATCAACCTAGAACACAAACAAAATGGCGCCGCCCATGGTCCAAATATAAAATCGATTTTTTAAAATAACGAAGATCTTTCATGGGTTTTGTTCTACATAATTCAGTAAGAGACATCATTTATGTTATATTAAGCCATACAAGTCTCAACACCAGGGGATCCCTTTAATGTTATTAAACAGTAACTAAGAAATTAACATTACTTAGAATGATTCATTCTTTATAAGTGTTTTTCATTGTTAGTTTGGTAATAATGAATTAACATGTTAACTAATGAAGTCATATGCAAGTTTTACTGAACAATAACAAATAATTAGAACAGTTCTAATCATTAGGGCATGTTGTAGTCCAGATTAAAACATAAAAATGTTTAAGTTTGAAAATAAATAGAATATTAAGTCTTTAAGTATTAAGTATTTGGTGCTGTGATGAACAACATTGAGATTACAAAAAACGAATGGATGTTTTAAAAACTACACTATTTTTTTTTTTTTTTTGCGGGGTTTCCGGGGTAATCGCTGCATTCTGCAGTTCATCAGCGCCCTCTGCTGTCATTGAGCGGCACTTCATTCAGCAGCGCGTGTCCTTCACTCGTTCATGTGCTTATTATTTACACCTGAGTGCTTCCCTTTGACGTAGAATAGCGGTGTTGAGCATTTATATGGTTGATGGGTAAAGTATTCTTGAGTGCATTATAAAAAAATATAAATTGTTAATAAATTATTATTGACGATATTTTAAAGTGCCCACGATAACAATATCATCCATATTCATTATCGTGATAAATCGCAGTATCGAAAATCGGCACATGTCTATTTGTATGTCATGAAGAGTCTGTTTGTGGATTTTTTTTAATCTATTTGTAGATCTTGTTTTACATTTGTGGATCATGAGGAGTTTGTTTGCAGATTTATAACTTTATTTGTAGATCTTGTTTTACATTTGCGGATCATGAGGAGTTTGTTTGCAGATTTTTTACTTATTTGTAGATCTTGTTTTGTGTTTACAAATTGTAATATGCATTTTTGACTCTATTTTGTCACAACAGTGAAACAATAGTGTCAGAATTCTCAAAACAAACGTGACACAATCTACAAACAGGACATGATCTTCACCTGCAAACAAGTCACTTTACATTCATTAAAATTCTGGTTTTCAAGTACAAGTCACTGATTTTTATTGGTGAATCAGGAAATGTTTATTTGTGGATTTTTAATCTTTTTGTAGACCATGCTTTATATTTGTGGATCACAAAGAGTTTGTTTGAGGACTTTGTATCTAATTGTAGATCTTGTTTTACATTTGCGGATCAGGAAGACTTTTTTTGTGGATTTTTTTTCTATTTGTAGATTGTTTTCTGTTTACAATTTGTAATATCTATTTGTGACTTTTATTCTGTCCATTTTCAATTATTTTGGCATCAAAATACCACCATTCAGCAGGCCGATTAATCTCAAATACTGAAATAATATTCCTTTCTTGATCTACACTATTCACTCTCTCGACGTGACGAATGAAGGGCATGCATATGCGTGCGCATGTGTGCGTGCGGTTTGCAGTTTATATCGACCGATTGGGCGGGCCATGTAATGCAAAAATAATAGTCCAATCAATATCGATGAGAAATAAATCATTGTGTTTGTTTGATAAAGATGTTTACGAACCCTGTGGCTGAAAGAATCATACCGATTGCTGCTTTCAATTGGCCTAGAAATCTAGACGCACCCTAGCCTGACAAGCCAGACCCACATTAAGATGTTTGGTCTGGAAACTCACCATAGACAGGGCTCAATCCGAGGGGCGGGATAAACGGTTGTCTTTCAAACTCCCTCTGCACGCGATAGGATAGCGCTACACCAACCAGAGCAACGAAGGTGAAGCAGAGCTCGCTGACAGATTAAACATTCGCCGTATCCGGTCGGCTAAACTCCGAACACATCTTCCCTTTTTAAGAATGACTTCAGTGCTGTTCTTTGTTCTTTTCTAAGAGAAAAGCTTAACTCCAAGTCTTCCAGAATCGCAGTCAAAGCTGATTCGAAAGACCGCCGCCGTTCACCAGTTTCTGTGTTTACTAGACAACAGAAGCACGCAAACGCAACTCGGCCGTCGTCATTATGGCCCCGCCCGCTGACTCGATACATGATGAGATTAAATTTGCTGCCGCTAGGGTGCGTCTAGATTTCTAGGCTAGACGCACCCTATAGTCCAGGCAAAATAGCGTTTTACGACGGACTAATTGTAAAATAATGTTTTTCAGCTTAGATCTTTTCTATGAGGTGTCCAGAACAACATACTAAAAGTCCTAAAAAATCCTAGTTGAGGAAATATGTTAAATTCTCATCAATCCGAGTTGTGTGCCAGTAAGGCCAAACAACAATGGACCCCAATGGGGCTATTTTTTTTTCCTTTACTCCTATCAAAATGAAACTTTACACAATGAAAGTACACATGAAAAGTAATTTTGTTTTGTTTTACAATTTTCTTTGAAAATTAATTTTACTATGCAAATGAGCTATACACTAATTGAATATGCCCAAAATATACCCAAATGGGCTTATTTTTTCCTTTACTCCTTCCACAATAAAACTTTACACAATGAAAGTCGACATGAAAAGTAAAACATTGTGTATTAGAAGTTTCTTTGAAAATTAATTTGAATATGCAAATTAGCAATATACTTATCGAATATGCCCAAAATATTCCCTAAAGGGCTTATTTTTTCCTTTACTCCTATCACAATCAAACCTCACACAGTGAAAGTAAAAAAATGTTACTTTTCATGTGTACTTTCATTGTGTAAAGTTTCATTTTGATAGGAGTAAAGGACAAAAATAGCCCCATTGGGGTCTATTGTTGTTTGGCCTTACTGGCACACATCTCGGATTGATGAGAATTTAACATATTTCTTCAACTAGGATTTCTTAGGACTTTTAGTATATTGTTCTGGACACCTCATAGAAAAGATCTAAGCTGAAAAAAATTATTTTACAATTAGTTCTATTTTTGGCTCCAAAATGAGTTACTTTGCCTGGACTACTAGCAGCAGCAAATCTAATTTGCCGCGAGTGTTGTCTAGCAATTCTCAATACATTTCTGAGCTGTAAACGCCAAACTCTGGTCGCGCCAATCACATCGTGTATAGAGTCGGGGGGCGGGGCTTAACATAATGACGGCCGAGTTGCACTTGCGTGCTTCTAGTAAACACAGAAACTGGCGAACGGTGGTCGGTCTTTCGAATCAGCTTTGACCGCGATTCTGGAAGACTTGGAGTTAAGCTTTTCTCTGAGAATAACTTCCGGTTGGGTGCGGCTCAATTGCAGGCGACCAGGTAGCAGGTGTCTGTGTTTGTTTACTGTCTGTGGCGTTTTAATTAATTAATTTATTATTACTTCAGTTTGTGTACAGGTGTTTTAGACGTGCTTATCGGGCCTAACAATGGAGATATTTCTCTTCCTACTTTTGACAATCGTGCTGAACATCGCTCAGGGTTTGTTTGTGAAGCCCGACAGGATCCAATACATAAGGGGCTTTCTCCTGGGATTTAAATCAAGCAACTATGTGGTGGACCTAGACGCAACTCTGCTATTAAGTTGCGGGGAGTTTAATTGTTTGGACCTTTTAGTTGATGACAATGCTCCGTTACAAAGTTTTAGGCGTCCGGTTACACCTGGTAAACAAATCAGGAAAAGAGGGAAACGTGGCGGAGTGCGGCAACGGCTAAGAAAACGAATAGGAAAGAAACGTCTCTCCCTACCAACGATACTGCTGGCTAATGTCCAGTCCTTAAGGAATAAGATTGATGAACTGCAAACGTGTGTGGCCTCTCTGTGCGAGTTCAGAGACGCTTGTGTGATGGCTTTCACTGAGACGTGGCTGTCTGACACTGACCTGGATTCTACCGTGAACATTGATGGTTTTGGGGTCCCGATCCACTTGGACCGTGACCCAGAGACGACGGGGAAGCGCAACGGCGGTGGTGTTTGCCTGTACATCAATCCAAAGTGGTGCAATGGTGCCACTGTGCGTGAACGGATTTGTTTACCGGACATTGAGCTGTTGTCGGTGTCCGTTAGACCATTGTATCTGCCTAGGGAATTTCCCTAAATATTTTTGACAGTAGTGTACATCCACCCAAGAGCAGATATAAAATCCGCTTCTGATGTCATTTTTTCAGTAGCTCAAAAACTTAAATCTATTTCTCCTGATGCACCGTGCTTCTTTCTTGGTGATTTTAATCATGTCAACTGTAAAGTGTCGCTGAGCTGTTTCACACAGTATGTCACCTGTCCCACTCGGGGGAACAGACTATTGGATCTCTGCTATGGCTCTATCAAGGGAGCCTACAAGTCTGTTGCAGGTCCTGCTATAGGATTATCTGACCATTATGTGGTGCATCTTTTCCCCACATACAGACCTGTGCTGGTACAGGTGTGGAACAAGGAGAGCGCTTTGGCCCTACAGGACTGTTTTGACTGTACCGATTGGTCTGTTTTTCTAGACTCATCCAACAACATTGATGATCTGTCTGATGCAGTATGCAGTTATATCTCTTTCTGTGTGGACAGTGTGATCCCAACTAAGACAGTTGTTTCCTATCCTAATAAAAGCCCTGGATATCTAAATAACTGAAACATCTGTTAAGAGAAAAGAGGACTGTTTTTAATAGTGGTGACAAAAGTGCATATGCTGCAATTAGGAAGGTTGTGCAAGCTGAAATAGTAAAGGCTAAACTTCAGTATAAAAGAAAAATTTAATCTAAATTCAGTGAGTCTGATCTCAGATCTGTGTGGAATGGAATGAAGCTAATGACAGGCCTACACAAAGGCACTAGTACTGTGTCATTAAATGTTTTTGAGTCTGAGCAGCTAGCAAATTAATTAAACAGTTTTTACATAAGATTTTCTAAAGCCCCATTTACACTGCATGGTTCAAGTGACCCAATTCCGATTTTTTTTTTTTCTCATGTGGCACAGATCGGATATGACATGTGAACGTGTAAGCAGGAAAAAAACTCATGAATTCCGATATCCTCAGATCGGATTCAGGCCTCATTCATATGTGGTAATAAATTCGGATGCGTGCATTAGCGTCTGCCTTGTAAGCGGTCAAATCGGATATACCCCAGTAAATGAGAGTCGTACGTCATTGAAAAAAGGACTGAGGCGAATGCGGTCAACTCAGGTGGACTCAAACTGCGATCCAGTGTTGCCAAGTCTGCGGTTTTCATGCGGAATTGAGCTACTTTAACACAGTTTTGAGTTGCAATTGGACGGGTTTTGTTGTGAAAGCCTGGCAACCCCGTCAAGGGCTCTCCTCTTTTTCTCCGTCTTAAGAGAGAAATGTTTTGCCGTCCTTTAAAGATGTGTCGAACAGTGCAGACAGCAAAACATTGTACAATCATTTTGTCTGCGTCCATCGCATCAAAAAAATCGGATATAGTCACCAAATCAGAATTGTGCAGCAATACCTGCAGTGTAAATGCAGCCTAACGGTGATTTTACTGAAAAAAACAGTCACGTGTGATTTAATTTGGTTAGTGAATGTATTCTTGATTTTAATATTGATGTATTTAAGGTCAAATCATTATTTAAACAAACTAATGTTAGAAAAAGTCCTGGCCCTGATAACATAAGTGGTCAAGTCCTTAAGTATTGTGCTGGTCAGTTAAGTGAGATCTTTAAAGTCATTTTTACTCAATCACTACAGACGCAAACAGTGCAAAAGATTTGGAAACATACTACAATTATTCCTGTAGCTAAGTGTAAGAACCCTAAGGTCTTAAATGAGTTTCGCCCTGTAGATCTCACCTCATTGGTGATGAAGACTTTTGAGAAGTTGATAAAACAGGAGTTACTGAAGCAGGGAGAGGAGCAGTTAGACCCTCTCCAGTTTGCTTATAGGCCTAGCAGAGGTGTTGAGGATGTAATACTTACATTGTTAAATTTCCTTTATCAACATCTGGAATCCTCAAAAACTCATGCTAGGCTCCTCTTTATCGACTTCTCTTGGGCATTTTATACTATTCAGCCCTTTTTGTTGGCTGAGAAACTTCAGTCTCTTTTTAATCTGAATTCCAATTTAATTGGCTGGATACCGGATTTTCTGTCGAACAGGTCGCAGTGTGTTAGAGTAAATGGTGTTTCATCTTCAAAAGCCGTAAGGCTCTCCACAAGGCTGTGTTCTTTCACCTTTGCTTTTTATTCTATATACAAATGACTGTAAGAGTATGAGAATAGGCATTGTGTGAAATTTGCAGATGATACTGTTATAGTGAGCCTTTTGAAGAATGATGAGGATGGGCACAGCCCTGTAGTTGATCATTTTATTGCGTGGTGGTGTGACAACTTCTATCTGTCTATTAACGTTTCCAAGACAAAGGACATGATTATTGATTTTCGTAGCACAATGGTTCAGAAACTATTATTCAGAACATGAATGTTGAGACAGTAGACGAATATAAATATTTAGGAACCATTGACGGCAAATTATCTTTGGAGAGCAACACAGTTGCTGCTTGTAAAAGGGCTCAACAGAGACTTTTCTTCTTGAAGAAGATGAAATCATTTAGTATGTGTAGAACTCTGATGACTTTGTTTTACCAGTGTTTTATTCAATCAGTTTTGAAATTTTGTATTGTGGTATGGTACCGTGGCCTTTCAATGACCAATAAGCATAAGGTAGCGCGGTTGGTAAATGTTGCCTCTAAGGTGGTTGGGGTACAGCTACCACAGCTGCAACATATATATGATTAACGGGTCCGGGGTAAGGCTAACCACATTTTAAATTGTTCTGATCACCCACTTTTTGGGGAATTTAATTTGCTCCCCTCAGGTCGCCGTTTTAGGCTACCTATGTTAAGAACCAGACGTGCCAGGTATTCTTTTATTCCTGTGGCTATTAGGAATCTGAATTCACTTAGGCGATATCTTATGAATTATTTTATTTCATTTTTTATAGTACATTTTTTATATTCCTGTCATTGTTTATTATGACATACTGTCCGTGTGTTGTATTGGTTTCTGTCATTGGTTCTGGTGTAGGAGTGTCTCCATTGTTGTGTTGATGTGTGTTCCGTGTTGTGTATAATGTTGTTGGCATCTGGTGGTGCTCTTATCCTGTTTTTGCTTTCTAGATATCCTGCTGCACACTAAATTTCCTTTCTAAGGATAAATAAAGTGAAACTTGAAAAAAAAGGGGAAAAAAGAACAACGAATGGCACTGAAGTCATTCTTAAGAAGGAAAGATGTGTTCTGAATTTGGAAACCGGATACGGCAAAAGTTTAATTTGTCAGCGAGCTCTGCTTCACCTTCGTTGCTCTGGTTGGTTGTAGCGCTATCCTATCGCGTGCAGAGGGAGTTTGAAAGACAACCGTTTATCCCGCCCCTCGGATTGAGCCCTGTCAATGGTGAGTTTCCAGACCAAACATCTTGATGTGGCTCTGGCTTGTCAGGCTAGCTTTCAATACAATACCTCATGTGAACTGAGAGGGGAGCTAAAGCTCATTAAATATGCAAATCTTATCCAATCCTAGACTCGTCTCCAGTGCGCCACGCCTATCAAAACCCAGCGTTTTGGAGAGGGCCTCAAAACCATAACTAATAAGCCTATTACTTATTAGTTATGATGTTTTTGAATGTAAAAACCATACAAACTTCATTAGTGGACCTCAGACAACAGTATAAAAAAATTAAAAGCCAGTTCATAACACCTTTAAAAAGACTTGAATTTAACTTGAAGAAACATGTAGGAACCCTGTACTATTACAGCTGTCAAGGTTAACAAAATGAAAGGTTGCAGCACTGAGCATTGTAGCCGATCACAGACAAGTGCATGAATAAAATGATCTCATCAGTGCGACAAGATTTCTGAACACTAATGAATGCTTTCATCATAACTAACAGTGCAAACACAGTGTAAAAAAAAAAAGATTTGTTGATTTTATAACTGGAGTTTTGGTGCAAATGCTCGGTCACCTATAAATTTGTTTGATTGACAGCTCCAGCGATTACAAAGGGTACATTCTTTGATCACTTTCTATATATATTTTAATCACAGCTTAAATAAAAGGTTATCAATAAATAATTAATGCCATGAATATGCTAATTGGGCCCGCCACCACTCACACCAGCTCAGAGATCCACTCAGCCAACTGTACTGTAGGAAAGACTGCACAATAGTATTGACCTTTACAACGCCAGACACACAATTATGATTAGCCTTTTGCAAAGTACATTAATGTACCATGAAAATGTGCTAAATTGCATATGTAAATATTAATATATATTAAAATAAGTTCTAACTGAAAAAAATCTACAGAAAATAACTAAAACATTAAAATATTACAAATGAATGTTTCTTTAGCTATAACCTAGAAACATGCATGTGAATGTCATAGGTAACAGACTGCCAGTCCCATTTGTTCCATCCTTACTCCAACAAGGATGTATTGGCTTATCTAGCTAGCTTACATAAACTAAATGCATTATTCAGTACACATTTTACGGCATGTATTAATATTTGAGCAATACAATTGTACCTTAATCATTCATGGTAGTTCACATTGCATAAAAGGTTAAAGGGTTAGTTCACCCAAAAATTATTTCATTAATTACTCACCCTCATGTCGTTGGACACCCATAACACCTTCGTTCATCTTCGGAACACAAATGAAGATATTTTTGTTGAAAACTGATGGCTGAGAAAGGCTTCAAAAAGGCCTCCATTGGCATTGAGTACTTTCCCATTGACCCACTCACAAGACCCATAAAAGGCACAAAAGATGACATTATTTGTCATGTCCATGAGATGAGATGTGAGATGTGAGATGTCCATCTCACTACAGTGGCTGTACAATAATTTTACGAAGAGAAGAAAATCGTTTTCGTGCGCAAAAAAAAATCTAGCAATCTATTTTTATTACAGCATTTGTTAACTTATGTTAAAAATGGAATATTATTGCATTATATTTAGTGTTATCATTTCATATAAATCCAAATGGTTGGCTTTACTAGAACACTTGAAGGTTTTCTAATCAAAATAACAAAATATGTATTGAATATTATATAATGAAATCGAATGCGTTTCTGATTTGTTTATATTTCTGTTGGATGCATGACCATACAGTCTGGTTTCTCACATCACTAGTTGTTACATCGTTTTAACTACTTGAGGTAACCGTTACTGCTAATATTAGCATCCTGTCCATCCTGTCATCATCCTGTACGATGTGACAAAGTACATACATACTGCTGTTCTTTCCCTGCTTAAGCATTATACTGATTTTGCAATATGTACTGAAGTGTTCTGTATTCATGCCGTTTCCCTTTCGGTGTTTTAAACGTGCATCAGATGTGTCAGCTCACACTGTGCCGGGTGTGCTTTCCGTGAAGCGCGCAGCCTCACATGTTAATATAAACAACGTCAGTAATAGTTTTTTTATTTGGCCTCTAGTGGCCGCTCTCGTGCTATATAATGTCAGCAGACCCTTCTCAGAGCTCTTGTAGGCTACTGTGGAACGACAGCGCACCCTTCTCAGCCGCTCCCGCAACGGACGCAAACCGGAAAAACTATTGGTATAGATTTTTGCTGATAACCGATTGGAACCGCCCACCAATGGCTTTTCAAGCATTTAAAATAGAGGTGGGGTCCCCTGCATTATAGGGCGGCACTGAATACCATTGCCCCAAAGACTCTAATTAAGAGTTTAAGATTAAGAGGAAATTAGCTGCCAGCTCAAATACACCAACAATTGCATACAAGATGAGAATATCAAGCTGCATTACTCTTTGAGCTGCATGCGTTGAAGATGATCACCGCCATGCTTTATATCGTGTTATTTCTTAACCAAATGCATCCTATATGAGAAGTCCATTAAATATTGGCCTACACAAAATAAACACACCTATGCACCTCTTAACATTGTAACACACATGCACACATGCATGTGCCCCGCACACACACAGTTATCAAATGACTTTTGCATTTTTTCCACTGTAGGCTTATAGGCTTATAGGCACACACAGAAGCTAAACTTCACTGAGGACAAATTGGCATGCATGATCAAAAACAGCCGCAATATTATTTTCCTTCAGATAACAAGTCGAGAGTCAACAATGCAAAACAAGAAAGGAATTTTATTCATCATTTAAAATAGCCCATGGGGCAGGGCCGTGATACGTTTTGGTTGGCCGGCTGCAATACCATATGGCCCTGGGACATTGGGCTAGCGATTTTGCGAGCCCTAGCTGAGTTCAGGCAGTAACAGAAAACAGCAAATAGTAAAATGTATGGAGAATTACAATCCATATATCAATTCAAAACGAGAATTGTTACCAATTAGTTGGCGTCCTCACAGCTAACATGTTTATCTGTTGTAGTTTATTCACATTGTGTGCAAGAAATAGACACTGCCTTCCTGCACTTTACAGTACTTGGATGTTCATTCTTTGACATGCCTCCGTCGCTTTTGATCTCTCTCATGCTGTCACAGCCGTCAGCGCTGTTGCTCGATAGAAATGAGAGCTTTGAAAAAGCATATTTTCCGTTATGACATCTATTTCTACCGCGTATTTTCAGACTCTGAGCGTCTTATTCATTTTTACTATTCATATTCATATAATTATTCATATTCATTTTATTACATCAACACACAACAAAAGATGTAATAGGCTACTCATCACAGAATAGTCACCAATGGCGATCTCAGCAAAAATATCACTCGCAAATGAATATTTCTGGTCGCAAATGCCACCGTTTTAGTTGCAGTCTGGAGTCCTGTCATTTATAGCCTTTTCTTACAGCAGCTGGAGTAATTCAACTTATCATTTTGATGGTAGATTGTAATCCAGAAAGGCTCAAATGACATTGTCAGTGACAACTGGAGATTCACCCATAGTCAAAAGATTAGACTGGACAGAAATGTAAATGTACAGGTTACATAAGTAAGGGATAATGTACATTCAGGCTGTTGTTATCGCAGAACACGTCGCGAAGCGGACTCGTACCCTTATTACACGGCTATTTGTCTCAAGTAAATTAGACACAAAATATTGATTATAAATATTTTATTAACTCTTCTGCTACGCTTCCGCAAAGAAAAACAATTCCAAACTGCTTTAAGCCTTTATCTATTGCTGAAGATTTGCTTTTAACATGGGCTATATGTTGAAAATGAATGCTGAAAGGGTTAGTTCACCCAAAAATGAAGCTAAGCACATGAGTTTCACCCTCAAGTTATCATAGGTGTATATGACATTCTTCTTTCAGACGAATACAATCAGAGTTAATGTATATTTTAAAAGTCCTGGCTAACATAAATCCAAGCAGTAGTTGTAGCTTTTTTTTAAGTCCATAAAAAATGCAGCTATTTGTTAAATAGCGTGCGCCACGCGGCTCCGATGGATTAATAGATGCCTTCTGATTTGAATCGATGCGTTTGTGTAAGAAAATTTTAACAGCTATACGATGGCGCCAGAGAGTCAACGACAGCGTTAAGCATAAAAGTAGTACCGGTCAAGATAACTTGCAGCGATTGATACTGTTTGGGGTGAATTTGAAGCATGTGGGGGGCTGAGTGACCTCAGAATGACCAATAAATATTATTTTAATATTTTAAAAACAAAAGCAGCACAAACTAAATGTTTTATGGCAAAAACCAGCACAAACTAAGCTCAAACAAACAAGATTAGTTTGGGTGAATTTGGAGCTTGTGAGGGGGCAGAGTGATGTCATCATCTATAATTTAATGCATAATATTTTAAAAATGGGCTGAGTGACCTCAGAATTACCTATAAATGTATTTTAACATCTAAAAAACCAAAGCAGCACAAACAAAGATTTTTACGCCACAAATGGAGCACAAACGATTGAGACTATTTTGCTGTAGTTTTGCATTGGGTGGATGGGTGGGGGGCAACTTCACGGAGGTTTTAGACGACGCTTTTATCCAAAGTGATTTACAAAAGAGGAGAGCAATAGAAGCAACTAAAACAAGCGCAACAGCATGCAAGTGCTGTAAAAATTCTCAGCACACTACACAAACGAATAGTTTTTTTTTAAATAATCAAACAAACAAACAGAAAATTGAATTGCATTAAGTTATAGTCTTTATCGGTCAGGTGCAGCTGGAAAATATGTGTCTTAAGATATTCTTTGAAAATGGCTGCACAAATTGAGATGAGCAGGTCATTCCACCAGGTGGGAATGGTCCAGGAAAAGCTCCTTGAGAGTGATTTCATGCCTCTTTGTGATGGCACCATGAGGCGTCATTCACTTGCAGAACGCAAGCTTCTGGAGGGTGTGTAAGTCTGAACAAGCAAGTTTAGGTAAATTGGTGCTGAGCTGGTGGTTGCTTTGTAGGCAAGCACCAGTGCCTTGAATTTGTTGCGAGCAGCCATTGGCAGCCAGTGCAAACTAATGGAGCGCTCTCTTCGGCACGTTTTTAAAGTGCACTCTCTTTAGCTTGTTAAAGACCACTCTCACAGCTGCTTTCTGGATCAGCTGCAAGGGTTTGATAGTACATGCTGGAAGGCCAGCTAGAAGACCATTACAATAGTCCAGTCTGGAGAGAACAAGAGCTTGGACCAGGAGTTGTGCAGCCTGTTCTAATAGGAATGGTCTAATCTTCCTAATGTTGTATAAGTCAAATCTGCAGGAGCGGGCTGTTGCAGTAATGTCAGTGAAGTTTAACTGGCCATCAATCACAACTCCAAGGTTCCTGGCTGTCCTGCAAGGAGTTATGGTTGATGAACCGAGCTGAATGGAGACATTTCTTCATCCAGCCAGAATGTCTTGCGTTAAAAATGTCTGTCAGGCAGGCAGCGATACGAACACCAACTGTAGGATCATCTGGTTGAAATGAGAAGTAGAGTTGAGTGTCATCAGCATAGCTGTGATAGGAGAAGCCCTGTTTCTGAATGCAGATTTGCTTTATACAACATTAGAAAGATTAGACCCTTCCTATCAGAACAGGCCGCACAACTTGCAGGCTGATTCGCATCAAATTCAAGGCACTAGTTCTCGCCTACAAAACAACCACTGGCTCTGCACCAATATACCTAAACTCACTTGTTCAGACTTACACACCCTCCAGAAGCTTGCGTTCTGCGAGTGAGCGGCGCCTCGTGGTTCCTGGACCGTTCCCACCTGGTGGAATGACCTGCCGATCTCAATTCGTGCTGCCGCTTCTGTAGCCATTTTTAAAAAACATCTTAAGACACATCTTTTCCAATTGCACCTGACCAATACAGAATAGCACTTACTGATCACTACAGCAACGACCTAAAAACCGCACACTCCCGGATCATATCTACGTCTCTCATCCGGATTTGTGCCTCCAGGCAGGTGTGTACTGTATTTTGCTTACGTGAGTTTTTGTTGTAGATGGCTATTGCTGCACGTTTAGCTAGAATGCCATACAAAACCAACCCATTGGGCCACTGAATCTGCATTAACGACAACAGTTGGGGCAACAGCCTTAGTCCTAATGGGTTGTTATCATGGCTATCAAAATCCAGTGTTCTGTATTTTGTGTACGTGAGTTTTTGTTGTAGGTGGTAGGGATGCGCGATATACCGGTACTGGAAAAATACCGGTATATATTTTATTTAAAACGGTACGATATCATGATTTGGCACATTTCGGTATATGCTGCTTTTCCGAAGTTCACCGCTAGATGGCAGCGCGCTACCCAAACTGACCCGAAACAACCGGCAAATGTGACAACAACAGACGAACAAAATGGATAAAGCAGTTGAATCTCACTCAAGATGCCCAAAACGAATTAATAAAGAGAGGAGTAGAAGTGACATTTGTAATGACTTTGCTTATAAAACTGATGAAGAACCATCAAACCTAGCCAAGAAGCATCTGTCACTATCCTGACTTTAGGACTTCTTAAGAGATCGACAGGTCAGTGAATCATTCAAACCATCTCATTTAGACATTTTTGTTTTTTTAACACTGATCAACGCACACACACAGCCTAACATAAGATCAAATATCACAATCTCCAGCGTTCGTTTCAACCAATGACATTTAGATCTCATTATATTTGCACGCATACTATTGCACTGTTTACATTCGCGTTAGACACCGCCGACTGTGTTTATGTGAATACTCACTAAAGACGGACATTTGTACATAATTCTGTCTATTTGACTGTTTAAGGAAACGTAATGTGTAATGTGCGAGCGTGATTAAGTGACAGGCGTGTGTGTGTGTGTGTGTGTGTGTCGTTGTTATAAGCTCATATCTCCTGTAACTGTTATTACGAAATGCTATAAAATCTCTTGCGTGTTCAAATGATTTCCGTTATCCGTCCCGAGACGAGCGTGAAATGTTGAATCGGATTATGCAGATTGCTTTAGTGTAGTGCGATGTCTTTTGAAACCAGAAGCAATTAGCTAATTTTGAGAGATTTTTGCTGAAATAATTTCTCACAAGAAAGTTTTCAAATGACTGATTTGATGTGATAAGCTTCGCTGATTAATTTACTAATAAACATTTGTGGTAATTTCCCACTTTATAAACTCAAAACTTGCATAATTGTTCTCATTCGCGTGCAATATACCCGCGCTAATATCAGACCTTGTGGTATCGATTTAATATCGGTACTTCGGTATTAGATTGTGGTACCATACCGAAGCCAAAATTGTGGTATCGAGCCATCCCTAGTAGGTGGCTATTGTAGGTGGCTATTGTAGGTGGCTATTGTAGGTGGCTATTGTAGGTGGCTATTGTAGATGGCTATTGTAGATGGCTATATAAAAATAAAAAAAAAAGCTCTTACAGGTTGTTGGCCTTGTTTGTTTCGTTGCTTCTATTGCTTCTATTGTGACTTAAGACACTTTACCTCTCCATGACACCCAGAAGAAACTACCTGGACGGTAAGACTTGAACCACTGGAGAGCAGTTCCTGAGATGCCCATCTTCTTAAGAGTTGAGGAGGATATGGTGGTTAACTGTGTCAAAAGCAGCAGACAGATCCAGTAAGATGAGTGCTGTTAGGGGTAAACAGCTTATGACCCAGGACCAGCAGTGAAGAAATGAAGACCAAGAGTCAGGAGTATAATTAATTAAAGAAAAATGTACTTAAGAATAATTTGCAGTTTCAAAAGCAGAAGCTTCAAGTCTCACAAGGATTTGTAGGCCACGCTCCCTCTCTCACAGTCTTGTTGCCTCATCTTACATACAATTGTCCCAACAGTTATACTGTTTTCAAGGTCTATCCACAGCATTCTGGTTGGCTCAGATAAAATGCAACATAAACAACTTTCCACACAGACAGATAGGAGCATATATCGCCAGACTAGGTAGACAAGTCGTCTAGAAAAGCGTCTTTAAGTCTGGCCTGCAAAGATCTGGTACACCACACACACACACACACACACACACACACACACACTCACACACACTGAAGCAGACGCGTGGTCACACACACACACACACACACACACACACACACACACACACACACACACACACACACACACTGAAGCAATCTATTTTCATTCTCTGTAGCCTTGCAAATTCCAGAGAATACTGGTTTCCTCCACGTTTGAGAACATCTTAACTAATTATAAACAAAACATTTCTCCAAATCATAATGATAACGTGCTTTCTCTTAGTGAGAGGTACAGACAATAGTACAGGCACTATTCATATTAACTCTTTAGTGTCTCAGTAAAAGGAATAAAATTAATAAAATATAATAAATTAAATAAAGACAAATCCATATTTCATCTCTGGAAGCCGGGCTAATTGAGCAAACACTGTTACTGCACTCCGGACATATTAGGGGTGTGTAATACCTCATAAATCCAAACACACAACCTTGTTGCAAGTGTTAAGTGACTCATCACACATCTCTAGGCCAGACCCTTATTCACTCCTCACGGACCAAATATAAACTTTAGAAAACAAAAAACTAAACACAAAATCATAACTGGAAAGAATCATTATAATAATATTGGAAAAATAACTATTGATTAAGGTTTTGATTATGAATTTAATTAGGATATATATACATACAGGTATATTGAAGCGGCAGTGGATTGTAGAATCCCCCTTTCCGTCCCCCTTAAGGCCAATTTTGGGGTCCTGCTGACCCCCTAAATTTGGTCTACCAATTTAGGCCGCTTCATAATTTCCCACGCTCCTCTTGCCAGTTTATAATTTTTGAAAAACAGAAAATCTCTTTTTCCCTCAAGGATTTAACTCAACCATTATTAATCTTATCTAATTTGGTTTTATCATTGGCTTGATTGATTACAACATGTATATATTCATCCTCAGTAGGACATACTACATTAGCACCCCATTATAAATACCAAGATATCTCATTCAAAATAGGGATTTTAAATATACATTTTTCAAAACACAGACCTTTTTCATCTTCAAAACAATAGTGGTCTGAAATAAAAATAAACTAAATAAATAGACAGAATAATCCATCCAATTACATGCAGTCTCTGCATAAAACATCCTTCAGTTTACAGTCTACATACATGTTCCGTCTTAATTACACATCCCATTCATTTCTTTCCCAAACATGTTCATAACACCAATTTCAGTCATTATTCACAGATTTTTTTCTCAACAACCTTCTTGTAAAACCCAATTCATTCATGATAGCCCACATCATATTTAACTTAAATGAATATAACCATAAAATTGTTAATTTTGAACACTTTATCAAAATGACTAGGGCTGGGATAAACATTTTTTTTTTTTTAACGATTATTCTAGCGATTATTTTTTCAATACATCGATTAATCTAACAATTAATTTTGTGTGTTCGATTATCAATTATCTCCCCATTAATTGCCTAATAGCAATTTATACATGTTGATTTAATTATTTGAATGAAAAAACAAATTCCTTTAGATTGAAATATGTTTATTGCTCTTAAAATTCCAAAGTAAAAGACTATCCACAACTTTCCCGAACTCTAACCTTTCCCATGGTAACGTAGAACAAGCCGGTAACGAACTTCCGGTTTATGTTAGTCTATACTGCTCTCAGCTAAACGCTTGGTTGCATTATCAGGACTCAGGAGTAGAATTTTACAACAACGCTTCAGGCAAAATGTCACATGTCCAAGATGGTTGCATGGATCTGACTATCTTACAAGAACTTGCTAATATCTGTAGCATTAAGCGGTTCACCTGAGTTTTGCGGCGCAGACATTTTGCCACTGTGTGTAGGCTTGGCTGTTCCTATGAACCACGTGAGAGTTACCTTCCGTCCATGCGCCTGTAAATCGATTTTATTTTATTATAAATAAAGGTTTATTTGTTTCTAGTTATTTATTTTGTTCACCTGCATCTGCATGCACCCATTAAATATTATCCCACGCCGCACTCTGTTGTGCTGGGTGGAGGTCAGCACAACAGAGTGCAGGTCTCTATTTGGATAGTAATCACAGACTCACAGATCAGGTAACCAATTAGACCTCGTATACACACACAACTGCTCCACGGACAACACTTTAGTTACTCCATTACACACCTCAGACCACTTTCTCATCACTCTTAACCACATACTGACTCCTGATACAACACGCACTCCTACACAGATTACCTTTCGGCGTAATCTACGCTCCCTCTCTCCCTCTCTCCCTCTCGCCTATCCACTATGGTTTCATCTTCACTCCCTCCACCTGCTCAGTTCTCAGCACTGGACACTAACAGTGCTACCGACACACTTTGCTCCACTCTAACATCCTCCTTAGACAGTTTTTGCCCCCTCTCATCCAGACCAGCCCGCCCCACCCCATCTGCCCCCTGGCTGTCTGATGTTCTCCGTGAACATCGCTCTGGACTCAGGGCGGCAGAGAGGAAATGGCGGAAATCTAAAAACTATACTGACCTTACCTTGTATCAGTCTCTTCTCTCTTCTTTCTCTACAAATGTCTCCACTGCTAAAACAACATACTACCACAACAAAATCAACAAATGCTCTGACTCTCGCAAACTCTTTAAAACATTCTCCTCTCTCCTTTGTCCTCCTCCTCCCCCTCCTTCATCAACTCTTACAGCTGATGACTTTGCATCATTTTTCACAAACAAAACATCCCTCATCAGCAAACAGTTCTCCTCATCACAAACTGACAAGCACATCTCAACAACTAACACGAACACGCTTCCAGCCTTCTCGCCGCTCTCCGAGGCAGATATTTCTAAACTCATCCTTTCAAATCACCCTACTACCTGTCCTCTTGATCCTATACCCACTCACCTCCTTCAGGCCATTTCTTCTTCAATCACTCCTGCACTCACTCACATTGTCAACACTTCTCTTCACACGGGAACCTTTCCCACAGCATTTAAGCAGGCTCGGGTAACCCCACTGCTTAAGAAACCCTCTCTGAATCCAGCACTTTTAGAAAACTACCGACCGGTATCCCTTCTGCCTTTCATTGCAAAGACCCTTGAGCGAGTTGTTCAATCAACTCTCTATGTTTCTTGAAAGGGACAACCTCCTAGACAACAACCAATCCGGCTTCAAAAGCGGCCATTCGACTGAGACTGCCTTGCTCTCGGTAACTGAGGCACTGAGACTGGCAAAAGCAGCTTCCAAATCCTCAGTGCTCATTCTGCTGGATCTGTCTGCTGCTTTTGACACAGTTAACCACCAGATCCTCCTGTCAACACTTAAGACGATGGGTATCTCAGGAACTGCCCTCCAGTGGTTCAGGTCTTACCTCTCTGGTAGGTCCTACAGGGTGTCATGGAGAGGTGTAGTGTCTAAGTCACATCATCTAGCTACTGGGGTTCCCCAGGGCTCAGTCCTTGGACCACTTCTTTTCTCCATCTACATGTCATCATTAGGTTCCGTCATTCAGAAACATGGCTTTTCCTATCACTGCTATGTTGATCACACTCAACTCTACTTCTCATTTCAACCAGATGATCCTACAGTCAGTGTTCGTATCGCTGCCTGTCTGACAGACATTTCTGACTGGATGAAAGAGCATCATCTTAAACTCAATCTTGCAAAGACAGAATTACTTGTTTTCTCAACCAACCCAGCACTTCATCAAAATTTCTCCATTCAGCTTGGTTCATCGACCATAACTCCATCAAGGACAGCCAGGAACCTTGGAGTTGTGATTGATGACCAGTTAAACTTCACTGACCACATTACTGCAACAGCCCGGTCCTGCAGATTTGCTTTATTCAACATTAGAAAGATTAGACCCTTCCTATCAGAACAGGCTGCACAACTCCTGGTTCAAGCTCTTGTTCTCTCCAGACTGGATTATTGTAATGCTCTTCTGGCTGGGCTTCCAGCATGCACTATCAAACCCTTGCAGCTGATCCAGAATGCAGCGGCGAGAGTGGTCTTTAATGAGCCGAAGAGAACGCATGTTACGCCTCTCTTCATCAAACTGCACTGGTTGCCAATGGCTGCTCGCATCAAATTCAAGGCTCTAGTTCTCGCCTACAAAACAACCACTGGTTCTGCACCAATATACCTAAACTCAATTGTTCAGACTTACACACCCTCCAGAAGCTTGCGTTCTGCGAATGAGCGGCGCCTCGTGGTTCCTTCCCAAAGAGGCATGAAATCGCTCTCACGGACATTTTCCTGGACCGTTCCCACCTGGTGGAATGACCTGCCGATCTCAATTCGTGCTGCCGAGTCTGTAGCCATTTTTAAAAAACATCTTAAGACACATCTTTTCCAATTGCACTTTTCCTATTGCACTTGACCAATACAGAATAGCACTTACTGATCATATCTACGTCTCTCATCCGGATTTGTGCCTTCAGGCGGGTATGTTACATAGTTATCATAGCTACCAAAATCCAGTGTTCTGTATTTTGCGTACGTGAGTTTTTGCTGTCGATGGCTATTGCTGCGCGTTTAGCTAGAATGCCATACAAAACCAACCCATTGGGCCACTGAATCCGCATTAACGACAACAGTTGGGGCATCAGCCTTAGTCCTAATGGGTTGTTATCATAGCTATCAAAATCCAGTGTTCTGTATTTTCCGTACGTGAGTATTTGTTGTAGCTGGCTATATAAAAAAAAAAAAGTTGTGTACTGTGCTAATTAATTGAGATTTCTTACAGCTCTTACAGGTTGTTGGCCTTGTTTGTTTCGTTGCTTCTATTGCTCTACCCTTTTTTGTAAGTCGCTTTGGATAAAAGCGTCTGCTAAATGATTAAATGTAAATGTAAATGTGGTAAGGCTGTTGGAGCGCTCTTGCTACACATAAAATCTGTAAATTATTGAAAACAATAAACATACCCCTTGCAAAAAAATTATACAGTTTTACAGCAGTATTTTAAATAGATTAAACTAATATTTAAAACTCAATAATTACATTTACAGCAATGAAATGTTAATTTTTATTACAATGCACTTAAATTCATTGAAGTTCAGGCATCTATTTTCATGTTGATTAAAAAAAAGTGTGTAGCGAACATGTCAAACGGGTCCGTTTATGTTGCATGGTTTATGGAAGCAAGGTTTCGGAGGCGTGAGACCCAGGCGCTCAACGCTCATTAACCCCGGCGAGAGCAGCCTTCTGTCGACTCGTCCTTCTGACGACTGCCGCTGCCTGGCAGAAGCCCCTCCCATGACGCAAATTCGCATCTGTTGTGTAGTTAATGTATCATTTTGACACGAATACATATTAATAAATGACATTTTCATGTTTGACAGTCTCTAGGTTAACATAAATGCAGATATAGGCCTAATTGTAATGATAAAAAACGACAATTATCGATTTTGAAATATTGCAACTGTCAATACGAAACTAAATATTCCGTAGCCTATTTTGCCGTCAATACCATAGATATGTGGTCAATAGGCTACTGCCGACGTTGGCTTTGCTGTATCAGTAGGCAATTTATGTTTAAGTATAGGGCTTCCCTCCGCATCAATAGCAGCAGCAGTGCCGCGTCAGACACGCTTCTAGTGTGCGAAGACAGAGAAAACTCCACACAGCCGCCCCGTGGCTGACATGCAACAGAAACGGCACGCACAGTCGCGGCATGACAGTGAAAACGGTTACATGTAGGGTGCATTACGGGCGCCAATATTCCGTCTAAAACCGGAATAGTCCTGGGATGAAACTGTGCTCACTTAGAGGATACCCTCGGTCATATCAGCACGATAAGACATTGAACATTTTAAATTTAAAACAGCTTATTATGTAGATAGCCAATGTGCCCGATGCTTTCACTTGATGCAAACGTTTGTTTTTGTGATTAAAATACAAAAAATATTACCAAAACATCTGTCTTCCTGTGTGCAGAAATTTGTTTATGTAGCCGTGACAACGAAACGCGTGCATCCGTGCCTGTGTTAAGAGTGCTAGTTGCTCCACGCGCCAACCCGCAAGCCTTGCACTTCTGAAAGTATGAGGAGCCACTCGTGTTGCTACCATAGATATATAATAAATAATATACTTATATATTAATTACATAATATGCTTTATGATGTATATCTATAGTTGCTACTACTCTCCGGCACCGCCATCTTTGTTTTGGGTCTGACAAATCGACGCGCATATTTTGAGTCAAAGTATTTTTTGCGTCGATGACATCGCTGCCTTGTCCCAGCCCTAAAAAGACATAATTATCCATTTGTATTACATTCAATCAGCTTTTCACATCTTTATCTCATGACATTGTGCTTAATCATACTCAATAGTTTCACTCAATACCCAATTATTTCTCAAAATTACTTTTCAAGTCATGCTTTTGTAAAACATTCGAAATCTCTTAATTATGATTTCCTTTAAACACTGAAATCCCTAATAAGTTGATTTAACTCAATCGATTTGAGTAAACTCGTTCCCTCAATTCAGTTGAGTAATGGAGTCTCCCAAAACTTGTATATTTAAGTTTACTGAACTTGGTGCTCACGTTCACTGTACTTCAATTGTTAAGTTCACCAAACTGGGTACACCAGAAGTTCAGTACACCATGCTGACCAATCAAAACTTCCCCAAGGGTCCCAACATGCATTGCGTCATGAATAAATTATGCGGATTGAGTTGTGACATTTTCTTTGACTCTTACTATTTGCTTTTACTTTAGCTGTTTTGTTCTGTTTCGTTTTGTTTAGCTTTTTGTAGCTTGGTTTATGTTCAGAGTTGATCTTTTTATCTGAATATTTTTTAATTTTATTTTTTATTGTCACTATTGTAGAGATTCATACGCAGATTCTTGATATTTGTGAGTCTCTAACTAATGCTGTAGATTTAAACATTTTGTACACATAATTTATAATAGTTAAATAGTTAAATTACCACAACAGTGAAGAATCTCATGGCTATTATTATTATTATTATTATTATTATTATTATTATTATTATTATTATTATTATTATTATTAATACTTCAAAACTATTAATAACCGCTTCGGCAACCAGAGCATTAGACATTGCATGAGATCAGGGATTTTGCCAATACATGATGTTATCATCAATGAATAAACAACATCACTTGATGATATTTTCTCTTGTCTTTTTGTCCCATAACAAATCTGTCTCACAAACACAAAGCAGCTAGAGAAACACTAATATTATATAGTCAAGGGTCAAGAGGCCAACTAAAGCAAACACTTATCTCCCACATGGTGACTTCCAACTAAACTATTATTTTCATTAAAACAGAAATAAAGTCAATCGTTATAAGTTAGTTCATATTTTATTGTTAGGTTTAGTTACTTACAATTTTGTCATCTGAATTAAATTTTCTACTCAAAATGACACATCCATACATCCAAAATCTATCAAATGTTTGTAATCATGGTTGCGTTGCATGTTATTATAGCAATGTACCATTATGATTTAACAAACAATCTTGACTCCTTCTGGCCATTAAAAAACACACAAAAACAACTTTATATTTGTCTTTTGCCCATACAATTTATTTAGAAACTATACGTTTCTCAGATTAAGTCTCTGTCAAGTTTGGCCATAGCATCAGAAATGGTGGGGGCCAGATTCAGATAAACAAAGTATTATTACAGCTCAGCACCAGCTTATCTTTTTAAACCAAAACATCATCTAGGGTTTTTAACATATTAACACCAATTTATCTTACAAACAGTGTTTTTACCAACATTTTAGGATCAGAATTGTTCAAGAGTTAGAGGAACAGGAACCACTTTTTTCATAAATTTGTCATTTAAACCTTTGTCACTATTTATATATATTCTTGTCTCATGTTTTTCAATCATTGTCTTTAATTTTACCTCATAATTTGAATTTTTTAATTAAAAATGAACATTTGATGTTTATCTGCTTACCCCCAGGGCATCCAAGATGGTTTGTTTGTTTCTTCAGTAGAACACAAATTAAGATTTTTAACTCAAACCGTTGCTCGTGTAATGCATGTCAATGGGGTCTAAATTTAATTATGGCTTTTATTTGACTAACAAGGAAGTTTTCAAACCTTGCAGAATATTATATCGACTTCTATATATCAGGCTGAATAAATAGTTGATTTCTCAATTCGTGACCCCTTAAAAACTAGTAAAGATTCTTGCAAATGTTGCATAGTTATCAACATAAAATGGTAAATGGACTGCATTTATATAGTGCTTTCAACAGACTCTATGGCCATACAAAGTGCTTTACATATCACCTCACATTCACCCATTCATAAACAGACGGCGATGTCAGCCATGTAAGGCACCAACCAGCTCGTCGGGAGCAGCTGGGGTCAGGTGTCTTACTCATGGACGCCTCGACACTTGGTTGGTTAAGTGATACCATTAAAACAATTGTCAAACGGTGCCCAGCCCTAGTTCTGGCCATTTTTGGGGGTTGTCACAGGGTATTGTTGGATGAAGGGGTTTGCTGATTTATTCATTAAATATAATAAATAATTGTGTGTCTGATTGGTCCTGCAGCTACATTTTATTATTTCAATAATTTGAATATTAATTGATAATCTGAATTTGCATGACTTGGAACATGGAATTCTACATGCTCTTTTAACCTTAATACTATGTTTTTACACAGAGGGAAGAGCAAGAGCCACAGACCAAAAGGGAGAGTGAAGACAAGAGCATCACTATAAACATTGATATCCCTGATGTTCTCAAGAAGAAGCTGGAGGATGACTGTTACTATATCAACAAAAGAAAGAAGGTATGCATTAGGCCGTGGGCCGAACCCCAAAATTGTGAATTTCACTGATCCCTGCCAAGGATCTAAGTAATTTGTTTACAGATGGCATGTAAAAATGATTAGGGTGCAATGGGGCTAAAGGCTCCACGGTGTAAAAGGCTCCTTTGATTTTGTTTTCCTCTAAACCATTAGATGGCAAAACTTGCCTCAGCCCTTTCCAAAACATCCGCTTTTCAAGATGAATGTGGAAATTTGTCTGATCTTTGAGGTGATCTCAGGCAGCAGCGCAAAGTTGATCTAATATTTGATGTTTTTAAAAATGTTGTAGATTTAAGTCGCAAATACAACTTAATATATATTTTGAAACACAGGTCTTGTTAATGTTTGTCAGTTTTGTTCAAGGTAATTAAAGAAAAATTATAATCCATTTGTTGACATGACATGGTTAGATTCAGATGGTAAGTTTTGTATATAAAGTTGGGTGGCCACCTTAGAGATAATCACCATATTTATAATTGAACCATAATATTTTAAAAATGTGATATTTATCATATCATAATAAAATAAGTTATTTTTACTACTGTAAATTAATATTAAATTATTAGGGGATCTCCTTCAATGCTTTCAGAATTTTTTTAAATTATATTTTTCAGATATATTTCTATATTAACATTTTTTTAATGACAGCCTATTAATTGATCAAAAATGTATTTATTTATTGATCAAAAATAAACAGAAAATAGTTAAAACTTTGCCAAACTGATTGTTTTGAAAAAGTATTAACTTAAACATTTTTAAAAACATATTATTTTAGCGAAAGTATTTGTATCAATACTGTGTGCCATTTGTCCTATGCTGGTGAGCCTTTTGCCCCATGTGTAGGGTAAAAGGCCCCCCTCGTCACCTCATACATTTTGAAGATTTTTAAATAAAATAAACCAATTTTATGATTTATTTTCACACAAAATCTGTTGTTCCAAAAATGTTCAATACAAACATACAAAAAGTATTCAGACCCCCTTACATTTTTCACTTTGTTACATTGCAGCCATTTGCTAAAATCATTTAAGTTAATGTACACACAGCACCCCATATTGACAGAAAAACACATAATTGTTGACATTTTTGCAGATTTATTACAAAAGAAAAAACAAAATATCACATGGTCCTAAGTATTCAGATACTTTGCTCAGTATTTAGTACAAGCACACTTTTGATCTAATACATACATGAGTCTTTTTGGGAAAGATGCAACAAGTTTTTCACACCTGGATTTGGGGATCCTCTGCCATTTCTTCTTGCAGATCCTCTCCAGTTCTGTTAGGTTGAATGGTAAACGTTGGTGGACAGCCATTTTCAGGTCTTTTCAGAAATGCTCAATTGTGTTAAAGTTAGCGCTCTGGCTAGGCCATTCAAGAACAGTCACGGAGTTGTTGTGAAGCCACTCCTTCGTTATTTTAGCTGTGTGCTTAGGGTCTTTGTCTTGTTGGAAGGTGAACCATCGAACTAGCCTGAGGTCTTAAACACTCTGGAGAAGGTTTTCGTCTCTGTTCCTGCAGCTGAAAAACACCCCCACAGCATGATGCTGCCACCACCATGCTTCACTGTTGGGACTGTATTGGACAGGTCTGGTTGCCAGTGCCTGGTTTTCTCCACACATACCGCTTAGAATGCAGGCCAAAAAGTTCTATCTTGGTCTCATCAGACCAGATAATCGTATTTCTCACCATCTTGGAGTCATTCAGGTGGTAAAATCCATGCAGGCTTTCATGTGTCTTGCACTGAGGAGAGGCTTCTGTCGGGCCACTCTGCCATAAAGCCCAGACTGGTGGAGGGCAGCAGTGTTGGTCGACTTTGTACAACGTTCCCATCTCCCGACTGCATCGCTGGATCTCAGCCACAGTGATCTTTGGGTTCTTCTTTACCTCTCTCACCAAGGCTCTTCTCCCCGATAGCTCAGTTTGGTCGGACGGCCAGCTATAGAAAGGGTTCTGGTCATCCCAAACGTCTTCCATTTAAGGATTATGGAGGCCACTGTGCTCTTAGGAACCTTAAGGGCAGCAGAATTTTTTTTTTAACCTTGGCCAAATCTGTGACTTGCCACAATCTGTCTCTGAGCTCTTCAGGCAGTTCCTTTGACCTCATGATTCTCATTTGCTCTAACATGCACTGTGAGCTATAAGGTCTTAAATAGATATGTGTGTGGCTTTCCTAATCAAGTCCAATCAGTATAATTAAACACAGCTGGTCTCAAATGAAGGTGTAGAACACCTCAAGGATGATTAGAAGAAATGGACATCACTTGAGTTAAATATATGAGTGTCATAGCAAAGGGTCTGAATACTTAGGGCCATGTGATATTTTAGTTTTTCTTTTTTAGTAAATCTGCAAAAATTTAAACAATTCTGTGTTTTTCCTGTCAATATGGGGTGCTGTGTCTTAGGGGTGGGCAATATAGGTTCAAAATTATATCACGATATTTCAAGAATATTTGCGATAACTATATTTATCACGATATAGAAAAATATATATGGAACAATGTTTTATTGGTGATTGCAGCTTGTAGGCAGCTGCATTTATATGTGCAAACAAAATGAAGGGCATTGACCATTGTTTTCCATTGAGATACTGTCATAGACGAGAGAATATTTAATTCAAAGTGTAAATCTATTGTCATAAGGCGGAAAGCAGGAGCTTTATAGTGATGCACGGCATTAGTCAAATGAAAGCCAAGTAGCTTTGGTACAAGTCATTAGTGTTTTTACTAGAAATAAGTAAAATTATAACAACATTTTAGTTTAACTTTATTAAAGGTGTGGTTCCGTGGTTTTTTTCTAGGCTTGGTTGTGTTTATGGGGCACAGTATAACGTGTCTTAATACTTCTTTTTTTTTTCTTCTTTTTTACGCCGTATTTTTCTTATATTTTACCTTTATTCCACACCGCTGTCTCCACTGTCCTTTGAACGGCTCGTTTGCTTCCTGCTTCTATGAAGCCCATACCTCCGAAAAATGCAATGGTCTTAGATTGGTTAGATGGCCAAATGTAGTTTCATGTATTTTTATTGGCTGAAGTGCCAAGCACAGGTTGTCCGGAAACGCCACGCCCCTTACCATTACAGGCAGTAGTCACATCTGGGGCAGTGTTTATGTTAATAGCAAGGGTTTATGATGTCACCGAACCAGGAAACAGGTTGTTGTAGTCCAAACCGGCCATTTTTGCAGGCAATAAACTGCCATAACTTTAAAAGGCAATATCTCCGTTTGCACTGAACTTTCAGCGCTGTAACTTTGCAGATGCTGTTTATGCTCAAACAGCAACATTACACACTAACTAAAGTTAAAAACTTTAACATTAGACTTACCCTAATGTCGTTCCTCACCCGTAAGACCTCCGTTTATCCTCTGAACACAGTTTAAGATATATTATTTTTTAGTCCCAGAGCATATGCAGTCTATGCCCACTTCCCAGTCTATGACCGTTCCTACTGTCCATGTCCAGAAAGCTAATAAAAACATCATCAAAGTAGTCCATATGTGACATCAGTTGGTTGATTAGAATCTCTTGAAGCATCGAAAATACATTTTGTTCCAAAAATATCAAAAACTATGACTTTATTCAGCATTGTCTTCTCTTCCGTGTTCCTCAAAAAAGATTCAAACGTTTCATGAATCAGTGAATCGGTCAATGATTCAGATCGCCAATATCACGTGATTTCAGCAGTTTGGATCGCATGTCAAACTGCCAAACTGTTGAAATCATGTGACATTGGCGATCCGAATCATGTCACATATGGACTAATTTGATGATGTTTTTATTAGCTTTCTGGACATTAGAATCATTAATGAGAAATTTCATTTTTGGGTGAACTAACCCTTTAAGCTTCTGGTCAAATATTACGCTGCAAACATCAAATAAATGGTAAATGGACTGCATTTATATAGCGCTTTTAACAGACCCTATGGCCATCCAAAGCGCTTTACATTTTGCCTCACATTCACCCATTCATACACCGACGGCGATGTCAGCCATGCAAGGCACCATCGAGCTCATCGGGAGCAGCTGGGGTTAGGTGTCTTGCTCATGGACACTTCGACACTTGGTCAGGTGGAACTGGGGATTGAACCACCAACCTTTTGGTTTGTAGACAACCAACATGAACCACTGAGCCACTGCCGCCCCTAATCACGCCCCTATCAATAACAGCTCCTAGTTGTCAATGTTATGTCATTTGTCAAGGACTGACTTCTTGTAACCAAGTAGCTGCCTTTTTAGGTACTAAATCGCCATCGGAGGCTGACAAGCTGCTCTTTGTGTACACCCTACTCTGACAGGTGTTGTGGAGGCTGGGGAAAGTAAATGTGCCATACATCATCGCGTCACTATATCATTGATATCGTGATATATATATATATTTTTTTTCATTATGTAAAAATGTATACTGGTATTATCGTGGATGGTATGATAGGACGCACCCCTACTGTTTGTACATTAATGAGAAGGAAAAAAAAAGTACTTAATTAGCATAGAGTAAAAAATTAAGTGGGTCTCAATACTTTCTGTACCAACTGTATATATTTTTCTGTATATCAACCATTGGAGGTGTGCCTTTAGCCCTGTTGTACCCTATAAGTTGTGTAAGCATGGTTTCCAACATTGATTTGTCCACATTTGATGAAGTTTTCGATTTAAACTCCTAAATTTTTAAACGGGCAAATTTGTAGGATTACTAAATCGTAGTATCAGAAAACCTAAACAAATCACCCATCTCCTTGACAACCAGCATAGTTGATACTGTAACGTCAGAAGACCTCTAACATTATTGATCACCCATGGGTGGTCTTTTGTTATTGAATTTATTTACATAGACCGTATAACAATAAAGCAGGATGCTTTGACAGCATGTATGCGACAATGTGTAGTACGCTATGTATGCGTGTGTATTGTAGTTAGTTTAAAAAATGTTTGTTAAATAAACCTCTCACTACCAGTTAATCTTAATTAGTTAACCAGTTAATCTTAATTACGCAATGTGATATTTAATTAATGTATATTTTTGGACACTTTGTATCTTAAAATTTGTATTGAAAAGCTGGACATTTTAATAAGGGAAAAAAGCATAGAGTCAATGTAAGATTACAGTGAATAGTGTAAAGTTGACAATGAATTGACCACAAAAGTCATTGTTGTTTTTTAGCATTGTTTTATTTGAAACAAAGACATTACATGGTATTCTTACAAATTTAAACAGTGAGATTACTAGATTAAAAGTATCCACCCAGGGAAATGTTTGGAGAGAAGTCTTCCTGCAAATTATGACTCCCTTCACCTTCATATTCAGCGGACAAACTACCAAGCTGCTATACACAGGTACAGAACCTAGGCACAGAAAAAAAAACGAATTAGTACTGTAAGGACAAGCGATACCACAAATTCCAATGTTACTCAGGAATGGACAATAATATATCCAAATGTATTTTGAAATAAGATACAAAATTCTGAAGCTGTAAAGGTATATAGATAAAAATACAAATTACAGCAACCATGAAATATCAAAATAAACAGTATTTTGTATTTTAAAAATACTAAAATGTTTCTAAAGCAACATTTGTTCATAATTGACAGCACTTCACTGCTTAAAAAGACGTTACAAATCTGCTTTGAAGCACTGTATCATAATGGGGATTATTTTAGCAAAGTAGATGACACTAGCCATGTCAAAAAACATGCACCAATTTTTTTGATATCCAATCAAAGAGAGCGACAAAAATCTTTAATGCCTGCATGGTTATTCTGTCCAAGCAGACACAAATTTTGTCGAAATTATTTTCTGCATTTTTAAAATACTCAACACTGTACTATTTTGATACACATTACATAGCCATTTTTATGAGGCTCATACATGCCAGACTTGCCTCCCCCAATGCAGCATGGATGGAGAAACGAGAGGGAATATTACAATTTACTTTAGTTATCAAAAGGTCATCACACAGAATAGTTTTTGGGAAATGTTTTTTTTTTTTTCCTCATCAGTCGGAAACTTATAAATGCCTTAGGGCAGACCTTTGTTTTTTAACTATTTGGTGTAGTACTTGGAGCAGGGAGATGTCTAAGGCAGGACAAGGTGTAACTTACTCCTTGAGATGTTTGGGAAACACTGCTTCATACACTGTACATAAGCTTTACTTCAAATAAGATAAATTCATATTGCTAGTCTACACAGAAGGGGCTGAACGATGGGAAAAACATATCTTATCTTTATCTGGATGGCACAAAAAAAATCCAACTTCAGCGTCATAGTAAATAAAGTCAAACACAGTTAAATAAATAATTAGCTTGTGGTGTTCATATATTCCAAGACCCAGACTTTTTTACAGTGTTTCAGATAATGCTAGTGCTAATTAGTTTCCTACTGTTTCCACAATGTGTGATGCAGCCATACACTGTTGCCAAAACAACGGAGAAGTTACGTCTTTTCGGAGACAAAAAAAAGTTTATTATTACCTGTCTGGCAGCAGAACTAACTTGAGAGCGGAGCCTGCACCGAAAGCGAGTTTAGAGCGGCGGTCAGTTCACATCCGAGTCTCCGGGCACCAGTTTAAATAATGAAGTGATTGGCCGACTCAAGTTGACAAGGTAACAACACAAGCTTTGATTGGTTCTTACTCTGGCTAACATTTTGTGGTTAGCTAGCGAGTTTATATCTACATTATATTTGTAATATGCAACAATTGATGTTGGAAACCAGCATTAATGTGCTCAACAAAAATGTATATAGCCAGTTATAAAAAAATGAACCAGTTCCCTGGAGAAGATCTATCAAATCGAAAACTAAAAGAGTAAAACAGACTTGTCCCACAGCCTACATGTTACCCCTCCGGTAACGGGTCCATAAAAGAGCATGAATTAAAGAAGATTTAATTTAATGTTTCAATTCTAAGTTAAGATGATTACAATGGAAACAAACATCACTTGGTCTACCAAAATGTTCAAATTGACTTTGGTTTCTTGATTGCATAATTAGTCTCCTTTAAGGGCATTGTCTAATGTTAACAAAAAATATTATTTTATTTTGTTTCATTAACAACAGCTGGTGAAGCTTCCATGCCTGATGAATATAGTAAACATTCTGGAGTCCTATGTGAAACACTTCACACTAAATGCAGCTTTCTCAGCAAATGACCGATATCGGCACCCTCAGAGCTCCACGCAGACCAATATGAGTCTACACTATATGCCACCTGAGAGGAAGTAAGTTGTAGCAATTTTTTTGTTTTGTTAAATTTGTCACGCATATATATATATATATATATATATATATATATATATATATATATATATATATATATATATATATATATATATATATATATATATATAATGGTACATTGGCCGTCTGTCCCTCTGTTTTTGGCCTGAGACACTGGGATAGGTTCCAGCTTTCCCATAACCCTACGTACAAGTGTTTTATATGATTTGTTCAGAGTTTTGAAAATGCTTGATTTTACCTGTTGTGTTTTCAGGGGTTAAAATGTGCTGGAATTTTGAATATAGTCTTTGAAAATGGCAGTTGTAAGAAAGAAAGAAAGAAAGAAAATTATAAAAAAATATTTTTTTATTTATTAAAAAAACAAATCATGGATAATTTCATATTGTGAGTGTTATTGCTTTATTGCCACAGAAAGTACCTAGACTTTAAAGTGCAGGAAAAATGCTTACAAATCTGTATGTACCCTCAATTTTTAACTTGAATATGCACATCTTTTGGTGTTATTCACTTGATATTTTAGCTGTACAATGACAGTCCTATTATGCAATATGATATTAACGCTTAAATCACACATCAGATCTCACTGAATGCAATATTTAATTTGAAAGTCCTTATTTATATGCATTCTATAATTTAAGAACAGCAGCAAACCAAAGGGCTGGAGGGCTGGATTCAAAAGTCATGCCATAGCCAGCAGCCATATCACCCTGTAGCCCAAGACTGGTTTCCCACTGAAGCTAAGTAGGGCTGAGCCTGTTCAGTACCTGGATGGGAGACCAACTGGGAAAGCTAGGTTGCTGCTGGTAAAGGTGTTAGTAAGGCCAGCAGGGGGTGCTCACCCTGTGGCCTGTGTGGGTCCTAACACCCCAGTATAGTGATGGGGACACTATTCTGACAAAGAGCACCGTCCTTCAGATGAGACGTTAAACCGAGGTCCTGACTCTCTGTGGTCGTTAAAAATCCCAGGATGTCCATCGATAAAAGAGTAGGGGTGTAACCCTGGCATCCTGGCCAAATTTGCCCATTAGCCCCTGTCCATCATGGCCTTCTAATCATCCCCCTCTCCTGATTGGCTTCATCACTCGGTCTCCTCTCCACCAATCAGCTGGTGTGTGGTGAGCGTTCTGGCGCAATATGGCTGCCGTCGCATCGTCTAGGTGGATGCTGCACATTGGTGGTGGTTGAGGAGATTCCCCCCTTCAATGTAAATCGCTTTGAGTGCCTTGAAAAGCGCTATATAAATCGAACAAATTAATTATTATAATTATGCCAAAAGTTATGAGAAGGGGAAGGCTGCAGACCTGGAGCAGACAGATATATACGGCCCAGACAGTTCTACGCCCCTATTGTTCCTGACGCGACCAGTAGGGGGATATACGGTGAAATAATTAAATCGATGCTAGAAACTCTTAACAGTAAGTTGTAATGTCCATGGATATTGACTAATTGCATGGTTTAACCACTACACTGCATCAGAGCCAGTGGCAAACGTTAAAAGAACTAGCCGAGGTAAGGCTGCTCTCGGCGGGCTTAATGATCGCTGATCACCTGGATCACACAACTCCGAAAGCATCAGAATAGATAGCCCTAACCCTATGGACATTATAACTCGAACCTCAGGATTAAATCTTTGAGTTTAATCTTTAATCTTAAAGCTCTGATGTTTGTAAGGAATTGATTTGGATCAAATAACTCAAAGGGGTATTGAGTTACAGTGAAAGGAACCGTAATGGCGATGACTCATCGCTGTCTCATAATTATTCACGAGACTGCATGTCTTAATCCTATGAGAAGACGCGTTGCTTAATTAATGACAGCACATGCTTAATCATGACAGCATGCATTTGACAGGTATTTTCCTTTGACTGATGCAGCGGCGCTTCTAACTGAGATCGCATACAGTAAGTGAGAGATGCATTAACGGATCAAAAACAAGTGTTTTTTTCCGCTTTGTATGAGTGTCTGCGTTGCCTGTGTTCTCTTCAATAGCTCCTGAGTCTTCACACTAAGGCGATTCGTCCGCGCTGTGAGTGTAACCGCTCTTCACGGCTATTTAACCAACCAAACAGCATGAAAACCTCACAAAATAAGCTTCAGAAGTTATCAAAGTTATACAACAGCGTGTTCACATATATTTTCAAAGCAGAGAACAAACTGTGAATGACTGTGCATTAAATTGTGCATTGAATTATAGTTGTCACAGGATATATGTATTTGTGTAATGGTGAGCTTACAAATCCATGGTTTGTATTGAGTTGCATGTAATGTAGTGGTAATTTGCAGCGTGCATTTGTGGGAAGCTTTGGTGCTTTTAATGAGAGCAAAATAAAACTGTTTGAATCAGAAAAAGCCGTTGCTGTGCCATCAGTTGTCAGTCTCCCCTCACCCCCCTGCACTCCGCCGCTAAACCACGCCCACTTTTATGGAGTTTCATGAACCTTTAACACTTTATCAACTAGTCGTCCAGCGGTGCGTTGAAATTAGGACGGCACTTCCTCCTCCCCCCGACCGCTAGATATTCCCCAACTTGAGTAAAACCGTGACAATATCATACGTTCCACTGATCTGAAACTCACACGCTCCCTCCTGTGTGTAGACGTCAAAAACAAAGGTTGACTGGAACAATAGAATGATTACACGTTCAACTAAAAACACACCTTTCTGCGTATATTATCAAATGTGGCGTTGCGTGAAACAGGAAAAACAATCATGAACGTAAAAATACCAAACTTACAGTATGACCTTGAGGATGAAACGGCATTTAAATGGGGGGGTGACACACTTTATTCACAGGCATGGAATACATGTTTCAGTCAATCTCATGTCAATCTTGAGTACCTATAGAGTAGTATTGCATCCTTCATATCTCCCAAAAGTCTTTAGTTATATAGGCTGTACCCAGTCTTTCCGGAAAAAAAAACAGAGCGCCTGGAGGCGTATCGTGTGGGCGAAGCTAAAGAATGATGAGCGCGCACAAAGCGGTGACGTCCTCAAGCGTGGAGAAGAAACCGCTACCCTAAATAAACCATGGCTATCAATCAGATTCAACTAATACAGATTTGATCCAGAATCAGATTCGGAGGCTGAAATAGAACACGAGAAACAGCAACAGCAGGACGTCCGTCTCTGTGGTATGTACTGTATTTAGTGGCCTGTCAACATTTGTGTGGGTTTACTCGCAGTTTATGAGGACATGATCTGGTTTATGGACTGTTGTATGCGACTAAACCTTAGCAGTAGCAAGCAAAACAGTTTTGCACGTCAGACTAGTGTAACGTTATACATAGAACAACAATGGAGTAACCGTTACCATTTGAATGACGAAGCACGCTTTGTGAGAATGTACCCTAGGTTTATGTTTGGGTGGTTTTACAATAAACAAACTGACACCTATATTGGTCAGCTAAACAAATGTATTTAAACACAAACCATAGATCGCATGCGCCATTGATAAATTAACTAACGTTATACACGATCGTGTTGTTTACTGATGTTTACTTACGCGACGATAGCCAACAACATAGACATTTGAAGCAGTTTTACTCACCGCCTATTTCCAAAGCACAACCGTGAACCTTTATCGTTGGGACCGCTCCGTCAAAAACACACTTCTTTGGTAACTGTTACCAATTTCGTGAAGTCCTGACAGCAGTGACCGTGAAGATCCACTTTTGCGACACGACTGAAGCGATGTTGTGAAGCTTCCCGTCATTTCTGCGTTCAAGTCGGTTCAAAAGCAGCGCTGCCTTCCCGGAATGCTGTGCTGAAGTGTTAATGTCGCTTGATGTCACCCATAGGAATAAAGTGAAGCGCGGCGCCACAGAAGTGTTGCAAGGATGAGTGGATCTGCACCTGAGAGCAGTGTTTATGGGGCGTGCATTTGCTGTCTTGCTCTAGTCGCGCACGCGCACCCTTCCGGGAGAAGAACTCGTACGGCCCATACAAGGACATTCCGCTCTATCAACGTCAAGCGGACCCATACTCGAATAAAACTCTCCGAAACTTGTGAGAAGCCGGAAGTAGTATTTTTGACACAGAAATACTCTATCAAACGCCCAACATTAGTTTTTGAAACTTTGTCTATGTTTAGGATGGGAATCCAAGTCTTTAACAGTGTAAAAAGCTCAGTATGCATGAAACGGCATTTCACCTCCCCCTTTAAAGGCCGGGACACACCAAGCCGACGGTCGGCCGTCGGGCAGTTTTTGTGCGTCGGCCAACTAAGTTTCCTCGGTGTGTTCCACACAGTTCCACGCCGTCGGCTGGCGTTGGTCCTCGTCGGCTGTTTTTCAGCCGATTCGACATGTTAAATCGGCGTCGCCGCATGTCGGTCAGTCGGGACATATGATCGTTCTGATTTGCTGTTCAGCTAGCGAACCAGTGCACGAGAAAATAAAACGGAAGTGACGAAGCAAGTAAACGACAGAGTCAAGAGGGAACACAGAACGCCTGTCTCCTCCATAGACAGTAAAAGAAAGGTGTCGTCTCATTTGATTATATTCCTCATTACGATACATGTTAACACATGTTAATATATATGGCTGTGTAGACCGAGGCAAGTGAAGACAAACTGATCAGCATGATCCAGCAAAGGCCAGCTTAGTATCACACTACGGGAAAATGTTAACGTTATGTCAACTGTGGCGAAAGCAGAACTGTGGCGTGAGATCGCAAATAAAGTTGTCATGTCAGGTAAGATTTCCTTTTTTGCAATAGTTTTTTCTTCTTCAGCAGTCCATATTTTTAAAAAAACTACATGTTAGATTGTTGTGTGCAACTTTCATCTTTGCACAGCAGTTAATTTCACATTCAAAATGCACTAAAGATATCAAAACACTTAATGCATGTCTTTATGTCCAAAAGCAATGATAAATCCACAGTTTAGCCCTCATATATTTCGGGTGTACTAACTGTGTGGAGAGTTTTGCAAAAGTGACCTAAATGTATTGAGAAATGTGTTCTAGCGACTGTAAAAAAAATGCTGTCATCCAGAATACATCCAGTTAAAAGTAGAACAAAAATGAACATTACAATAGCCATGAAATTGACATAACTCAGCGTAATGTTTTTCTTTTATTTTTTATTGTCCCTCAGAGAAAGAGCTCAAGAAGCGGTGGGATTCATTGCGAACCCAGTACATGTGTTCTGGAGCTCAGAAGACCCACCTGCAGTTTCTAGAACCTCACACGAAAAGGAAGGAGTGCACCTCAAATCTAACTATCAGGGTACACACACACACACACACACACACACACACACACACACACACACACACACACACACACACACACACACACACACACACACACACACACACACACACACACACACACACACACACACACACACACACATATATATGTATGTATATATATATATGTATATATATGTGTGTGTGTGTGTGTGTGTGTGTGTGTGTATAATTTATTTTATTTATTTTTTCTTTCCATTTGAACAAATGAACATTTTGCTTTTTGTAAAGTGGCCAATGAATGTTCAGATGGGTCTATTTACAAGTAATTCAACAAATCAACTTCCACAATGTGCATCTGAATAGATCCATTTAGCCAATTTGCAGGGTATTGTTTTAGCTATGCCCTGTTATTGTTATGGGTTATTGGTGAACAAGTGTAAGAATCTATTGTATCACATTGTTCACATTTTGATTGTTTGTTTAAGGAACCTTTGTCTAAAAGTGAATCCTGTTCACCCTCAGATGGTACCAACAGTGACACCTGGATTGGCACCCGTGAGGAGCCCAGCTTCATTACGGCTGAGCTACGGCCCAGTACACCCTTGGCTGAATCTACACATATAGCTACTTTTATAGCTATTCTCTATATAGCTATTTGTGCCCATTGTACTGAACATTGGAAAATAAAAAACTTTGACTTTGGGTACTTGCATTCACAGTTCTTTATGTAAAAAAGGATCACAAGACACAAGATGATGCAGAATTCTAACCCTTATTTTGCTATTTGACATCTAACTAGCAGGGTAAATAAACACATCTGTATTGATGTTTTAATTTAAGAATAAATAGATTTTCAATTAATAGAGACATATTTTCATAATGTGTTACTTCCACAATACAATGTTATCAAAGTGCAATATCTGTAAACTAATAGTTAGCATGGTTACTGTCAGTTAAGTTCAGTGTATGGTTTAGTGTTACATTATTTTCATTAACATTTCTGTGCCACTGGAGATTTCATTTCCAAACTGCTGTTATGTGATGTGCAAGAAGCAGCATGATATCATTTTGAAGAAATGTCACCATAGGCATGTTTCCAATGAAAAAAATATATACAAATTCTGTCATAATTCATTGAACTAGCACCAAGCATTGTCACAAACATAATTTACTGTAAATCAGAATGCGTCATACACATATATTTATTTTAACAATCCTTATAAGTGGCCATTGTTCAGATTGTGTCACATTAACTTCCACAATGCATCTGAATGAGCCAATTTGCAGGGTATTGTTTGAGCTATGCCCTGTTATTGTTATGGTTCATTGATAGGTGAACAAGTGTAATAATCTATGGTTTCACATTTTGACTTCGGGTATGGTTTCACCCATTTAGTGAGCGTTCCTCGTATTTTTCGCGTCCGCTTCTACCTTTCCTCTTCCACAAGTAAAAGCCCAAGGGCTGACAACGGCAATGCCATTTGCAACGTTCTGAAATGCACGAATCCGTCTGTGTGGGGAAACGAAAACGACAGCTGATATCTTTATAGCTCTTCCGGTTTCCCGCTTCGAATAACGAAAACAGACTACTGCCACCAACTGGGACGGAAAGGTATTTCCTCTAACGCAGGCGCAGAACGGACGCGCTATTGGCCGTCTGATGTCGAGCGTCGGCTTGGTGTGTCAGGGCAACTTTGGACCGCTTTGGACCCAAGACGCTGCCAACGTGAGCCATCTCAGCAGTTTGCTTTCGTCGCCACTAGTTGATTGGCGTCGGCTTGGTGTTCCTAGCTTAACTTATTGGTAGCCTATGTTTATCTAAAGTAAATGTGGAGTGTCCTTAAGCGTACAGTTACATTGACAGCCCTACCAGTAACGATGGCTGGTTAATTAACAGTTTGATTCATGTCCATTTCTTATGGCTTAACATCGCTGCAAGTCAGATGCCGTTTTGCTCCTCTGCTTCTTGTGGCGAAGAGAAAGACAGTTTTCACCGTTATTCATAACGCGTAGAATGGCTGTATAGATCAAAAAAGATTGGATTCCTGAAGCTCACAAATCTTTCCGTGTGTCAGCGAAGCTTCTCCGCCTTTGCGAAGTGTATGCACTGTAGTCAGCAAAGAATTTCAGCCGATTCTCACCATCCAGAATTGGTCCTCTCTTGCCTCTAAGATAGACTGATGGTCTTTATCTCAGCACTTTAAAAATCATAGTGCGACCCGTCTCCGTGGACCTCTGCTGTCCATAGATGCGGTGGGCTCTTTTGATCTCTATCGGCCTGTTTGAGAGCGAGGGAATCCACTTCGGAAGCATTTCTGTGAGAAAGCGTATCGCGTTGCCACCCTCACTGTTGGCGAGACCAACAATTCGAACATTATTGCGTCTTTCTCGATCTTCCAATTCTGCCAGCTTTGCTTTAAGTTTAGACACATCTGATTTGCAGCTGACTATGTCTTGTTTCGTGCCACTCGTCTCACGTTGTATATTGTCCATTTTGTCGACAAGCACTCGTACGACTGCCATCTGTGATTCAAATTCGGTAGTCACTCGGTGACTGCATGCACTGTTTCACATCTTTCATCGCAATATGCACTGCGTTCCGGACAACTTCTTCCAACATATGTTTCATTAATGCCAGAGAAATGACGTCCGCCATGTCTTCACTGCACGTTGAAGATTTAATCTGTTTTCCAGTCTGGGTTTTTGCGGGCGAGTATGCAGCCTTCTTGTTGGCACTCATCTGGTTTAAAAGTGTGTTTAAGCTGTTAGAATTATGAAGTTTAACCTGTTGATAAAAGAGGGAGCTTTGATAAAAGCTCCCTCTTTTATCAATTAAATGTTGATAAAAGAGGGAGCTTTCTAGGAGCTCTAAAGATCAGCAGCCATCACGTACGAAGCGTCACATGATCTCTCATCCAATTTTTTATATCGGCTATGAATTCCGTAAATCTTGTGAATTGGTACGTTTTGTCAAGGCGTGAAGAAATATAGAGCTGAGTATCGTCAGCATAACAATGAAATGCTTCCTACTGATATCTCCCAGTGGTAACATGTAGAGGGACTAAAGAAAGCGCAAAGATTTACCCCTCTGCCTGTAATACTCCTAGGCAATGTACGCTTCGACAATCCTAACAATCCTGGAACATGTCAAATTGTCAAGCTAATTTAGTAATCCATGTACAGACAATGGGCCCCAGATCAAGTAAGAGTGTAATGTTTTAACGTGCAGTGAATGTTGAACAACAATAATCTAGGGTCGTCAGCGATCTTTGCCTTTTAAGGGGTTTAAACTACATACCTTGCAACACTTTAGTATGGAGAACACATTCACTATTAACTAGCTTTGCCTCAATAAACTTCTTAATTACTGCTTATTAATCGTTAGTACGGTATTTTTGTAGCATTTAAGTTTAAGTACTGGGTAGGATTATGGGATGTCGACTAAGGTCATGCAGAATAAGGCATTAATATGTGCTTTATTAATAAACAGCCAATATATTAGTAATATGCATGCTAATAAGTACCGTAATTGAACCCTAAAACAGTGTTGCCAATTAATTAGCTGTGATTTGAAATGAATACACAGATGTTTCATGAAACATTAGGTCATGAATATTTGCCTCAAAAGTCATTGAAAAGTCATACAAATGTATTGTTAGAAATGTGTACGAACCCTGAATTCAGTAGTTGTTGGATATTGGTAGGGACATGTCCCTAGCCTGGGGAGCATTCTGTTGCAGTTTACTGACACAGTCAAGTGAGGAGATTTGTCATAACATGAATTGTTTTCATAATACAACCTCTCATTCTATCTAAATGAATACATTTTGTCTACAAAATGCATTAGTATACATTCAAGAATACATTCTAGTATTTTATGTGAAGACGCCATTTAAAGTTGACTTGAAATTTTACAGAAATTACTCAGATCTTGAAGCTAAATAGGCTTTCTTTGTTCTCTTATTACAGTGAGGAGCTATGTAAAGAAATGGTGGATGGTTTGAGGATCACATTCGATTTTACCCTTCCACTGATCCTACTGTACCCAAACGAACAAGCCCAGTTCAAAAAAATAAGCTCCTCCAAGTTCTTCCAACCAATTACTGACAGCGCAGCCTGCACCAGTAGGTAAGAGAGTTAACATTTTAGTAAAATGTACTGAAGCCATGATTTTGTTTTAAAACGTTGTAATTAAATTTAGTTAAAAATGTAATGTTACATTTTAACTTTTTTATGGTTTACAAATGTTTTAGAGTGATGGAAATGCTATGGGATTTTTTTTAATGGCTTGCAATGCTGCAACTAAAGTAAACAAAAGTCACTGTACAGCAGTGGTTTTTAGTCCTGGTCCTGATCCTGGGACACCACTTTATTTCTATTATTTAATACTAGGGATGCACTGATACCACATTTTTCAACTGGTCACCTGCTGCCATCTACTGGCAGTTTATTTTCATGTTTAAACATTGTTTCCAACATTTCTTATTTGTAAAAATATTTAAAACAATCTTATAACATTGTTCGATGTAGTTGTAATTGATCAGTGTTGTAAATTATGGATTGGTAACAGCCCTATAGTGCCTTATTCGAATTTAATTTATTGATCAAATTTAAGAATATAAAAGGAAAGCTGAATTATAGCCTATATTTAAATAAGATTATGGGGAAAATGCCCTTTATAAAAGGTAAAAAACATCACATTTAAATATGTCAAAGCTGATTGAACACTGGTGAGAATTTTGCATCAGAATAGATTATATTTACAACAAAATAAAACTTTTTTTAAACTTTATTTTAACTTTTTTTTAAATCTGTCATTCACTTGTTTGAAGGACAAGCCCGTGAACAGACTTAATGTTGAGCCCTGAGTATTACTATTACAGTTCTTCTAACAATGTATTATTTTCATCAGATGTTTTTTACTTTCTAACTGTAACAAAGTAAATATACAACTTGATGCTGTTGCTGACATTTTAATATTCAATTCATTTGACATAAACGTAACCTATAACACATTCTATGTATTTCAGTACACAACAGTAGCAGATGAACTGAAAATATATACAGTTGTAGTACAGTACTAAAGTATCAAGAGACTAAGCTTTTATTTTTGAAAAGTGAGAGGCAGATTTTATTTGATGAAAAGAAGCTTCTCTGCATTATCAGCTATGAGCCTGATGTTTTTTTGTTTGTTTTTCCATCAACAATGTGTGACACTGAGCTGAACAGCCTTTCACTTTCAACACTACTGCATGGTGCCGAGAGGTATCTGTGTGACATTTGGGCAAGCACACTTTGTTAACACCCCAGTACTGTACTGTGGTCTCTCCAAGGTATGTCTCTAACTGAATGGCAGGAACCACAGGTGCACTGCTCAGTGATGTTGATGCTTGCGCATCTGCTGCTATCTCATCAAACACTGTCCAGAGTGCTGCTGGCCTGGGTCTTGCATAGCTTTCTGGCAGGTGGTTCCCCCAGATCCTCCTGCTTTTCTGCTTCTCTTCCAGACACCTTCTGCTGCTCCTCCATCTCTTTGCAGTGTTGATGTTTGAGAAAAAAACGATCTTTATACCTACATCAGGGAAAATTATATTTAGCTAGTAACAGACAACAAGCTAGTCTGAAATTGTCAGAATGAGGGCATTTTCACACCTACCTTGTTCGGTCCGGATTTTCAGAATTTTCAGCTTGGTCCGAATCAAAATTACAGGTGTGAAACCTCCCTCGGACCATGGTCCGGACCAAACAGACAAAATTTGGTCCGACGAAAAGAGGTATTCTTGGTCCGGATCAAACTGAACAAAGGTTCGGTTTGTTTCTTGTGTGAAAGCTTTTTCTGTATAGTTCGGCTTTAAGACCATTTACAGGAAGTTCTGGTGATAGGATTAGTGAAAAAACAGATTAAACTCTCACAGCACATGCAGTGATGGAGTATGCAGCATTTTAAACAGAACCGCTTATGTAGTCAGCTCACGTAAACAGTGTGCTTTGCTTGACTATTTATTTTCAAGCTTTACATACTATATATACAGGTCCTTCTAAAAAAGTTAGCATATTGTGATAAATTTCATTATTTTCCATAATGTAATGATAAAAATAAACTTTCATATATTTTAGATTCATTGCACACCAACTGAAATATTTTAGGTCTTTTATTGTTTTAATACTGATGATTTTGGCATACAGCTCATGAAGTACCAAAAATCTAAAAAAATTAGCATATCATGAAAAGATTCTCTAAACGAGCTATTAACCTAATCATCTGAATCAACTAATTAACTCTAAACACCTGCAAAAGATTCCTGAGGCTTTTAAAAACTCCCAGCCTGGTTCATTACTCAAAACCGCAATCATGGGTAAGACTGCTGTCCAGAAGGCCATCATTGACACACTCAAGCGAGAGGGTATTTCTGAACGAATAGGCTGTTTCCAGAGTGCTGTATCAAGGCACCTCAGTGGGAAGTCTGTGGGAAGGAAAAAGTGTGGCAAAAAACGCTGCACAACGAGAAGAGGTGACCGGACCCTGAGGAAGATTATGGAGAAGGACCGATTCCAGACCTTGGGGAGTAGAAACATCCAGAGCCACCGTGCACAGGCGTGTGCAGGAAATGGGCTACAGGTGCCGCATTCCCCAGGTCAAGCAACTTTTGGGCTACAGAGAAGCAGCACTGGACTGTTGCTCAGGGGTCCAAAGTACTTTTTTCAGATGAAAGCAAATGTTGCATGTAATTCGGAAATCAAGGTGCCAGAGTCTGGAGGAAGACTGGGGAGAAGGAAATGCCAAAATGCTCCAGTGTCAAGTACCCACATTCAGTGATGGTCTGGGGTGCCATGTCAGCTGCTGGTGTTGGTCCACTGTGTTTTATCAAGGGCAGGGTCAATGCAGCTAGCTATCAGGAGATTTTGGAGCACTTCATGCTTCCATCTGCTGAAAAGCTTTATGGAGATGAAGATTTCGTTTTTCAGCACGACCTGGCACCTACTCATAGTGTCAAAACCACTGGTAAATGGTTTACTGACCATGGTATTACTGTGCTCAATTGGCCTGCCAACACTCCTGACCTGAACCCCATAGAGAATCTGTGGGATATTTTGAAAAGAAAGTTGAGAGACGCAAGACCCAACACTCTAGATGAGCTTAAGGCTGCTATCGAAGCATCCTGGGCCTCCATAACACCTCAGCAGTGCCACAGGCTGATTGCCTCCATTCCACGCCGCATTGAAGCAATCATTTCTGCAAAAGGATTCCTGACCAAGTATTGAGTGCATAACAGAACATAATTATTTGAAGGTTGACTTTTTTTGTATTAAAAACACTTTTCTTTTATTGGTCGGATGAAATATGCTAATTCTTTTAGAAAGGAATTTTGGGTTTTCATGAGCTGTATGCCAATATAATCAGTATTAAAACAATAAAAGTGTGTGCAATGAATCTAAAATATATAAAAGTTTAATTTATATATTTTAACCTGTATATATTTTAATTTTAATAAATGTTTCATCATCCATTTGCCTGGATTGTATACAGCTCATGATAGATAGATAGATAGATAGATAGATAGATAGATAGATAGATAGATAGATAGATAGATAGATAGATAGATAGATAGATAGATAGATAGATAGATAGATAGATAGATAGATAGATAGATAGATAGATAGATAGATAGATAGATAGATAGATAGATAGATAGATAGATATTCTAAATTGTGATTAAATGGAGTCAGATAACGGAATAAAATCCCTTTTCCCCACTGAAAAGACGAACGCGCAGCGACCTTCACCCGCCGATCGTTAGCCTCCATTGGGACGATTTGGGCGGGCTTACAGTGCTCTGTCAGTTATCGTCCTGCTAAAGCTAAAACAAAACAAAAGCAATGATATCAAAACCAAAACAAACCAGCTGACTTCTCTAAAAATGAAAGAATAATGAACAGACATTATTTGAAATTGGTGAAGAAACCATGTAAGAACTGAGTAATTTTTAGTTAACACAAACCAAATTTTGAGCAATTCATAGTTATATGTTTAATGTGCGCATGTTTGTTGATGACTGCACTTTATGTTTTGCATGTGTTGGTTTGTGAAACTGTTCTATCCTGATGTTGTGGAAGGGTCATTAACCTCTGGAATGAGTGTTTATCATTACAGATGGGTTAAGGCAAACGACAACTTTTAAAGAAACTGCTAATTCTGAAGGAATCTGGTGAAAAGTTGATCCAGAACATGGGATGAGCTTTTAGTGGATTGGTATCAAGCTCTGTCTGTTACTGGTAATTATGACTAATTTTGTCATTTATGATGGTGATAATCTTTGGATTAGTTGAAGTGGAATTGTAAAGTTAAAGATTGCAGTTTCTTAATCGGTTAAACACCTGTGTCCAAATTCAACTGAGGGTTTAAAATGAAATAATCAACTAATTAAAAATGGTAAACATAAATGTTAGAAACTTGACGGCAGAGACAAAGTGACAAATTGGCTTAAGTCACTATGGTTTTATCAGATACACCCAATTTAGTTCCCTATCTCAAGGGAACTCGCACTGCGTCGTCGAGTGACGACACTGGGGAACGCCCCCAGCGTGACTGCTCTGAAGTATGAATGAAATCAGCCACCAATCCGATTGGTGCAACGTCATGACGTAGTAGGTGACGGCGTACGTGGAAGCTATAAGAAGGCGCCGTCTCATACAACAGACAGTCTTTGCTCTTCAGCGAGGCGCTCTGTGTTGATATTGTTTATCTGTTTATTGTTGTCTGTCACCAATATCAATTTAAAGCATGGTAAGCGAGCAGTTTAGTCGGTGTGTGCACCCGTGCCCGCGCTTCATTACGGGCTCGGACACACCAGCTGTGTGTGCAGTGTCTCGGGGCGCAGCACGCTCAGGCGGCGCTTGAGGGTGCCGCCTGCAGCGAGTGTGAGAGGCTGCCGCTTCGGGTGTTGCGCTCACGGCTGGCCGTGCTCACAGAGAGCGGCCGGGCTCGAGTTGTGTAAATCTTGGGGAAAACTGTACTCGGCGCGCCTATCGAACCCTCAGTTCTCGATTTTGGGTGTGTCGTGGGTGCGTCTGAGGCTGGCTATGGGGGCTGAGGCCCGGGGAGTGGCGGCTCCACCCCGAAGTGGTGGAGGCCATGTGCGAGAGGTTCGGCCCAGTGGAAGTGGATCTGTTTGCATCTCTAGAAACCATCCACTGCCCGCTGTGGTTCGCCCTCAGGCATCCGGCCCCGCTGGGGCTAGATGCCATGACACAGACGTGGCCGAGGCGGCGTCTGTACGCATTTCCCCCGATCGTTCTGCTCCCGGGAGTTCTAGAGCGAGTCCGCCGGGAGGGCATCAGCCTCCTATTAGTAGCACCCCGGTGGCTGTCCCGAGTTTGGTTCTCTGACATTGTGGCACTGCTAGACGGCCCCCATGGCAGGTCCCTCTGAGGAGGGATCTGCTGTCTCAGGCAGGGGGAATGATATTCCACCCCAGGCCCGAGTTGTGGGACCTCTGGGTCTGGCCCTTGAGGGGGCCCAGTACCTAGAGGATGGCCTGCCACAATAGGTCGTAGAGACCATTCTCAGCTCTAGGGCTCCCTCTACGAGGAAACTGTATAGTCTTAAGTGGAATGTCTTCACTAGCTAGTGTAGAGAACGGAGGGTGGACCCAGTTAACTGCGTGAAGGCCTCAGTGCTGGAGTTCCTCCAAGACTGTGTCTCCGCCAGTTTGACCCCATCCACTCTGAAGGTGTATGTGGCTGCCATAGGGGTTTTCCACTCATGAAAAAAAAATCATGTTTTTCATCCTAACGAAGAGAAGCATTGAATTAAAAAAAATAAAAATAATCCCACAGTCAATAGAGCCAGCCAACTGTTGTGGAACAGTGACAGATATATAAATACTATCTGTATAAGTAGCTTATGTCTTTATGAGAGCCTTTTAAAATTAACCTTGTTTTTTATCAGCTTTCATTGTTCTGGGCTGATTCTGCTTGACAATTTACTGTAGGGCTGTCAAAATTGCTAAAAAATGACGTTCTAATATTCCCACCAACAAAAACAAAATCAAATTGAGCGTAAGCGTCAGTTCTGGCATGCTAGGTAGTCAAGACGTTGCTAACGCTATTTTTTCCTTACAGAGTTCTAAGCCATTTCGGCCGCTTCCATCATGGTAAAACCAATTCTGCTTTTCCTCAATATAATTGCGTTTGCAACGATTCACAATTGCGTTTCTGTCTTCTAAAGTCTAATCATTGTTCCCTAATTAAGGTAATGTTGTGTTAACAGTGGTTGTTTTAGAACATAAATAAATAAAAAATGACGACAGTCGCCCTCGGACAGCGTAAAAACTGCATACCGCAGACTTGCAACAGGGGAAACTACAACAGAAATAGAAAACGATCTTAAATAATTTTTACAGGCATCGATCTTTCTTGCGATTGCTGCCTCTGCGTACTACAGACAGATACTTTTCACACGCGACAATTGCATTCATCATGGACCCGCACAGGTTGCAGGTGATGAACTATTAATATAATGTTGCTTACTGGTAAAGCTAATCCCTAAAAGATTTCAAAACAAAGCGCATATTACGCCAAACGATCAGCCACTACTTGTAACCAGCTGATGTGTGAGCCTCACGTTTCAGATCTGAGCGTTCTACGGGCTCGCACATCAATGCTTCAGTCACATGCTTCACAATGAATTGCGCACATTCATGCCAAAGCGAATTTTATTAAAAATTACAGTTTTCTTTATTGTGACTAATATTGTATTTCGTATTACATGCTTCACACAGAGAGGCCGGATAGCTGGCTTGAATGGTTTCTAGCCAAGTGAAGCAAACTCACGTATCAGACTTTCAAAGGGGGTTTATTATCACCGAAAATCCCTCGCACACAGGGGGCAGTTAAACACTCCACTGACAACTGCGTTACTAAACAGAAAAACAACCGGCTAAAGCCTAGTTCACACTGCCCGATTTTTGCCCCGATTTTGAGTCGGTTGAGTCGATTTTGAGTTCTGCCGCCGGTGAGATATTTGGCATGCTAAATATCTGGACCTGTCGGCGATTGAAACTCCTGCTGTGTGAACCCTCTGTCTCTCCAACAATTTCTTCCGCCATAATCTTTTTTCTTTTTCTCCACAAATCAGCGCACATACAATTTGAAGCAAACTTTGTGCAGTTTATCATTTTTAATAACAATTCAAAGTCTCGCGCGAGATCTCCGGTCTGACGCACGTGTGATCTCGCGTTGTTTACTTGTCACATCGCACGTGTGTTTGGGAAACGTATTTTCCCCCAGGAGAGAGAGAGTTGGTCAGCGATTCTTCCTCTTTTTCAGTCATGCAGTGTGAACTCCTCCGTCGTCAAACCATCGTGCAGTGTGAACACAGCAGTGACTGAATGATACCCCAGATAGTCCTGCAGTGTCAAAAGAGCAGTGACCCGACGAGTTTGAAAATCGTACAGTCTGAACTAGGCTTTAGAGTAACAGAAATTTAGAACGCATCCACGTTCTAAACGTTCACAGCTCGCACTTCATCTACTACGGACTACCATCTCATCAGCGAGTGAGAGGAGAGTACGTTCCGCCTTAAAGGAGCAGTACCTAATTTAACAAGGTAAAGTATCCGCTGAGGCTGCTTTAGGGACCGTCTGCAAATTCACAGTAACACACCAAAAGGCTTTTTTGCGTTCCAAAGTTTGTAGTACATTCCTACTGGCCAGACTTACTTACTACAGGTGAAATTAACTGAAGTAAAGCTGGATTGACATGGTCATTCAATATCCGTGGATCTATGGACCGTCTCTAAAGTTACATACAACTTTGGTATATTGCTGCACAAATTTTAATCAGATGCTATTAGGCTACTATAACTAGGAACTGAAATAATTGCATGCAAAACCGAATCATCTCGCAATGGCCAAGACCACAGACCTCAGTCTCTCACGCCCTCATCCCCACGCTCTGGGTTTAAAGGTGCCCTAGAATGAAAAATTGAATTAACCTTGCCATTGTGAAATAATAAGAGTTCAGTACATGGACATCACATACTGTGAGTCTCAAACACCGTTGCCTCCTATTTCTTTTGTAAATGTCGTAAATCAAAAACTCAACAGAAAACAAATGCTTCTCAACATAAATATAACCATGACGTAAGCGTTGGGGATCATTTATATGCACGCCCCCAACATTTGCATCTGTCCAAACAAGCCGAATCTACTGATGGTACTGATGGCAAGACACTCGAAGATAGCAAAAACGGCTCTCATGACACATGGTTGAGGTTTATTATAATCAGATACCACAACAAATTGTTTTTGTTCGGCCCATTTCAAGCAAGCTTCACTCAGCGTCTTAAACTGAAGAAAGGGGCAACTATATTCCTTCAAGCAGTAAGTCATTTATCCACTTATTGACTAGCTGTTTAAACAATTTATGATTAAATTGAAAGTTTCTTAGAGAGACCGCATTGTCTAGATGACGCAAGATGCTAGTACAGTAACAATAGGATACTCCAAGTACCATACACAACTAAATAGTGTGTCTAATGACAAAGGTTAATATTATTTTGTATTACAAAATACAACCGTAGATACTTTGCTTACAGATCGTTCACGCGATCCTTCTAGCAAACGTCACCTTTTCCACCATATAAGTTAAAATGATAGTCAATGGAGATTGATAAAATGCAGCTTACTTGTTTATTGGTGATTTCAGATCGTCCGTGCGCGAGAGAGAGCTCGCGTGCATATGGTTGCCAGATTGGACATGTTTAGGTAAAACACTGGATAGTATACGAATTCTTTTCACAGAAAAGCTCTGTTTGGGGGATTTAATTACTGAAATCTGGCAACCGCACGAACGCGAGCTCTTTCTCGTGCGCGGATGTTCTGAAAACACCAAGTAAGCTGCATTTTATCAATCTCCGTTTGAGATGTTTTGCTTAAAGTGTCATTTAGCCGGTCTGTGTTGTCAGGACGGTCAGGACTCACAAGCCGCTTTACTGAACTACTTGTGAGCTGTGAGCTGCTGAAATAAGCCAATCAGAGCAGAGCTCAACATTAATATTCATAACCCTTCCAAATAAGGCAAAAACAGAGCATTACATCCTAGGGACAATTTATAGGGTTGTAAATGGACCTGTAAAACTGTATCTGGACAATTTTTGCCCTTAAATAAGCCACATACCCTTTATGTAGATATCAGAGAACAATTTAACATATTGTTTCAAATCACTCTAGGGCACCTTTAAATGAACAAACTTTGAGTGCTGATCAAGAGTTTTGTGCAAGCAATTTAAGGTTGCGACTCTTGTCCCAAATATATCAGGCTTCATTCAGTGATTGAAACAAATATTATTAATATTAATTTAAGTTTTACACAGCTTATTCAATGCTCCGAGCGAGCTGTGGTGTGGTAAACATGGAACTTTTCCCTGACATGAAACGGTTAATCCTTTAATCATGCAATATCTTAAGTCAGTACAGTAGCCTACACTTTAGTAATGTTTCTGTTTAATGTTAAATAAAATAAGGCAGGTTATGCTAACTGTATCTTACATAGCTTGCATCAGCTTTATCTCGTGGCTCAACAATTTTACCTCCTACAGACCAAAATCCAAAGTACTTCCAGACATGGCTTTTTATATTTTCGAGAATTCTTTTTATATTTTGGTTAAAATCGCTTTCTCTTACTGTGGTCAAGTTGGTCTCTGGACTTTCTGCTATCTTCCATGCAAGACAACTTTGAGCTGTGCCAGACAGTACAACTCCTGTGACCTGTCTCTGCACCCCTTGAGCATGTCCACTCGCAAAGCAGACAGCCACACCTCTACTACCATGGGCGTTTTTTTTTAAGACTTTTTTTTTATTTTTTATTTGAATATTAATTTTCACCTTCAAATTTTTTTTCAACTAAATATATATTCAAATTTAGAATATTCATTGACAGCCCTTATTTACTACAACAAAATCAAACAAAATGTATATATAAATATAATCATAAAAATTGTACAAGAGAGCCAAGTTTCATTGTTCTAAAGAAAATGATATTTTTTTCCTTGAATCTGCAGTGGGTTGGTTAGGCTGTCAATAAATGCATTCCAGATACACAGAACATGTGCGTACAACATCCACTGAAAAATAACACTTAAAACACATTTCTACATGATTTTGTTTCAATTTAATGCAAAATATAGTCGTTTTCTCACTTTTTTCCACAATATTTTCATCTTTCTCTTCATTGCAATCAACTATTTCCCCAAGTTATGACATCAGTCAATATGCCATTGTTTTCACCAAACAGTATACTCATTCCACAGAAAAATACAACCAAAACTAAATTCTGAAAAACATACTGGACATTTAGCATTATGGCACACTTTTACCCACACTTGAGTTTGGAACAAGCAACAAATGGTAACCAGTGGTCCCAACAGACTTCGAAGCTGCTCATCAGAGGTGAGGGACTCGAGTCACATGACCTGACTCAAGTCAGACTTAAGTCACACATTTTAGGACTTGACTTGACTTTGACTTGATATTCATGACTTGAGACTTGACTCAGACTTGAGTTAAATGACTCAAAATAACTTGTTTTTGTAAATAAATATCTGTGTTTGAACGCACCGCAACCTACCAACATGACGCAGCAGGCAAGCAGAGAAAGCTCTATATGAGAGTCGTGAATGAAAATGGAAGGCGCTACGCCACGTTTCCATGGTAATCAGTTACTTGTGGATCACCGCACGTACATGCTCACCACGTACTCATGCTCTGTTGCCAGATTGAGCGGGTTCGGGGTCGTGCTGTATCCATCGTTTTTTTCAGCAATCAGTTCAAAATTGCACACATCCAAACTCTTCACTATGAAACCATCAAGAACTGTAAGTTGAAATGTGGTATCCGACTTGTGTTGCACAATGATGGATAACTGAATATTTCTATTGTTTAATAAATAACCAGTTTTGCTGAAGACACCTACAGTTAGCATTTCAACTTTCGACAGCGTAGCTTTTTGTGTCCTTTTAATGATTCTTGTTGTCAACTGTTGACATTGTACAAGCAAAACATGATGGTGTGTCAGTGTTGTGTTTAGGATTGGACGGCTGGGTTAAAGCCACTCCACCATTGCTGTGTGTTCTGCATTGAAGCTGATTTTTTTGACAAATTATGTTTTTAAAAAAGTATTTTTTACAGTGTCCCATTGATTTGAAATGGTATATAAATAAAAATGTTGTAATGTAGCCAACACTGCACACATGTAAAACATTTTAGTAAAACATGATTTAAGGGAGTAATATTAGCTACATTTTGTCTTTAAAAAAAATAATAATAATAATTTTCCAGCAAACTTAATTTGTGGTCAAAAAGACCCAGATAGCTTAAATAATTAACATTTTAAGCCTGTCATCAAACCTTTGTATGACTTGCCAGTGACTTGCTTGACCCAAGCCATGACTTGACTTTACTTGTTTGATATAAAGCAGTGACTTGACTTGCTTGTCACAAATGACTTGCACTTGCTTGAGACTTGCTTTTGACTTGCACATGTGACTTACTCCCACCTCTTGTTGACAGATGCCCCAGTATTTTGGAAAAAGAATGGTAATATGAATATTGTAATGGCAATTATAACGAGGAATGAGCAACAAGGGGGACAGGACGCTGGCGCTTTCTGTTCGCCACTTTTCCACCCGAATCAAGTTAACTATAATGTTAGTATTAGATTTTATTTTAATTTTTTATTGCTGTAACAGTCAAATCAGGCAGAGCTATAATTAGGACTGTTGCATGGATTTTACCGTCTCTGATGACTCCACTTGGCTGTTAACAGTTGGTAGCAAGCGTCTGTGTAACGTTAGCTAACCGGCCAATGGATTTTTATAGCTGTCTGCATCACCAGCGGTCTCAATCTCCCTAGTAGTCACAGATGATTGTTTGGTGCCGAGTTTAGTCTTATTCTGCATATTGCCTCTATGGTTGGTGGTTAAAGACATACGTGGAGTCCGTGTGTCTGGCATAATTAACTACTCCGCCACTCAGCTGATGGAATGTAACAACTACAATGCTCCATCATGTTTATCAGTCATTCAAGAACTTGGACTCCTGTGACGGCCTCGTTACATCTACAGAAGTAGACGAAAGTTTGTTTATTCCTGGTCTGGTGAAATCATCCCTACTATCTGGACTGCTGTGCACCCTGTCTCGTCTCTTTCACGTCATCAGAGGACTGATATGCCGAGGATTATTAGCACTGCAGACACTGCAACAGATGGAGATGGATGAAACCGTGGAGTGGATTTTGGTCTACTCCACCCAGTACAGAGATAATTTAACAGTTAAAATAGAGCTATTAAATATACAATGCCTTACAAACAAATGCTTCTTCATACAATATCATTTTCAGGCAGGGCCGGCGTTTGCTATAGGCGAGCTAGGCGGTCGCCTAGGGCGACAATTGTGTTAGGGGCGCGAGCGCGCTCCAGTGCCGCCCATTACTTCCCATTAAGCATATAATCGGAACAAGCGAAATACAACATAATGTTCATGAAACATGATCATCATAGGGCGCCCCCTCAGCCACACGTTTAATTACTTATCAACCTGATTATTGGATTGAATTGATGGTGATTATTGATTATTAGTTCAGGCGTTAGGTCAGGCAAGTGCTCATCTTGCGCGTTCATCAAAAATGAGGCGCCTAAACCCGCGGGTGCACAGGGACGGAAAAAGAGAAAAAGAAAGAAAAATCGAAAGAAAGCCCGGTATAGAGGTTAGTCTTCTTATCTCAGCCAATAAGTTGTCAAACAAAACAAAAAATTAGTTAGTAGCAATCTTATCAACTAATATTTATTTTATAAATATTATTAATATTGTCACCAAGCTATCACTTGCTAGTTTTCTACATAATTACTATACGTATTGCAAACATAACTTCACTGACAATAACCTACATGGATGTCATTTAAATATCAAAAGTCCAGTTCGTTATGAATATGGATAACGTATGCACGTTAGTTATAAAAAGTACAAACGCTCTCTACGTGGGCGTCAGAAGGAAATAAATACGGCCTCTCGTTTTGTTTTGTTTTACTGAAGCAGCCTAACGATAGATACCATATTTTTTACATTAAACACAAATATGCTGTGTTCACTAAATTCTTTACAGTGGCTGTAGTGTAGTGGTAAGACGCATGGCATAACGATTTGATGCAGATCAATCAGAGGTTCGATCCTGCCTTTTACCACACTCGCTCTATTCCCTTTTCCCATCACATATCAGATCGGAAAGGCATTTATTTTCAATAAAAAGTGAGAAAATGTTTGAAAAGTGGAAATAAAGCGTCAAACGTGTTTAATAATAAGTGCTTCTCGGTTAGGGGTAGGCCTAGGAAAACAGACGTGCTGAATTAGAATAGAGACGATAAAAGTGAGTGGGGTGGGGTGGAGGGGTGGGGGGCGCAAAACTCCATCTCGCCTAGGGCAATCAAAGAGCTAGAGCCGGCCCTGTATTCAGGACAAATGTTTGGACATAATGTGCCTTGCAGAAACCAGATGTTTTTTTCTGTTTTGAATGAGACATGTCCTTCAGGCTACTGTTATTTCCATAAAGCTTGTAGCTCTGGTTGTGGTGGTGGCCTGACTGTTTTCTACTGCAGTCATTTGGATCTATTCCTTCTGGCCCTCCCTGAGCTGTCTTCATTTGAATGTTTGGGATTTAATTGTAAGCCCCCCCACCTCCTCAATGACTATACTACTAATCTACCGGCCACCCAAATCAAACTCATGCTTCATTTCAGAGATGTACATTCTTCTTTCAACTTTCTGTGCAACCTCTTCCAATATAATAATATTTGGATATTTTAACATTGTCAATAATCCTTCCTGCCATTTTGCTACAGAATTCCTGCAGTCATTGGACTGCTTAAATCTCAGGCAACATGTTGATGTTCCTACACACATCAAGGGGAATATTATTGATCGGATCATTACCGAGTCTGCCTCTCTAAGTGCACCATTTGTGTATGATCTGGGTGTATCTGACCATAAGGCAATTTCCATAGAGCTGCCTTTTCTGTCTTCCTATATCCAGGCCAAACGTGAAATATGTTTCAGAAACCTGAAAACTATTAACAGAGTGAACCTGAGCTTAATCCTTCAACATCTCGATTCTGCAGATATCCCATCAGTTACTGATTCTGTGGAATTCCACAATAAGACACTAAGCCGCATTTTGGATTTCTATCGCTTCTAAGACAGAAGCCATCCTCATTGGTTCCCCTCATCAGATCAGATCATCCGCCATAATCTGTATTACATTTTCTGTAGGCCAGGACATTCCTCTATCATCCATAGTCCCCAATCTCTGTGCTAGGTTTGATCCGGACTTAACCTTTGAGACACACATTAAATATCTTTGCAAAACATCTTTTTGTCACCTGGAATATAGCCAGACTCACTCTTCATGATGCTGAGAAACTCATTCATGCCTTTGTTTCCTCTTTGAGATTCCTAGCACCCAGAAACCCCAGCACATACAGAACAGTTCCACTAGGATCCTGATGAGAATGCTCCCACTTACCTTAAAGAACTCATTACTTCATAGATCTCAGCACGTTCTCTTCGCTCCACAAACATTCATCGGCACTCATTAGGCACCTATTTTATCAGTTCCGGTTCTTCTTCTTCTTATTCCTTCTTCAGCTCTTGAATCTATGGCAGCCCATAGAACAGCTTGCAGGAAAGTTGTTGAGATTTGGCACACAGCTAAAGGATAGTCCCAACTGTCACTATAGCATATTTTGAGTCTCTAACTCAATCCTTCTAGCGCCACAACCTGTCAAAAGGTGTACTCATGTTTATGCTAATTTCTTTTGAAACATAAGGGCTAAAAAAAAAAATCATTTTTCATTTGATTCCTTGGCTCAAGCCGATTGCACCGTATGATGTAATTTTCTGTCATGAATATTTTCCCGCCATTTTAAATTTTCCAAAAAAAATTAGTTTTTCGAAATCCTCTTAGGCTTATTTTCACGAAAATTGAAGCAGATCATCTTCAGGCCATGCTGACAAAGTTTTTAAATTCTAGTTGATTCGTCGAAACGTTTTTGATAAACGCGCGAACAAATTTTACGTAGCCGGTGCAAAAATACACTTACAGCTGTATCTCCGTAACGCTTTATCGTATTCAAACCAAACTTGGTACATATCATCACAAGCATGACCTGAAGTGACCTGCAGCGTTTTTCCAAAATGAATCTTAAGGTTGTATCTCAGCAATGTTTTGACAAATTGACGCCAAACTGTGCATGTGTCATTGTCACCTCACACTGACCACACCACACCAATTTGGTCAGAGCACCACCTATTGGTCGAAAGTGATACATTATTAAATCTTTTTTTTTTTTTTTTTACTTTATATATAATTGTATATCCATTTTGTCTAAGCTTATTTTAATAGGTCTTTAATTCTTCATTGTTGAAGCTGGTCACTCCCAGCCATGTTGGCATGTCTCATTTTCTTCTTTGCGCTTGGCCCCGGAATTGCTGCTTGCAGCTGTATTTAATTATTATTATTATTATTATTATTATTATTATTATTATTGTTATTAACTGAAAGGACCATGTCAGTCTTTTAGCTAATTTTGGTGGTTTCTTTAAATGACCATAACTCCTCACAGGAATGGGGTTGGGACTTTTTTTTTTAATTCTCGAATCTTATGCTCTACAAGAGGTATGTCCTATATGTCCATTTTGCTTACACCAGAAGTTGAAAAATTGCGAAAATTTCAACTGGACTTGCTAGGTAAAGAAATAGATATTTACATTTACATTTATGCATTTAGCAGACGCTTTTATCCAAAGCGACTTACAACTCAGGAGTACAGGAAGCGATCCGTCAAGAAGAGGCAAAGAAACACAAAAAAGTGCCCCAAATACCAAGATTTGTATACTGCTCAGAGTAGCAAAAACCAGAAAAGGGAAGAAGAAAAGAGAAATAGAGGAGGAAGAGTTTTTTTTTTTTTTTTTTTTTTTTAGATATGAGAATAAATTCTGCTACAGGGATATGTTTGAAGCGAGGAATCATTTGAAATAAGCTTATATGAATGCTTATATGAAGGTGTGGTCCGAGGAGAGGAGAGGAGAGGAGAGGAGAGGAGAGGAGAGGAGAGGAGAGGAGAGGAGAGGAGAGGAGAGGAGAGGAGAGGAGAGGAGAGGAGAGGAGAGGAGAGGGTAAAGAGTACAGGAGTGAACTGAACAAGAGAGAAGAGTGAAGAGGAGAGAATTGAGAGGAGATGCATGGAGGAGAAAGGAGAGGATGAGTGAAATGAACAGGAGAGGATAGGATAAGAGCGACGAGGAGAGAACATGAGAGGAGTGATGTGAATTTGGAGAAGAATGGAGAATGGATCAATGGAGCATGATTTCTCAACCAAGCAGCTTGAGAGAAAACTGCTCAGTACCATCTTTACTGCTTTACTGTGCAGACAGTGATTCTGGTCCTCTTCAGAAATAGACAAATCAAGGCTAACTTTCTCTCCTATACGACAATTCACCATGACGTCACAACAGTAATAAACGATCTTCCGGGTGGCAAAAGCTGAAGCATTCCTGTGGCAACGCTAGTAAATTGCTTGGGATTCAGACATAGTTAACATGATTATTGAGGGACTGATTAACTAATTCAGGAGACAGCAATAATAATAATAATACTAAATTTTATTTATAATGCACTTTATATTAAACAAAATCTCAAAGTGCTACAGAATTTAAAAAAACAAAACAAAACAATCAACAACAATAAATAAATAAAACCGAAAAATAAAATAAAATAAATTAAACAAGTAGCAAGTCAATTAAAAGCTCTGCTAAAAAGGTGGGTTTTAAGACCACGCTTAAAAGTATCTATAGTCTGTGGAGTCCGCAGGTGGTCAGGGAGAGCATTCCACAGACTGGGGGCTGCAGAGCAGAAGGCCCGATCCCCCATAGTACGGAGATTGGCTGTGGGAGTTTTGAGGCGATACAGCGAAACAGAGCAGAGGTTACGAGTGGCTGTTTGTGTGGTGAGGAGTTCCTTGAGTTAGGAGGGAGCATCACCATGGATGCACTGGTGGGTAAGGAGAGAGATCTTGTACTCGATCCTGAACGACACAGGAAGCCAGTGGAGTGATTTTAGAATGGGGGTGATATGGTCGTATTTGCGCACCCTCATGAGGATCCTAGCAGCGCTGTTCTGAATACACTGCAGCCTCTGGAGATTTTTGCTAGGGATGCCAATAAGGAGCGCATTGCAGTAGTCCAGCCTGGAGGAGATAAAGGCATGGACAAGCTTCTCCGCATCAGCCAGTGATAGAATGGGACGAAGTTTGGCAATGTTTCTGAGGTGGAAGAAGGAGGTCTTACACAGGTGTTTGATGTGCGCTTCAAAAGTAAGCTGTGATTCCATTCTGACCCCCAGATTGGTGACTGAAGTGGAAAGAGGAATGACCTGATCAGAGAAAGCAATGCTGGTCATAACGGACTTCTGGACCTGAAGTGGAGTGCCGACTAGGATAGCTTCAGTTTTGGAGCTGTTTAGCTGCAGAAAGTTTTGCTTCATCCACGCCTTTATCTCATCCAGGCAAGTGATCAAAGTGGATGGTGTGAGGTCAGCAGAGGGAGATGAACTTGTCCTAAAGTAAAGTTGAGTGTCATCAGCATAGCAGTGAAAAGAAATCCCATGCCGGTTGATGAGACGACCAAGGGGGAGCATGTAGAGTATGAACAGGGTGGGTCCGAGCACAGAGCCTTGAGGGACACCGCAGGTGACATTGTGTGACAGGGATGTAGCTTCTCCTAACGCAACATATTCAGTTCTCCCAGTGAGATAAGAAGAAAACCAGTTGTGGACCGAGTCAGAGAGACCAATGGTGGAATGTAAACGGTGAAGGAGGATGTTATGGTCAACTGTATCGAAAGCTGCAGTTAAGTCCAGGAGGATGAGAAGGGATGGGGAACCAGCATCTGCCGCCATCAAAAGATCGTTTGTGACCCTGACCAAAGCTGTTTCTGTGCTGTGTCCTGAGCGGAAACCAGACTGAAATTTCTCATAAAGATGGTTATGCTCCAAATGGACCTGAAGCTGTGCAGCAACAACTTTTTCCAGCACCTTAGAGAGGTATGGGAGGTTGGAGATGGGCCTGTAGTTGTCATTAACATCTGGGTCTAAAGTAGGTTTTTTTAGAAGTGGTCTGATGATAGCAGTTTTAAGAGATGAAGGAACATGGCCAGCCTGGAGGGAATTATTAATAATCTTGGTAATGAATGGACTTAAGACACTGAGGTTAGATTTTACCAAGGCTGTAGGAAAAGGATCCAGTGCACAGGTGGATGGTTTCATTTTTCTGATGATGTCCTCAACCTCGAGCTGTGTGATGATGGAGAAGCAGCAGAGATGTTGGAAGGTCCCTGGCTGTGGATCAACAGACGGGACAGGCAGAGCGGAGGTGCTAGATAGGAGCAAGTGGATGTTGTCTACTTTGTTCCTAAAAAAGGTCATGAACTTATTGCACCTCTCTTCTGTGGCTTCTGAAAAAGAGTGAGTTTGCGGTTTGAGGATGTGATTTATAGTGGAGAAAAGCTTCTTGGAGTTTCCAGGGTTATTGTTGATGATGCTAGAGTAGAACTGTGACTGAGCATCTCTTAAAGACCTTGCGTAGGCCTTCTGATGAACTCTATAGGCTTGCCTATGAACAGTGAGTCCTGAGAGCTTGAGACGCCTCTCAAGTACGCGCCCAACCGTCTTCATCTTCCGCAGTTCGCTGGTGTACCAGGGTGCTGAGCGCGAGAAGGTGACCATTCTAGTTATGACAGGTGCGTGAAGATCTAGAAGGCTGCTCAGAGACTTGTTGTAGAAGTCAACCGACTCAGAGACTGAGGAGAGATCAACAGAGGAGAATTGCTGAAGGTCTGAAGTTAAAGAGTCTTGGTTAATCTTTTTCAGGTTCCTGTAGCAAATCTGACGGGAATCTTTGGTAAGGGAAGAGGGGCGTGGCAGCTCCAATGAGATGGCCTGGTGGTCAGACACACCCAGATCATACACCAAGAGGTTTCTAATATGAGGAGAGTTGGAAATGACCAAGTCCAGAGTGTGCCCCCTAGAATGAGTGGGTCCATATACATGCTGTTGGAGATTGAGGCAGTCCAATAATTGCAGAAACTCAGCTGCCAGGTGGCAGGAGGGGGTATCTACATGAATATTAAAATCTCCTAATATTAAAATGTTGGCAGAAGTAGAGCAGAGTGTTGTGAGAAAGTCATGCATCTCAGAGATAAAAACTGAATTTGTTTTTGGGGGCCGATAAATGAGCAGTATTGTCAAAGAAAAAGGGGGTTTATATTTAAAAGCAAGGTATTCAAATGATGACACTGTGGGCAGAGGGAGAAAAGACAGCTCCAATGATTGTCTATGAATTACAGCTAAGCCACCACCACGACCAGTGTAGCGGGCTTTCTCCAGATAGCTGTAACCAGGAGGACAGGCATCATTAAGTGCTGCGTAAACTGCAGGCTGATGCCATGTTTCCATTAAGCACATAAGGTCTAATCTCTTATCAATGATGTGGTCTTGGATGAAAGATGACTTATTTGTGAGGGATTGTGCATTAAAAAGTTCTATTTTGAGCGTTGATGGGGTGGTGAATCTCGTTATTGGCCGTAAAACACTAAAATCTACTCCACGTTTTCTGTCATGCGCTGTGCTAAAAGATCTCGCGGTGTTTCCCATGCAATCCAGTTTAGATTGGTGAGATCTCGCGGTGATTCCCGTGTTTCCCGTGTTACCAAAACGGAGAGCAAAACTGTTGTGATGACGTGGCAGATGTGCGACGGAGGTCCAGATGGATGGTATGGCTGATGCAGAGTTTTCAGGCTGATGATAAACTAGCCCGCGACGAGAGCCTCTATGGATGTAACGCCGTCTGCGCAGAAGTCCAAGTTCCTTAATGACCGCGATGCACGCCGGAAATGTGCGGCCGTTGAAATTTAGCAGCTGTGGGATGGAATATTTAAGCTTCATGACGGCCGCTGGAAGGTTTTGACTAGCGCTATGCATTATAGAAACACAGAGCTGGAACACTGTCAGGCACAGCGAGATGATGGTCCATACCATAGCAGAGTGTATGCGGCAACTCCCAGCAATTCCAGCAAACAGACGATGTTAGAAGAGATAGCAGGGGTGAGTAAAAGTCTTTGAAATTAGGAGAAAAACCGTAAAAATCCATACAAAAAAGGTTTTAGATGTATAAAAGTGCTCTCCTGTCATGAGGGAGTCCATTCAAACTGCCAACTGTCAACAGCCAACTGTCAACAGCCGAGAAGAGTTATCCGAGACGATAAGAGCCAAGCAATATGTCCCAAAATTAGCACTGACTGAATGTACTAGTTACTGACAAAAAATAAAATTAAAATAAAGTTTATAATTAACGTATATAAACTAAAATCAGGTGGAAAAGCGGCGAACAGACAACGCCAGCGTCCTCTCCCCCTTGTTGCTAGGCCAAAATTTGAGAGTTGCTAGACGACACTTGTGAGCAGATTAAATTTGCTGCTGCTAGGGTGTGTCTAGATTTCTAAGCTAGTGATTTTATACATTATTGTGAAAATAATTAATTAATGTAGCCTAGAAATCTAGACGCACCCTAGCGGCAGCACATTTAATCTGCCCGCAAGTGTCGTCTAGGAACTCTCAATACCCTTCTGAGCTGTATTCCCCTAACTCTTGCCAGACCAGTCACATCGTGTATAGAGTCGGTTGGGCGGGGCCATAATGATGATGGCCGAGTTGTGTTTGCGTACTTCTAGTAAACACAGAAACTGGCGAACGGCGGCGGTCTTTCGTATCAGCTTTGACCGCGATTCTGGAAGACTTGGAGTTAAGCTTTTCTCTGAGAAAAGAACAAAGAACGGCACTGAAGTCATTCTTAAAAAGGGAAAATATGTTCGGGGTTTTGCTGACCGTATACGGCGAATGTTTAATCTATCAACAAGCTCTGTTTCACCTTCGTTGCTCTGGTTGGTGGTAGCGCTATCCTATCGCTTGCAGAGGGAGTTTGAAAGACAACCGTTTACCCCGCCCCTCTGATTGAGCCCTGTCTATGGTGAGTTTTCAGACCAAAAATCTTGATGTGGGTCTGGCTTGTCAGGCTATAATTAATGCATAATAGTCATGAAAATCACGAAACCATGATTATTTATCAGAATATAATCGTACCAACAAAATCTATAATCATTGCATCCCTAGTGTTAATGTGGAATTAGTACTGATGTTACATTTTTTTATTTTTTTTTCCTTTTTTCATTTTTAGAATTTAAGATCAGCTAAGATTATTCATAATTCTCACTTTTATTAAAGAAATCTCAGAGAACGTTCCCCCAGTCCTGGTCAGAATCCTTCCACCCCCCAGTCCACAGACAGCCAAGCAGCTCTGAGCGAATCCTCCTGTGTCCCTGTCATCATGGCAACACCGCCTAAGCGCAGACGCTGCGCCTACCTGGATTCTGATGCCACACAATCCTTGCGTCGCTCAACGCGCAATACATCCGGAGGGGATCGGGCAGCAGAAGCTGGGGGTGGAGGCAGCAGCAATGCCTCTCCTCAACCAAAGCGAAGGCTTACTGAGGTTCAAGCACCACTACCCAAGTTCTTCCTCAACCTAGAGAAGAGTGAGTCACACTTTCTGTATCCTGTTGTATTTCATAAAACTGTAACTTTGTCTACATACTTTGCCTACAGTAGGTCTAATTTAAGGGATAGTTCACCCAAAAATGAAAATTTACTTACCCTCAAGTTGTTCCAAACGTGTATACATTTCTGCTAAACACAAAATAAGATATTTTGAAGAATGTTTGTAATCAAGCAAATAGAGCCACCATTGAATACCATAGTAGGGGGAAAACATATTCTTTTATCTTCAGCAGAACAAAGAACCTCATACAGGTTTGGAACAACTTGACGGTAAGTAAATGATGACCTAATTTCCTTTTTTTTTTAACTATCCCTTTAAGTTTTTCCTATAGAGAAAATGAAATACTGTGAAAATAGTTAGACTTTTTTTCGTTTGATTTAGTCTATTTAGTTTCATATGAAATACAATGTGATTTTCATTGATTGAGATCGGTAGCAACAGCACATTTTTCCACTTGGGCGAGTGATTTGCGGACCACGTTCCCTGCGCATGAAATTCCCCATATACCAGCAAACCAAAGAGACAATAGCTTACACACAGCACAAGCCTGGTTTCATACTCTGAATTGAATTCACAAAAAGACAAGTAAACATTCAGTAATGAAATAAAAACAAATAAACAATTTTCAAGCAGTAACACAAATAAATAAAATTGAATAGATATAAATAAAATAAACAGGTAGGTATACCAGTAGTGTTTAGGTAAGTAATACTAGACATTTAATAAGAAATTAAATGCAAAATAATACTGGATGGCATTCCCTGAATACATTAAATACAGATTAATCCTCCTTATACAATTAAGTTTAAAAAACTGACATTTTCTCCCTCCAGGTATGCTGTGCCCACAAAGTATGTCATCATCCAAATGGTCTATATACTTTTACACAACTTTCTCAACTGTTCACTTGAGACAAGCCAACCGTATTTACATGCATACTCGCCAAGATGTTATTTTGTACATACATTTGTGTGTACTTGACTAGTGTTGTCAAAAGTACCGGCCGCAATACCAAATCGGTATTGAAATGTAACAAATGTTCTATGTGTATGCCATAGTAAAGAGATGTGTTTTTAGTCTAGATTTAAACTGACAGAGTGAGTCTGCTTCCTGATCAATGCTAGGAAGACTGTTCCAGAGTTTAGGTGCTAAATAGGAAAAGGATTGACCGCCTGCAGTTGATTTAGATATTCTAGGTATTATCAACTGGCCAGAATTTTGAGACCGCAATAGACGTGATGGAGTATAATGTGTTAAGAGCTTGCTTAAGTACTAATAATAATAATAATAATAATAATAATAATAATAATAATAATGCGTTTGATTTATATAGCGCTTTTCAAGGCACTCAAAGCGCTTTACATAGAAGGGGGAATCTCCTCAACCACCACCAATGTGCAGCATCCACCTGGATGATGTGACGGCAGCCACATTGCGCCAGAACGCTCACCACACACCAGCTTATGGTGGAGAGGAGACTGAGTGATGAAGCCAATCAGGATATGGGGATTATTAGGAGGAAAGGACAGAAATTGGACAGAAACCAATGGGCAAATTTGGCCAGGATGCCGGGGTTACACTAGTACTGGGGAGCTAAACCTTTTAGTGCTTTGTAAGTAATAAGCAAGATTTTAAAATGTATGCGATGTTTAATAGGGAGCCAGTGCAGTGTTGACAGAACTGGGCTAATATGATGTTTATGCATGTATTTTTTTTTTTAAACATAAATTTTAAGTCACTGAATTAAGGCCACGCAATAGATATGTGTTCACTAATGAGTGTTGTTGCTTTTATTTTTTAAGACGCTTTTTCTTTACAATGCCCATATGTGTGGAGCTGTGAACGATCATGAATAATGCTGTTATTTAAACATGAAAGAAAACAAAGGAACTAAACCGCATAATGAATTAGCCTTTGAATCTGGTATGTAACTGAGAGGGAGCTAAGGGACAGGACAAAAATATATATGTATGTAGTTTATTTAGAGTATAGTTAACAATATAAAGTGAGAGCCAAAGGCACAATGTCCTATGTAGGACATTAGGATTCATCAGTTCACTATGATTCTCAAATCTGTGAGATAAAAGAAAGAAAAGGAAAACATTATATACTTATAACAGGATCAATTATTGTATTATTAATACTAATAATTTTATTGAGTGCATAGCATAATCAGGAAGGGAAAGCTAGTCTGAATAAATGGGTTTTAAGTCTGATTTTAAGTAAGGGATAATGTACACCCAGCCGGTTGTTATCACAGAATAAACCCTGACAGAGTGATCAGGTCTTGCATCACTCTGAAGGGGTTTATTCTGCGATAACATCCGGCTGGGTGTACATTATCCCGCTTATTACACGGCTACTAGTCTCAAATAAATTAGACACAAAATATTGTCTTGAGATTAAATATTTTATTAGTTCTTACGCAAAGCTTCCGCAAAGAAAAACAGTTCCAAACTGCTTTAAGCCTTTATCTATTGCTGCTAAATGTTGAAAATGAATGCTGAAAGGGTTCGTTCACGCAAAAATGAAACCAAGCCTATGATTTACTCACCCTCAAGTCATTATAGGTGTATATGACATTCTTCTTTCAGACAAATACAATCTGAGTTATATTTAAAAAGTCCAGGCTAACGTTAATCCAAGCAGATTAACAGTCAAATAACGTGCTCCACACGGCTCCGATGGGTTAATAGAGCCTTCTGATTCAAATTGATGCGTTTGTGTAAGAAAAATATCCATATTTAAAACTTTATTAAGGAAACCCGCCTTGAAGTCTTCCATTGTAGCCATGGCTGTTTAAGTATTTAACAGCCACAAGATGGCGCCAGCGATCGACCAATCGGAATCAAGTATTTCACAGAGCCGTGTAATAAATTGAGATAACGAGTTTGAGTTACTGATGTCAACTGGGAGAGAGTTTCAAAGGCGAGGAGAATCCCTGCTAAAAACCCTATGGCCCATAGTGGTAAGATGAGCAGAGGTTGAATGGAGGAGACCCAATGAAGAGGAACAGAGAGTGCAGGCTGTAAGAGATCTGAGAGGTAAGGTGGAGTAAGGTTATTAAGAGTTTTTTAAAGCAGCACTAGGTAACTTTTCAACCTTCATAATATATTTACAAGACTCTTGTGATATTACATCGACTTACAATAGGTTGAATGACACGTCTGCCATAGCCTGACGGGGTCTGTATAGTTTTTAATCATACTTTTAAACTTCGGGTTTCGGGTAGTAACCCGAGACAAAAACTACAAAATTTGACTGCTTTACGGCTATACGTCACTTCCACCACCGCCACCACCCCCAAGTAAACACAAGTAAATACAAAAGACGTACAAAAAATCTTATCATATTTTAGGATACCTAACATGTCTGTGATATTTGTTTATTGGTCTTCCCTCAGGCTATAATGCAAATCGATTTTTCAAATTTGCAGATTCATCTATGGTAGCTTGATATTATGATATTGACAATATACTATGGTTATTATCTACCACTCAAACATTGAATTGAAGTATCATATAGATTCTGTAAAACGGTAACCAATAGACTAGGCTACTAAAATGACGCTGGCTTGTAAACTTGAGCATCGCGATCATTTGGCGTTTGAAAAAAATAAAACCCATGAAATTATATTCATATGACATGCTGAAACATATGCCACTGTACCTGGGATGAAGACATTTCACACGCGACGCAAACAGAACACTTGCATATGAACTCCTCCAGCAGTGTTCAGGGTAGTGATGCGCGGGACCAACCCGTGAGTCCAACCCGCAGGTCCTGCTTTTATGAAATTATTTGGCCCGCCCCGCATCACTGTATATATTTTTACAACCCGCACTGCACCCGTGACCAATAAATAGACATACTAGGCATTCTAATGTAAATGAAAACAGACTTTATTTAAGCCTGAAAGTGCTTGAAAACATTGCCCTGTAAACAAATATGAACCATAAATCAGGTCATACTAATAACAAGATAATGATAAACATTTGCAAAGCACGAACCTTGTCTCTCTCTGCAACTTCTTCACTATCATTCTCCCACTCACTAAACTCATTTATCTTTGACTCAGTCAGCTGGCTGGCAGGAGCTGCTTGGCTATAGCCGCTTTCTTGACGTGTCATGTGACGCCAAAGGTTTGGGGAAATTACGCAAGTTACGTTGCTACGGCTGTCGTATTGTAAACTTATCAAAGAACCTAATAAAATATGAAAAAGGTATTCCCAAATATTTAAAGGTGCCCTAGAATGATTTGAAACAATATATTAAATTTTTCTCTGATATTTACATAGAGGGTATGTGGCTTATTTAAGGGCAAAAATTGTCCAGATACAGTTTTATGGTCCATTTACAACCCTGTAAACTGTCCCTAGGATGTAATGCTGTTTTTACCTTATTTGGAAGGGTCATGAATATTAATGTTGAGCTCTGCTCTGATTGGCTTATTTCAGCAGCTCACAGCAGTTCAGCTTGTGAGTCCTGACCGTCCTGACAGAACACTGACCGACTAAATGACACTTTAAGCAAAACTTCTCAAATGGAGATTGATAAAATGCAGCTTACTTGTTTATTGGTGTTTTCAGACTATCCTCGCGCAAGAAAGAGCTTGTGTTCATGCATTTCAGTAATTAAATCCCCCAAACAGCTTTTCTGTGAAAAAAACCCCGTATGCTATCCGGTGTTTTACCTAAACCTGGCAACCATATGCACGCGAGCTCTCTCTTGCGAGCGGATGATCTGAAAACACCAATAAACAAGTAAGCTGCATTTTATCAGTCTGTATTTGAGATGTTCTGCTTAAAGTGTGTCATTCAGCCTACATTTTAGACTTGTCTTTTTTCGTCAACGATATTGCATGCTTATATAACGTTACAATGTAGGCTAACGTTACGCAGTGACTGTGACGTAGCCTAATCTGAAATACAAATAGGCAAAAACATCATAGGAAACACCATACTTCAGTTCTCAAAAATATAAATATATAATTAAATTTTTACAAATTGAATAGCCTTGTCAAATGACTGTCGTTTTAACTTGAATGGTGGAAAAGGTGATGTTTGCTAGAAGGATTGAGTGAGCGGTCTAAGCAAAGCATCTAAGGTTGTATTTTTTAATACAAAGTAATATTACCCTTTGTCATTAGACACACTATTTAGTTTGGTATGGTACTTGGTGTTTCCTATTGTTACTGTACTAGCATCTTGCATTATCTAGACAATGCTGCCTCTCTAAAGCCCCTTTCACACTGCGATTCCGGCAAATACACGGATAATGCGACCCGGCATTTGTTCCCGGGCCGTTTCGGGAACGGCCCATTTGGTCCATTTGGTCCATTCACACTGCCAGCGAAATACCGTAATATGTGCGCTTTCACACGCAACCCGTAACGGTCCCGGGTCGAGTTGACACGTGACATCCTGATGTGACGTATAATGGCGAGCGATCTCAGCTTCAGCGCGGATAGTAAGGAGCTCCGTGGTCTCGACAGTTTGCGCACATTTCTGCTTGTTTAATTTTAGTTTCTTTTTTATACGAACACTCTCTGCTTAAAACACCGACCAGCTCTTCTGGCACTGCAGGGTTGTATTATTGAAAAAACAAGCTCTAGGAGTCGCACGATAACTACGTACACGTTGCGGCATTAGTTTCGGCTTTTGTTCACACAGCGCTCGTCCCGGGTCGAATCCCGCTATATTACTAGGTCCCCGACCCAGGTCGAATTCGGTAATCAATCCCGGGACGTGGTTGCTTTCACACAGAAGGCGACCTGGCAATGTTCCAGGGATATTGTGGGTCCGACGTGCAGTGTGAAAGGGGTTTAAGAAACTTTCAATTTAATCAGAAATTGTTTAAACAGTCAATAAGTGGATAAAATCTGACTACTTACGCTACTTACTGATTGCAGGAATACAGTTGTAATTGCCACTTTCTTCAGTTTAAGATGCTGAGTGAAGCTTGCTTGAAATGGGCCGAACAAACAAACAATCTTGAATTAAATTATTGTGGTATCGGATTATAAACATCAGCCATGACTGTTGACATTTTTTTAAACATGCTTGGACCGAAGCAAATGTTGGGGGCGTGCATATAAATGATCCCCAACGCTTGCATCACGGTTGGGTTTATGTTTAGAAGCACTTTTTTCCCGTGGTGTTTTGGATTCACAAGATTTACATAAGAAGTAGGAGGCAATGATGTTTGAGACTCACTGTGATGTCCACGTACTGAACTCTTATTATTTCACCATGTTAAATTAGGATGAGATGCGCTCCAGTTCACGAGCAATGCGAGTGGCCTCGAGGGCGCCTGCACGATTAGAGCATGTAACGTTAGTAAAATATGCAGCCGAGAATGATTCACACAGACTCAGCGTTTGACTCGCGCGGCTGATGAGCCTCTCCCGGCAGAGAGTTCAAGCATCTGTTGACTCGTCCCTTCAGCTCTGGCCATCTTGCTTTCAGTCCGCATTAGCTTTTTTGTTTTCTTCATTACAGTTAAAGTAACGTCTGCTTTTCTCTAGTCATTCACAAGTTTCTCACTTCAAACTTTCTTTCTTCTGATCCGTTATGCACAGCGCGCGCGGCTCCCGCTCTGCTTCTGCCCTAATGCGACTTTTAGTCCAGTGCGACGTATGTTATTGCGACGTATGTTATTTTCCTCTGACGCATATTTTGACTGATGCAACTCATACTCCGGAGCAACTTATAGCCTGAAAAATGCGGTAAGCACTGCATTGCAATACTTGCATTTCGCCCCGTCACTCTCATTTTTAAAGTGCTCCCACGCTTTCTTTGCCCGCTTAGAAAGCTGGTCATGACTTCTTCTTGTGGATACTACCCTAACCCTATGGATACTACAAATGTCTGGGAGCGCTCTGGCGGTCTATAGGGGTGCAAACATATATTACAACTAAATTCAAGGCACGTCATTGACGCCACTTGCAAAATGTTTCACTCGGTTACGCAATTTTTAACGGTTAATCGGTCAATTGGTTAACCATGGACACCCCTAGTTACGATACGAGTGGCAAAATTCTGAAAAAGTTTATTTAAAGTTTATTTAGATATTTGTGTGGAACACCATATAAAAGAGAATTACAGAAGTCAATGAGAGAGGTGACAAGCAAATGAACAAGAATAGTAGAACTTTGTGGAGTGAGAAATGGGTGGAGGCAAGCAATATTACGGAGATGAAAATTACAAGACCTGGTTATGTTGTTAATGGGTGATTCAAATGAAAGGGTGCTGTCAAAGATGACCCCAAGTTCCTAACCTTATGGGGAGGAAAAACGGTGGGACCATCAATGGATAAAGAAAAACTACAGTACTTGGAGAGAGTAGATTCATTGCCAATGAGGGCTGCCTTTTAAGTTTGAGAAAATTGGCAGAAAAGCAGACTTTTATTTCATGAAGGCAGTTGGTAAGAGATGCAGGTGGACGAATGCAATCCCGGTTTGTTAATACATTAAACTGTGTATCATCAGCATAACAATGAAATTAAAAGATGATGGAACAATGCTGGAGCTAAGTGAGGAATGAATAATGCAAGTTATTAGAGAAGCATACCAGTCCTTTACCAAATGAGTTGGTATAGGACCAATTAAACGTGAAATATTTAGATTTGTGAATAAGATGAGAAATTTCTTGTTCCGATTAGCACGATAAATGAAGAAAGCAAAGTAAAGGGAAAATCACTTATACACTGTATAATGAACTATAGTGAAGAGTAGCCAAAGAGACCAACTGTTGATGAATGGCATACATTTTATAATTTAAAGGTTCCATGAACTAGGTATTATTATTTATGTTTTATACTGTTGCCTGAGGTCAACTAATGACATTTGTGTGTTTTTTACATTACAAACATCAAAATGAATAAGTAATAGGCTATTATCTACACTGTTTTTGTGGCTTTTTGCTGAAGGCTCCGTTTTGACGGGCATGCCGCACTGTAGACTTGGAAGTAAACGTCCATGGCTAGAATTGGATAAGATTTGCATATTTAATGAGCTTCTGCGCCCTTTTTAATTCACATGAGTGAGGGATTGTTTTGAAAGCAGCAACCAGAATGATTCTCTCACAGGGCTTGCAAAACATCTTTATCAAACAAACACAATAATTTATCTCTCATCCACTCGGGATTGATTGGAATATTATTTTTGTATTACCTGGCCTGCCTAATCGGTGGATATAAGCGTGCGCATATTCATTCAGAGAACGGATTATTTAGCATGCACTCACTCCAAACACTGTCTTCATTTTTAAAAATGTATTTTGTTTATTAAATGCAGTTTTTAATTTTAAAAGCATTTCTAAATTTAGTTCATATTTCTAACAAATGAAATTCTAAGCCAAAATAACGAAAAACAAAACTTTGAGTTACCACCATGCAAATTCAAACATTTCCTTCTTTTAATTAGTGCGTGTATAAAACGCCTATCCTTCCATTAAAAAAAATAGGCTACTGCAGTGCTGGGATATACACAAACTTATGTTGCATACTTTGCATGACTTATGAGAGGGGAAAAAAAACTTTTAGACGCATAACAGCTGTTAATGGAAACACCGTCATTTCACACGTTTGCATGTGCAAATCTGTAATGGAAACGCGGCTACTGAGAGAGCAGTCCAATTTAATTCAAGTGGATTCAGGTAGGTTAGCAAGCACTTTTGACCTATTCATTGAACATAATTTAAGCGTCAAAATGTGGACACTGCGCAATTCAGTTACAGCTTAACTTCTTGAACCCAATGCTGTTAAAACGGAATATACTATTTTTTTTTTAAATATCCACATAAATAACAAATTGTTTGTCAATATAGACCTCCTTAATTGTAGCTACACCTGGGCTTCGCACATCACATTCGCACAGGACCTGTGTGTGTGTGTGTGTGTGTATGTGTATGTGTGTGTGTGTGTATATATATATATATATATATATATATATATAAAATATATATTATTTTATTTATTTTATTTTATTTATTTTATTATTTTTCAAATTATGTGATTTTCGCTTTTTTGCAGAATCTGTTAGTTGAAATCACAAAGAAGCCTCTCCGTGTTTGAGATGGCATTAATTGTATATTTAAAAGCGTATATTTTGAGGTTGAAATCGCCTTGTTTTGTCTGTGTGTATTTCCATACTGGCCTTTGCTATTGCCCCGCCGTCCAAGGTACGCGTGGCTAATTATTTATGCAGCGCTCTGGCCGGCTGTAGAGATGATCTGAGCGACGATGAAAACGGCATAATAAGACTGAATAATTCCCTAATCTACAACTGAGCGAAGATGAAGAAGAGGAAGAATGTATCAGACAGGCGTCAGACGAGTTGGACCGTAAGAAATCAGAGACTATATCAATAGTAACATTTGACAGGGATAAAGGCAGAGAAATGGCTCAGATCTGTATCCGTGGCTTTAGTGTAGTGGTAAAGACGCATGTCATCAAGTTTTGACGCAACTCAATCAGAGGATTGAATCTGCCTTTTGCCACACTCTCTCTACTCCCTTTTCCCATCACATATCAGATCGGAAAGGCATTTATTTTCAAAGAGAATTGAGAAAATGTCAGTGGAAATAAAGCATCTAACATGTGTTTATTAATAAGTGTTTCTCGGTTAGAGTGTGTGGCAAAAGGCGGATTCGAACCACTGATCGATATGTGTCAAAACTTAATGACATGCGCCTTACCCCTACACTACAGCCACGGTTAAGGACTGTACCCACATCTCTGTCTTTATCCCCTTCGAACAGATTCACACTACATCCACTAAGGAGACCCCGGCAAACAGAAAGTGTGCCCGAACGACTTATTTCATTGGAGGCAACAGGATTTGCAAGAATACTTTTCTGTTTCTTATGGAGTGTTCCAGAAACACTAGTTTGTCGTTTTGTGTTCCTTCTAAGAACACACACGTTATTTCATGTTTAGACCTTCCCATACCTACCTATTGTTCTTAACGGTCGTTTTAATTGTAATCGTTAGCATCGTATCACTTGCCAAAAAAAACATTACTATAATGGGCTTTTAGATGGTAATGTTAGCATCTTTATTATTAGTAGTATGCGGTCCGATTTTTCCCATTGCGTCTGTCGTTACTAGCAACCATGCAGCTTTACAGGGGTATGGCTTATCTAAATGAGATGTAAATGAGCCCTATTGTCACTCCCAGCAGGTGAGAACTGCAAAACTTTAGAGGCTGTTTTCTCTCGTTTACACTTTTCTAAAGGCATACATTCAGATGGCCACAACTTCTCCAAATATTATCAGATTTCCATGTGTTACACATCATTGGAAAGCTTGGAGACTACACTTTCAGAATCTGTGAATAACTCAAAATGCACCAGAACCGACTTGTGTCCCTACTTTCCGTGACCGGTCACATATATATATATAAAATACAAAATAAATATTATTTTATATTTATATTACATTTTTACTCATTTATATTGATTTATATATCTCGTGTGCTTTTGTCTCAGTGGTTCAAATATTAAACAAAGGTTATTTAATTTAACAAAGTGTCACACAATACTGTGATTGTAAGCCTGCCAGATGGATATCTTTTTTGATAGCCTTTTAATGAAATTGGAATTTCACAATCACACAGCCTACTTAAATTTAATTGCCCACAACAGAATATTTATTGATTATACTGAATGAAATCTCACAGGCCCAGCTTATTTGTAGTCAATCTTTCCCAAATAGAGTTGGAAGAGAGTTAAAACTTACTAGTACTAAGCAGTGCTGAGGCAGGTGTAGCTCAGTTTGTTCTTTCTGAAGGCTTTTTTTTTTTTTTTGCCAGCTATTGGAGACGTGACATTTGGCTTTGCCACCAAGTTAGCCCTCTCTGCCATGTTTGGAATAGTGGAATAGTAATAGTAGCCTATCTACACTGTAAAAACTGTTACTTAAATTCGACTCAAAAAAATTAAGGCAACATTTTCCAACTACTTTTTGTAAGTTTAGTGAACTTCTTGGTTTTTTGAGTTGGTAAAAATCAGTATTATCTATTTTACTGTATGCTAAAAAATTAAGTAGAGTCTACAAGATAAAGTAAAACATTTGAGTTTAACCATTGTGTTAAAGAGCAGCATATCGACCAAATCATACTTAGTTAAAATAAGTAAAATTTAAAATAAAAATTGTTTTTATTTTAATTAATTAATTTACTCATTCATTTAGACAAATTATTTCTTAATCCACTTTAAATAATTAGTTACCATTGCCATAACTTTAATAAATAAGGAAAGCGATGTATTCGTTTCCAACATTTATTGCTCTATAACAGCTGTCATAAACAATTGGGTACATTTTCTGTAATCAATTTTAATGTAACAATAATGGTAATGTAAACATTTGTAACATTAAAAATTACAGAAACTTCTGACCTCATCTTTAAGTGCAGCATTGAACACCTTCAAAGTTTAATCTGTGTACTCTTAACACTGACATTAAAATAGTGACTCTTCACCTGAGCGATACATAAAATGTACAGTACATTACCTTTTCATAGTTATTAAAACATAATAAATTAATACAAGAACACATTTTTAAGATCCGTTGACCAACCGCTCCACCCTTGATGCATAAATTCATAAAAAAAGGGCCTAGTGAGGCCCATGGTTATGACAGTATTAGCCTACTTGATCAATTTACACTAAACAGCTATCTCTAATGAAAAAAAAAATATTCAAATGAACTGCTATAATGTTCTGCAGCTGTAATAAATGAGCATGGCGTGTGGTCCGTCCAGTACTAATATTGAGTGTAATGTTTTGCTCAATGTTAGCAACCAGCTTAGTAGAGAACAAGTAACCAATAAGTAGGCTAACATACCTGTATATTTCGCTTTCTTTTTTTATATTTCCTCTTTTTTCTTTTTACAATACTGAGCCCCTGATGGCTTTGACCTTTTCATGATGATGAAACTAAAGCACGCTGTAACGAGTAGAAATATAGTGTGGCCCCTTTAAGAGTTGCGCGCGCTCCCTGCAAACGAAGTCTGCATTTTGTGTATGTGCGCACTGAGTCTTGAGTTCCCATGTGTGGGGATTATTTTCTGTTTTCTGTTGCTAACAGTCAGTTATTTTGTTTTATTAAGTAATGCTGTGGACGGAAAGGGAGTTTGTGATGAGAGTTCAGCGGGGAACAAAGTGCGATCTGTTTGATGTTAATCGCCTCCGTGTTTGCATCCACTCCAGTTACATTAAGTGAGCTATCCGCATTGTTCACTCGGACACAAGCGTTACAACGCCACGGATGACGACGTTCCCTGCCGCCCTCTACATGATCTCATTTCATTACAGCAGCGCCACTATCACCATGGCGACTTCACTCCAATAATCGCAACTAATCATAATGCCTTGAAATAGCAAAAGTACGAAATATTAATAATAAAATATATATGAAATAACTAAAAAATCTTGTTGGGGCGGGGGCTCATTGGCACCCCCCAGCTGTTGGCGCCCTAGGCGACCGCCTAGTTTGCCTATGCCTAGAAACGGCACTGCCTTTAAATGACAGATAACAACATAAACCTCTAAAAAAACATGTATCTCAATTCAACCTACTCAAAACCTTACCCAGATAGCAAACAGACGTCGTTTCAATGTTGATTTTTGGTTTTAAAGGTCAGTATCAGTCGTCAATCAAATTTCAACGTTGAATCAACGTTCACTATTTGGTCGGTACATCAGAACGTTATTACGTCGAAAATATAACGTTGATTCCACGTTGAAATGAGGTTGACTTTCCAACGATATACCCGGCTGACGGATATGGTCAAAATAACGTCTAATATATGTTGAAACTTGGTTAGAGGAATCAGACCATCGCCTGAACTGAATTCTTATGGAAATAGGATAGCCTATGTCTTTTAATTCATTATGAAAAAAATATTTAAGTAATCTCCACAAGTTTATAGAAGTGGTTGATATTTAAATGGAAAGTCTTTGAAGTTTGCCAGATTTTTTTTTTTTTTTTTTTTTTTTTTTGTCGTCGGATGCCGACGAATTAAAATTACTAAATGAAAGCAGTAAAAAGAATGAAAGATTGGTGCGTAAGCACAGGTCAAAAACACATGAAGAACGATAATCCCACACAGAAATAATATTTAGGCTACAATACGTGAAACAATTAAATATATTGAAATAGCCTATATTTGAAAATGCATAGAAAATAAAGCTTAAAGAGGATATTTCATTTTATGTGTAAATATGTGTACATAGGCTATCTGAAAATATATTCATGCATCATATAGTTTCAAGTGAGTTTTTGCATGTTTACTATTTCTAAAGCTAGGCTGTATTATATTATAGCCTATATATATATATATATATATATATATATATATATATATATATATATATATATATATATATATATATATATATATATATATATATATAATTCATTGGTAAATATTTTTTATCTGTTGGTATTTGTTTGCTAGAATCCATGATACCATGTAGGCCAACAACATTAGAGAAAATAAATGCAGAGTAATTACATTTTAAACATTAGGTACGTTTTTATCCCTGTGTGCACCAAACCCATCTTGAGTTTAAAATAATTACTAAAATAATTAATTAATTAAAATAATTACCCATCAAAGAACGTTTGAAAAGTGACACTACTGACTTCAGAAGGGACTTTCTGTGGTCAGATGGGGGGGGGGGGGGGGAGCATCTTGACAGCAAACACTTTTGATTTGTATGATTGAAGCTATTTCATGTCTACTATATGGGTTTAAAGAATCTGAAAGCACTAAAGACTGGATCACAAAAGCGTTTTTGTAATAATTACATATTTAATGAGATTTTAAATGATGTCATGGTTTAACTCTATGTTAACTGTATGTTTATTTGTGCAAATGTTGCTTGATTGTGACGTGTTTAATGTGCGTGCGCGTTAATATATTCGAGTTGCGTTCAAACCGTTCAAACACTGGAGCGGCTCGGAGTTGCCATGGAAACTGGGAACCGTCAACTGACAAGCAGCAAAACTGTCTCTCGCTGTTTTCACTGGTTTCAGGTGAGTTTATAGTCTCTAAAATCACACAAATAATACATAAAACTGTTCCTGACACGTTTCTTACCTGTAATTGACACGCTTCTGTTGAATATTTACTTTATAGAAATGGTTACGTGTCTTCGAAAACTTCAGTTAGCATTAGCCGTTTTCAGAAGAGCTAACATAACAGGCTATCGATTGAGCTCTTGCTTATGAAAGTTTGGGCTTTTAATCACATCTTTATGTGTAGAAAACATTTTTTGATAGTTATGCAAAGGTTTAGCTGGTAATTAGTAAGCTAATTTATTTAACCTAAAAGTATGCGATGTAACACTAATCGGTGACGTCACTTACACGTAGCCGAAAATCAGATGAAAACTCATTGTAAACAAATATTGATATCATAAAAAATTATTACAGGACTGAAAAAACCCTCTACAACCTAGGAGGAAGCTCCCAAGGTTTCAACATTTCTCAATGGAGCTTTTGACAGAATAAGGTGAACAGAGGAAGTTCATAATTTAATATGTATTGCATTAATTTCAAAATATATCTCACCTATATCACCATGCATCTGTAGTTTTCTTTAACAAAATTATATATATATATATATATATATATATATATATATATATATATATATATATATATATATATATATGAACAATACTGAATGATCAAACCTTAAAATATAAAATCTGTTATCTTAAGAAATGTATTTATATTATTTACTTTATGTTCTTCCTCTTTTCTACATTTTAACCTCTGCAAGCTAGAGCTTGGTTCATTGTAATAAACCTGGCATTATATATGAAATATGTTTGACTCTTTGACAAATTGCATTTTATGTTCCTAGATCCTCCCATGCTGATGGCCTGCAGCATCCCAGCAGAGTTGAGCACAATCTCCAAGGCTATAAAACCATATGATGTTTGAGTAAGCTCAAGCTCAAAAGTTTGGGGTCTGTAAGATTTTTTATGTTTTTGAAATAAGTCTCACATTTAAAATCATTAACCCCAGGTTGTTTAATAATAATAATAATAATAATAATAATAATACATTTTATGTGTAATGCTCTTTATATTAAAATAAATCTCAAGAAAAAGTGAGATTGTCATTGAAAAGCCCGTAAACTAAATAATCAGCTAAATGAAGAAGGCAACAAATATAATTAGGGATGCACTGTTATGAAAATTTTGGCTGATACTGAGAACTTTATATTTGAAAGCCAATAACCGATATATGAGCCGAACATAATTTTTGTTAGCATTAGTTAACCAACAATGAATTAACAATACTTCTACAGGATTTATCAATCTTAGTTCATGTTAATCTTAACATTTTCAGATCCAAAATTGTGTGTTAAGATTAAGTAATACACTGTAAATGGACTGTTAATAAACAAACATTTTATTAGTAACATTAACAAATGTTATTGCTCTCTGTTCGTGTTAATGCATTAGCAAATGAGACCTTATTTGTGAAATGTTACCAACAATTATATTGCCTAACAAAAACAAAAAAAAAGCCTAAATAATATTGCAAACAAGTCTTAGGAAATATATTATTACAACTTATATTCGCACAAAATCACACACAGGTGAATACCTAAAACTCCTGTGGATGCTCTTCCCTGAAATTGGTACAATAAAGGGCTGCAGGTTATTAACTCAACAAAATGCGTCCTATATGAGATCAATCAGATGTTGTCTACATAAACTTAATATTACGACACATGCTTAAAATGACGCAAATGCACAAGCGATCTTTACTCCTGGTCAGAATGCGTTGGTGACGCGCTCTTCCCACAACAGCACTAAAACACAACTAAACCCAGAGAATTCACAACGTTTTATTACAAAAAAAAAACCTCAATACAGTGTTAAGTATATGACAGTCCCAGTAGTTATTAATGCTAAGCATTTCTGTTTGAACTGCGCACGCTGAAGCTAGACCGATAAAATGAAGCACTTTATAATTACATACACAGATTAAATATAATATTACAACTTACAATGGCACAAAAGGCTGCGAATGCACAAGCGAACTTGACAGTGCTTGTCATGAAGGTGTAACTCCGTGGACTCGCTCTTCCCTCAACAAACGCGCTGCAAATGTTGCACAAAAATGTAGTTTCCTGTTTGAAGTGATTCCAATCATATTTCGAGCAATTCAAGCCCATCATGGCGGACAGCGCTCCTGTGTCTCAGCTTAAGGAAATAAGACATTATCTATCGGCTTGAATATATCGGTCACATTTTCTTATCGGATCAATAAGAATAATATAAAAAAATGCTCATATATCGTCCGATAACGATATGTTGCTGATATATCATGCATCCCTAAATATAATGTAATGTATATAATATATAATAATAGTATATAATAATAGTTATGATAATTAATTTAACTGTTATGATAGCAGGATGTCATGTTCGTTAATATATTTTATTTTATTTCTCTAGGTTTGTTTCGAGTTATGTTTGCCAATGAGACAGAGACCATACTGCACAGTGTTCCACTCAAAGGTATTTATTTATTTATTTGTATGTATGTATTTTTACTAGAGATGCACCGATTTTGTAATTTTGTGACCCACCGATACCAATTTTTGACAATTTTCTTTTAATAATTAACACCATATACCAACAAAAACTACTTTTCTAACACTGACTATCACAGCAAGCCTAGTTGCTGTAAAGGTCTTGAAGTATCTGTCTTTATTACATGGCTCTGTGAAATACTTGATTCTGATTGGTCAATCGCTCATTCCAGCGGTATGTTATTTCCAGATAACACACACCGCTCATCCGGGTACTACGAGTTATCTTGACCGGTTCTACTTCTATGCTTAACGCTGGCGCCATCTTGTGGCTTAAACAGCCGTGGGTTACAATGGAAGACTTCAAGGCAGGTTTCCTTTATAAAGTTTTAAATATGGATATTTTTCTGACACAAACGCATCGATTGGAATCAGAAGGCTCTATTAACCCATCGGAGTCGTGTGGAGCACGTTATTTGACGGACAGCTGCATTTATGGACTTCAAACACAACTACTGCTGGGATTAACATTAGCCTGGACTTTTTAAATATAACTCTGATTGTATTTGTCTGACAGAAGAATGTCATATACACCTATAATGACCTGAGGGTGAGTAAATCAGAGGCTTGGGTTCATCTTTGGGTGAACTAACCCTTTCAGCATTCATTCTCAACATTTAGCAGCAATAGATAAAGACTTAAAGCAGTCTGGAACTGTTTTTCTTCGCGGAAGCTTTGCGTAAGAGCTAATACAATATTTAATCTCAAGACAATATTTTGTGTCTAATAATTATTTATTTGAGACTAGTAGCCGTGTAATAAGCCGGATAATGTCCACCCAGCCGGTTGTTATCGCAGAATAAACCCCTTCAGAGTGACGCTCCGCTTTGCCTCGGGGTCCTGATCACTCTGTCGGGGTTTATTTTGCGATAACAACCGGCCTGGGTGTACATTATCCCTTACTTAATATATGACTAGTTGTTTTTTTCAAATTAATCAGTACAATCTCAGAACGGCTTGGGAGATGAAGTTCATCTGTTCATGTCGTCACAAGCTACTAGGGCTGGGTATTGACACAAATTTCACAATTCGATTTGATTTCGATTCACAAGCTTTCGATTCGATTTTCAATTTGATTCAATACAAATTGATTCTTTTCGATATATATCAGGTTTGTACAATACATGGCAAATTTTCTCAAGGAAAACTAATCTCTGAACTAATGCTGTAAACTATGGGAGTCAGTTGATACTACATTAGCATACTAAATTAACTGATTTGTATTCAAACACTTAAATTACACAAAATTTTGTTTTAAATAATAATGTTATAATATTAACTTTACAATTACATAATCATATTTCTACTCTAATTAGTATATATATATATATATATATATATATATATATATATATATATATATATATATATATATAAAAACATTTAAATGGTGTCTGTCATAAAAACTTGCCAGATTTATTCATACATACATTAAATATAGAAGAACATTAAAAATGACAAAGAATAACCCATGTAATGTGGTGCATATAATTAGCAAAATGCTCCTCTCTAGAGTAAATTTTTCTAGCAGACTAACGAGTTTATGGACACTGGATAAGTTTTTTCTGTAAATGTGACGTTACATGACATTGTTTACAATCCGTTACTGACATGTTTCTCAAGTGATACGGATTTCATTAAGTTGTCCTGTATCTTTTAACACACTTTCAGATGCTCATCCATGTTTATTTGGCACTGGTTCTCTTGAGCTGAGCTGCGGCAGAGCAATCTCACATCACAACACCAAAACGGTATTTATGTTTTTAAATTTTGTTTAAAAAAAAAAAACATTTTCAAACTGAGACTTTGTAAAGTCTTAAAGCACATACATTTATTGCGATTTATTTGATGGGAGGCGCACTACAATGTTTATTTCATTCATTAACTGAAAACAGATTTAAGAATGAATATTGTTTTGTAAAAGGGAGATTTGGATTGAAATCAATATTTTTTTACCCAGCCCTACAAGCTACCTTGCTTATGATAATATGAATATAGTATTTACTCAGCATACGTGCACATGGCTGTGTCTCTTATCTAATCATCTCTGATGATTTTTTTATAATCCTAGATTTTTTTTTTTTGCAGTTCTTTTAATACAGTTATATTGTAAAACTAAAATCCCTATTTTCAGTTTGCGTGCTAGATTTGTGGCTGCATTTGAAGTTCTTTTTCGCTAATATATAAGAAAAATAAATATTACTGTCATATGCATGTCAGATAATAAAAATACTGTACTAAATACAGTAGTTTACTGTATGTATTTGTTCATGTTCTATTAAGGGTTAAGTCTGAAGCACACCATAAAATAATTCTAGCAACTCATACAGAGCTAGTAGTATCAGATCAGTACTCTGTATCGGCCGATACCCTGAGCCCAGGTATCGGAGTCAAGAAGGAAAAAGGTTATCGGAACATCTCTAACTACCTATCTACTGCATGGAGGTTGTAAGATGGCTTCAAGAAGATTTCTGAACTGAAAATATGGACTTGAGGAGGATAAACTACTAAAATAACTTATTTATTTGTATTTTTAGATATAATGTGAGGATTAGAAGAGGTGTTTTATACAGTATTTGTCAGGATGGTTGTTATTTTGTAAGATTAGTGAGAGGCTGTACCTCCCATTTTTATGTCTTGTGTACTATAACTTTAGAACGGGTGCTGCTGGATTCCTTTGACTTGATTGAAAAGTTTTTCACTTTCTACTCTCATTAGCTCATGATATAATTTTTATAGCATTTATATACTACTACTATTACTTCTGCTACTACTACTAATACTATTATTATTATGTTAATATTATTAAGCAAAGTTATTAACAAAGATCTTTAAAAAAAATAAAAATAATGACCTAATTAGAAAATGACTTACTATGAAAATACAGTTTTACTTATATCTGTCTTTCCTTTTACTTTACAGCACATCACTGACTTTGTAACACGGATTCAAGATTTCCACCATTCCATTTATCCAAATGAGGTTAGTAAATGCGTGGAGGTTTTTTTATTCTATATGAAAATTAAAAGAAATGTGACAAGGTCACTGGTCTTCTCATAAAATGCCATGTTAAAGCAATTTTCAGATGGGTGAGTTGAGAAATCATTCCTTTTGGGGAATATCATACCACAAATATTGTATATTGAGCTAAATTGAAATTGAAATTGGAAATTATCATTTGTGATACTGTATACCAGAGAAGATGCTTTATAAAGGGTATGTATGATGGATTTAGAACTGTTCTATTTTTATTGCAGGTTTTCAGGGTTACCCAGTTTAAAGGCATCAAGACCCCAGATGTTTGCCTGGACAGATGTACCAACAGTCCACCACACCGACCTCTGCTTTTGCATAGATGGCTGATTTACTACCATGTTCTGTGCTATATTATTATGTGTGTGTTGCTATTATTACAGCAAAACTGAGCACCGGTGACAGTGAAATGTGTAGTTTTAAAGAATAGTCACACATCACTAAATGTAAATCATACAGAAATGCGCATGACTGGCCAAAATTTTACTGATCTACAAACGTTTGAGCCTGAGTTTCTTAATTTGTAGAATTGGATTTGTGCACTTGCAATGAAGATTTTAAAAAGGTTGTTTTGTGTTTGGGAATGAGAAAGGAAAAAAAAACTACTAAGCTTGCAACTCTTAACTTTTTCTTGATGATTTAATGGAAATATTGTCTACAAATTCCACTGTCACAGTTGTTCAGTTTTGCTACACTAATACTAGATATCAGTATAGTCAATATTCAGATCTCTTTTTTTCCCAAGCACATTTAACAATGCCAATTACATCAAACTTCTTAACTATAAACAATATACCGGTACTCATCAAACCTGCACCTATTTGATCAAAAATACAGTAAAAACTGTAATATTATGAAATATTACTACAAGTTAAAATAATTGTTTTCTATTTTAATTGACTTCTGTAAATCCTGTGATCAAAGCTGAATTTTCAGCATCATTACTTCAGTGACACATGAACCTTCAGAAATCATTTTGTCTCATAATAGTTTAATCAATAGTCTCAGTCACAGTTAGAAAAGAAGCAGTGATAGTGAATTGTGACAATGTTCTGCCTAAAATCTCCTTTGTGCCCTAATAAAAATAATATAGGCTATTTGGTGCAAAAGAACATGACCAGTTTTATTCCTGAGTAAATATCGCATTTGTGTAAATTGGTATATAATTAAAATTGGTATATAATTAACTTTGATATTTCTGTGTATTTGAGTGTAAATGCCTTTTCTATATTGTAAACCCATACGAAAGGAAAATATATTTACCAATATATTACTTGAAATATATTATAATATATTGTAAATACATGGAATAATATATTGATGGTATTATACAATATATTATATATTTCTGTAATATATTGCAAAATATACAAATGATTGCCGCTTTCATATATTGCAATATTTTGGAGAATAAAAATATTAAATCCTATAATCCTATATATGTGAATATATTGCCTAATGTATTACATATTTTCCAATATACTGCAGCATATTTTTGTTTCATAAGGGAATGTTTTTTATACAGAAGGTTTGTATACTCTATGTAGGCTATTTGTAACTGTATTTGGTAAATATTAAAGCAATGTTAACTGAATGTGATGTGTGTATTTATCTATTAGTATTAAGTATTTAAGATTTTAAAAAAAGTAGAAAATGACTGTTATACAGTTGCTTCACCTAACTGAAATCAGCATCAATATTAGGTATAAACCATTAGATCGATTTTAAGTTGATTCTATAACGTTGTTTCACCCAACTGAAAATCAACATCGTTTCAACGTTAGGTAAGCAAACCAATTACGTCGATTTTATGTTAGTTTTGAATGGCGTGTCTGACGTTGGTTCAACATTACTTCGATGAGCAAAACGATGCCGGATCGACGTCGGAGATCAACGTCGTTTCGATGTCACGAGAAACGTCGTTTCTATGTTGATTCAATGTCAGTTTGCTATCTGGGTACCTACTCCATGAACTTTTCCTCCCAGTAGATTTGGTGGTCTTCTAAAGAAGCAACACAGATGAAACAAAAGTTTATTTAGGAAAATATCAGGATCATTGATGTTAATGCAATGCAAAATAAATATATAATCTTTTTACTAGATCAAATGGTTTCAAAATATTTCAGACAAATATATCAACAGATTAAGTTAAAGCATTTAAAACTGATAAAACAATGTTGATGCGGACTAGGTCCATAAACAGCTGCTTTGCAACACAACGTTATACACATTTACTAATTTTCATGATACCACGTTGCAGAGAGACACCAGGAATATATTATGTCATGTCCTCAAATTTTTCAGCCATGCGGGGATAACAGTAACTACAAACCTAACAGTTAACGTAACTTTTATTGTTAATTTCACGACCTTCGGTAGGCCTTATGCGTCGCCAGCAAAACTGACAAACTTAATGCTGTCTGAAACAGGCAACGCTTTTACATTTTATAGTTAAAAAATGTGTGCTCATTCGGCTAAAACCTAACTTGCAATGTAAATAGTTATACTTACACCGGTTGCACGTTGTAAGATCCTCAAAAACTCCACAGAAACCCGAAACTGGTCCGGTACAGCCAGGTGACAACGAGCAACGATCTCGTTTTACTTTAGATATAAACACTTAAATAGAGTTTTGTTGAAACAATTTATTCAAAGTAAAGCTGCAAGCATCGATGACGGGCCCAAGCCGGTGGCACCACCACCCCGGTGGCATCAGCTTAACTGTGCACAGCAGGCAATAGGCATTTTAATATGGGAAAAAATAAAAGGACTATGTCAAAGTCATTTGAATTCACCAGATTAACTGCAGTAACTGGTGCTGCTATAACCAGGAACCACAACAGTTACATCTATGTGATCAATTAAATGTTATTCACAAATGAGTGCAGAATACTGTTCAAATGCTGATGTTGTATAATCCTTCCTTACATTTCTTTTCACGTGTTTTCGATCTACCGTAGCTTTTGTTTGTTTACCAATCTTTCACAGCAAAAAGCATGCCTGTTTTTATTTCAATATGTGTGGCATTCAATAATTTCTTTAAATAAAACAATTAATAAATAAAGCCAAATCACAGAGTGTGTCAGTGTCAGCTAAGAGTAATATGTGGGCCTAAATTTTATGGAAGTTTATTATAAATAGCCATTTTTATTAAATCATGTGAAATTTACTTTTTTAATCCATTTAAATGTAAATTTACATTTATGCATTTAGCAGACACTTTTATCCAAAGCGACTTATGAAGAGGCAGAGAAATGCAAAGTGATTGAAGTGAGTGATTCTGTCATGCGTATGGAGGACGGAAGATTGTTCCACCAACCAGGAACAGTGAATGAAAAAGTTCTGGAGAGGGATTTCATGCCTCTCTGTGATGGTACCACAAGCCTCCACTCGTTAGCTGAGCGAAGGCTTCCAGTGGGGGTGTAGACTCGTAGGAGTCGAAGTATGTGGGTGCGGAGCTTGTGGTGGATCCATAAGCAAGAGTTAGAGCTTTGAATTTGATGCGGGCAGCGAGTGGTAGCCAATGCAAAGAAATGAAAAGAGGTGTGACATGAGCCCTTTTGGGATCATTGAAGACAAGACGTGCCCCAGCGTTGTGGATCATTTGCAGCGGTTTGATTGCACATGATGGAAGTCCAGCCAGAAGCACATTGCAATAGTGAAGTCTAGAAATGACTAGAGCTTGGACAAGAAGCTGTGTTGCATGCTGCGTAAGGAACGGTCTGATTTTCCTGATGCTGTGCAATGCAAACCTGCATGACCGAGCTGTCTTTGAGATGTGGTCTTTGAAGGACAACTGGTCATCAAAGATTACTCCAAGATTTCTGATTGATCCTGAAGGGGTAATGAAAGATGACTCTAGCTGGATGGTGAGGTCGTGTTGCAGAGTCGGATTAGCAGGGAAGACGAGCAGTCTTTGCTAAGTTGAGCTGCAGGTGATGTTTTTTCATCCATGCCGAGATATCCGGCAGGCACTTTGTGATTCATGCAAGTACTGTGGGATCATCTGGTTGAAATGAGAGGCAGAGCTGTGTGTCATCAGCATAACAATGATATGAGAGGCCATGTGCCTGAATGATGGGTCCCAATGATGTTGTGTGAATGGAAAATATGAGAGGTCCATGCACTGAGCCCTGAGGAACCCCTGTGGTCAGTTGATGTTCTTTGTATATCTCTCCTCTCCAGGCCACCTTGAAAGACCTGCCTGTGAGATAGGACTCAAACCAGTGGAGTGGAATCCCTGTGATGCCCATTGATGAGAGGGTGGACAGAAGAATCTGATGATTCACAGTGTCAAAGGCAGCAGATAGATCAAGGAGGATGGGGACTGATGATTTGTAAGCAGCTTTTGCTGTCCGCAGGGCTTCAGTAACTGACAATAATGCCGTCTCAGAGGAAAGATGAAGATTAAAATCGTGTGTGTGGAGGTGGGAACTGACTGCTGATGATTGTGGTTTTATCTGTGACAAAATGGGCAAGATTGTCTGCAGATAGAGAGGTGGTGAAGGGGGACAGAGGAGAGAGTTGAAAGTTCTGAAAAGTGTGTGTGTGTGTGTGTGTGTGTGTCTGAGATGCTGCTGATTTTGTTGTGGAAATATGAGAATTTAGCTGCATGGATATAATTTGAGAAGGAAGAGAGCAGAGATTGATACTTACTGAGGTCAGATGGGTCGTTTGATTTGCGCCATTTTCTTTCTGCTACCTTAAGTCTGGTCTGGTGTTCATGAAGAACATCAGTTAACCAAGGGTTAGAGTGAGTAGAGCGAGCTGGCCTAGAAGATAGAGGGCAGATACTATCTAGACACAAAGTTAAAGTAGAACATAAAGTGTCTGTTGCAGTGTTTACATCCATAGAGGAGAATTGTGTGACGGAAGAGAGGATGACACAGCGGAGGAAAGATGAGAGGTAGAAAGAGAACGCAGGTTTCGTCTGAAACTAACTGGTAGAGGAAGTGGAGGTGCACGAGTAGTGAGATGTAGATTAAATGTGATAAAGTAATGATCAGAGAAGTGTAAGGGTTTGACCAAAATGTTTTCTGTAGTGCAGTTGCGTATGTATATGAAGTCAAGTTGGTTGCGAGATTTGTGGGTGTGTGAGGTGATGAGTTTGAGATCGAATGAGGAAAGAAGGGATTGAAAATCCGTAGCATACTGTTCGTCCAGGTGGATGTTGAAATCTCCAAGGATTACAAGTGGACTGCCATCCTCTAGGAATGAGGATAGCAGCACATCCAGTTCCTCAACAAATGGGCCCAATTGACCTGGAGGGCACTAAATTACTACAAGATGGATTTTAGCAGGAGCTGTAACTGTAATAGCATGGTATTCAAATTAGTTGTTATTGCATAGAGAGGTGTGGGTTGAGTATTTCCAATTGTTTGTGATGAGAGAACCTGTGCCTCCACCTCTGCCAGTGTGGCGAGGGGTGTGCAAGAAAGATAAATTGTTAGAGAGAGCAGCAGGGGTTGCTGAGTCTTCTGAACGGATCCAGGTCTCAGTCAAGGCCAAGATATTCAGAGGGGATTGAGTGGCTAAGGCTGGAATGAAGTCAGCTTTGTTTACAGCTGACTGACAATTCCATAGACCCAGAGAAAAGGAGGGAGGAGTATTAGTAGAGGAAGGAATAGGACGCAGATTAGCAGTGTTGCACTGCCGTCTGCGTGTGATAGTAGAGCGTGCTTTAGAGATCGTAAGTATGTATTGAAAGCACATCATGAGAAAAGAGAGACGGATAAAGACGGATAAAACAGAAATATACATACTTAATTTCGTCTCTGTGTTCGTTCTTCGGTGGAGTCGATCGTAGGTAGAGGCGAAAGATGTCTTTACCCAAGTTGTACTTCACACAAGGTGTCTGAACGTTACCGTGCCAGTGCTGACACGCTTATTAAATACACACTGTTCACTACTTGAGTGAGAACAGCTCTGGACACTTTTATAATTATCCCAAAGAAGCGCAACAGGCTGCCAATGACTACGTTTACATGGACAGCAGTAATCTAATTATTGACCTTATTCAAAATAAGACAATATTCTGATTAAGGTGTTTACATGAGTTGCTTTTGGAGTACTTCGTTCATGTTCCCGTTTTACATGTGATAGAACATAGATCGATTATGGCACGTCATTACGTCCCCAATGCCACGCTAGGTTCTCCAACATCCAATCATAGCGTGACTTTGGCAGGTCTGTTAATTTTATGGGCTCAGGAAACCCGCTGTAACTTCACCTGCGGGTGTCGCTGTTGGACAGTGTTACTTTACATTAAGAAGTATAACAATGCGTTTTTATAATGTTTTATATCTACATTTACGTTGATTTATTTTTGTAATATTATGTATTGCCTCTTTCTGTTTTTTTTTTAAGAGACACTGCCCATCTTTCCTCCTTATTGACAGCCTACATTTAGAATAATAGCTTTGATTAATTATGAAAAAGGTTTAAAAATCATGACTCTTTGGATTGTTTTTCCTGCCGTCGAGCCACTGAATGACCCATCTGGTTTGCGATTACAGATATAAACTTATTGTATTTTACTTTTACAATGAGCATAATAATTACAACAAAAATAAAAAATATAGAGAGAGGACGCAGTGTTCACAATGAACAGTCAAGTAAAAAACCATGAGTAAAACACACACCGCCCATAGCAACGCTTTATGGCAACGACATTTCAGACTGACAGATCCGTAAAAGATAAACGCGACTTTTCCACCATTTGTTACTGTTTTGTACACGTTGTTATATTAAGTATAATTCCAATTATGTTTTATTGGCCACAATATTATCGATGATTGTTGAAAGGGGCACTTGATGAATTTTCAAAAAGGGCAGAGGCTAACCCACAAAGCCTCCCCTCTGCACTTCTCTGTTGTGCGTAACGTTATGTGTCCTGTCACAAAATGCGGTGAAATCTCCGACATGACATTAATAGTTAGATTAAGGTGTGTACATGTCTCCGATAATGCGACTAAAATAGGCATACTCCACGTGTCTTAATCCGATTTATGTGTAGTTAGATTATGACTTTAATCAGATTAAGGTAATTAGAAATCGCTGTCTACATGGTAGCCTCTTAATCAGAGTATTGTCTTAATCAGATTAATATCGGAGTATTGTTGTCCATGTAAACGTAGTCAATGACTCAAATCGAAACCAAACTATAACTCACTACCTGTGCTAAAAGCCACCAATATTAGTTGATAACAGTTGACAATTGCGTACCGCGCAAACAGCCGTGGTTAAAGTGCAACCTCCAAAATATATCCTCCTTCTAGTAATTAATACACTAAGCAATACAGCAAATACAGAGTATTTCAAAATTCTATCAATAAATTATTATTGATATACAGAGTAATAATTGAAATACAGAGTATTTCAAAAACACTTACTTGCGACTCGTGCTTCTTCACTGACCGATGCGCTTCTCCTAATGACTGGAGAAGCGCTTACTGATCAGCTTGGCTTTAAATGTACATTCCGCCCTTATAATTATCCCAAATAATAATCAGCACAACAGGCTGCCAATGACTCAAATCGAAACCAAACTGTAATGAAGTTCATGGGTGGAAGGAAGGAGGCGGGAACCGGCGAACGTTCAACAACCTTTATTAATTCAAAATAAATAAACAAAACGAAAGTAAAACCACGGGCATCCCCTCACGGACGACTGCCCGCAAACACACAAAATAAAACAACATAAAATCCAGGCCTGGTCTTCTCTCGTCTTCCGCTGCCCTTGCTCCTCCTTTTATGCTCCCGTCACATGGCCGAGACGAGACCGGTGTGCCACGCAGCTGGCACTCGTCAACATTAATCACCGGCCCGCTCTCGCGGTCCCTCGCCCCGCTGCCTGTTACACCACACAAACTATGACTCATAACAGTTGACAATTGCGTACAGCACAAAACGCAGGCGTTTCAGACAGCCGTGGTTAAAGTGCAATTGCAAATAGCTCACGTAATAAAATTATGAATAGAAAAATAAGTGCAAAATCGAAATGTATCCTCTAGTAATTAATACACTAAGCAATACAGCAAATACAGAGTATTTCAAAATTCTTTCAAAAAATAATTATGGATGTACAGAGTATTTATTGAAATACAGAGTAATTATTGAAATACAGAGTATTTCAAATTCTATCAATAAATAATTAGTTTAAAGACGTGTCATACGTGATCTTTGCAAGCACAGCACATGACCTTCTTTAAAGCCCGTTATAGAAGACATACACCCTGCTCTGTAATAATAATAATAATAATAATAATAATAATAATAATAATAATAATAATAATAATAATAATAATAAATTAGTACTGTCTGAATGAACAAATGAAATCACAGATGTCAGGTGATGAGAATTGTAACTCAAATTTAATTTAGAAAACTAGTCCTGTCTGAATAGTGATATAGTGTCATAGTTTAATTTCAAATGTGGAGTTATCATTTACTGCAATATAATTTTAAAGCAATTAAATGTAAAATAACGGTATCAAATTCATCTGAATATGCCATTTACTGCAGAAAATATAATCGTTAAGCCTCATCCGTGAGATCATTTCACTGTAGATACATTTCATGGGAAACACTTTAGAACAATGGTCCGTTATTAATAGATAACTATGTAGGAAGTAATGCAGGACTAAGCAGCACTACATTAACACTTCAGCTACTACTATTAACTAATTTAGAAACAAGCTGAACTAATTAGTAAGTAACATCGAATTTAGGAGATAGTTCATTATTAAGTAATCAATAATTACTGACTGAGATTAACCTCATTAATAACTATTAACTAACTGACCAATTATCACAACATTATTGTGTGTCTGACATGTAATTAATCATATTCTTTACTCTGAATAAATTCATAAAATTCATCACTTATTACTTAAGTGTTACCTAGTCATTATGCAGGAGCTACTAAACTGGACCATTATTTTAAAGTGGAAAATATGTTTTTTCACTTTAAAATAATGGTCTTTCACCAGTAGTGCTTGAAGAGTGATTGGGTACTTGAGTAATTATTGATGCATTTTATTACTTTATTCAGAGTAACAAAGGACAATTTTTAAGAACTACTAGTGATCTAACAATGTTTTCCACTTTAAAATAATGGTCAAGATCTCTAGAAGTTCCTGCATGATGACTAGGTAACACTTAAGTAATTAGTGATGCATTTTATGACCAGATTGAGAGTAAAAAAAAAGGCAATTTCTCACATCTCAGATATGTTAATGTTGTGATTAGTAATTAATTAGTAATTCTTTATAATTTTTCCTTGTTACCTATTAGTTATTAGTGACACCATTCTCATTCAGTAACTATTAATTACCTAATAAGGAACTATCTTAGTCCTGAATTTAATATTACTAACTGATTAGTTCAGCTTGTTTCTATATTAGTTAATAGTAGTAGCTGAAGTGTTAATGTAGTGCTACTTATTAGTCCTGCATTACTTCCTGTATAAGTATCTATTAATAAGGGACCATTATTCTAAAGTGTTACCATTTCATGTCATATGACATCATAGGTCACTTTGAAATGAGTGCAGTTATCTTTTGCAGCATACGTTTTTTAAGTCCTTAAGTCCAGTATTTATCTAAAGGTATTTTTATTAACATAATTGTTAAACTAATTATAAAACTAATTATATAAAAGCATTTTGCAGTACACTATAAATTAATGAGTTTAGAAAGACATTCAAAATACTGCAGGTGCTACCATTCACCTCCCTCCCCCCACACACACAGTGAGATAGACACCCCACCCCCACACATACACACACAGAGAAAGAGAGTGAGAGGCTGAGTGACATTCAGATTTTAAACTAAACAATAATGGTAAAAACTAAACAATAGGGAAAATGTGAACTCAAATGTGTTTTATTTTTCTAATGTTAGTATGTTTAGTGTTAATAATTAAAGGGGGGGTGAAACACTCAGTTTCAGTCAGTGTCATGTCAATCTTGAGTACCTATAGAGTAGCATTGCATCCTGCATATCTCCGAAAAGTCTTTATTTTTTTAATAATTATATAAGAAAGATGCGCTGTTCCGAGTCTTTCCGAAAAAAGCCGAGCGGGTGGGGGCGTATCGTGTGAGCGGAGCTAAATAATGACGAGGGCGCGCCGCTGTTATTGGGTTGAGTGCGTCGTAAAGCTGTGTCATCCCTAACAGCGGGAAAAACTTTATTCAAAATAAAAATATGGCTTTTAATCAGATACAGCCATACATCTATGATCCGGAATCAGACCCAGAGGCTGAAGTTGAACAGGAGCAGCAGCAAAAACGACTAGAGCAGGACGTCTCTATGTGGTACAAGTTATACACTAACTATATAATATGCTTAGCGACTTGTGTTATTTACATATTTATACTTGAATTATATCGTCGTATTTTTGTCTTTGAAGGTGTACATGTGGGAAGTGCAGTTGTGCACGTGTGTGTGTGTGTGTGTTTACGCGTGGTTTGTGTAGACAATTGTAACGTTATTAAGCGGACTGGTTTTGCACGGCAGGCTAAGTTAGTGTTTACATAGAAAGACACGGAATAGTAGCGCATTTGAATGAAGAAGCGCGCTTATTTAGTTCAACATATTTCCCCACTCTTTGTGTATTGTTGTTTGGAGTGCTTTTACAATACACAAACATAAAGTTACACATATAGTGGCCAGCTAAACAAATGTACAAGCACTACACATTGCATGCTCCATTGATCAATTAACCATACGTGATCATGTTTGGGCTAACGTTACTTGATGAGCATAGGCAAAAACACAGACATTTGAAGCAGTCTAACTCACCGCCCGCGGTTCTAACGTTGGGACCTCTATCGTTGGGACTGCTCCAAACCTTTAGCATTAGGCGATTGGAAAATCCGGCTTCGAGCTGGGCCTTGTTTATGAAACAGTCGGCACCAAAATGCAGTGAACAGATATAAACATTCACGCAACTCAGTTGCTGATCCGGAAAAGCAAATTCCATCCACTGTTGCCTTAACGCGGGGTTTTTGGGGAATCTGTGCAGGACTGTCTTGGTCTGGCAACCAAAAACGCACTTTTTTGGTGACATTGTTAGTTGTGCACATCACCTGTGCAGCGCATCCGACAAGCCAGCGCTTTGATGGGCGTAGCCTGTTGCTTTCGCTCTCTCTCACACGCTCTTCCGGTAGAATTGTCCGTATGGCCCATACAAGGAAATTTCGCCCCCATTAACGTCAAAGTGGACGCATGATCGCAAAAAACTTGCCGAAACTTATGACTAACCAGAAGTAGTATTTTTGACAAAGAAATACTCCCATCAAACGTCCACCTTAACTTTTGAAACTTTGTCCATGTTTAGTATGGGATTCCAAGTCTTTAACAGTGTAAAAAGATCAGTATGCATGAAACAGCATTTCACCCCCCTTTAATCTTCAAATACAAAATATTAAATACAAGCAATATATTGATCTATTGACTACATTCATTTCAAAATTCATTCATTCTGATTTTGGTGACTGTAGGTAAAACTAGCCAAGTGTTTTATCTTTATACCTTTTTTCTCAAGAACTTATCCACCCTGGTTCATAAATAAGGCTATACTCCCACCTTCTTTGTATTAACACAATTATAAAAAACAATATTGCCAATGCCCTACAAATAAACTGGTTCTATACATTATGTTATTTATTCGAACCCAGAATAAGATAATAAGCAGATAAATGCCAGTGTGTTATATAGAATAATCGGAAGATGGGAGTAGAGCCTTATTTATGAACCAGGCACATTTCTGTGTCCCTCTTTTCTCTTTTTTAGTCTTTTGCCATGGCAAGAGCATTTGAGATATCCATTATCCGTTCGCATTTTAGCATCTTCTGTATCTTTTTGTCATGTTGATCGAGTTTGGAGGAGATTGAATAAACCGCCTTCGAGGAAAAATGTAAAAACTCAGTGCCTGTTTTTCCCTTTTTTTTCAGATTCAAACCAAATTATCGGACTTCCTTTTATTCAGAGCTAATTCAGAGTAAATTAGAAAGTTGTCCGGCTTGAAAAGTACAATACAATATATATTCCGAGATTGGTGACTATGGATAAAACTACCCCCCCCCCCCACCCCACACACACACACACTTTTGTCAAAACAAGGCGCTACTGAGCCCCTTCACCACGCCCGTTTCTGAGTCTTTGTTTGCATCTTCTGGCCAAATTTCATGCATGCAAAGAGTCTCAAAAACGCCCAAAAAGATTATTAGACTTTGAAACATTGCCATGGCAACAGTTTTAAAATATCAGGAATCCATTCATGTGTCTATATCTGCCCTGATTTGACATTATACTGATGTAGTTTGAAGTTAATCAGGTGAAAATAAGATGTGATTCAAGGCTTTTTTTGAAAGCGACACACTTCCTTCTGCCAGTTGGTGGCGCTATAACTTTGACTCACAAAAGTCATATCCATGTGATAAGCCTCTTACAACAAACACACAGATGAAGTTTCATCAAAATGAATCAATGTGTGCAGAAGTTAGAACACACTTCCTGTTTTCCTTTTCTCACCATAAATTTGTTGCTTCGCTATGGTCAAACCATTCAATATATCCAAAATCTGTTCGCATTTTAGCATCCTTACTGTCTAGAGTTCATGCTGACTGAGTTTGGCACTGATCGAGTGACTCGCCTAGGAGGAGTATATAATTCCAGAGCATGCGTTTTCCGAACAACCCATAATAGCTCACTTTGTCGAATGTCGTTTGGCCAGATGAGATTTATATGTGTACCGAGTTTCATACATCTACATGCAAGAGTGTTTGATATATAGACCAAGTTTTCAGACCCCACTTAATGGGGCACTTTGGTCCAGTCCTGATGGTCACAGATTCCGACGTATCTGGAAAGTTTCAAGTTTTCGAGCTTGATAAGGGCCCCAAAAGCGGCCGAATAGTTGGGGGGAAAAAATTGTTCTAAGATAAACAATAGGGCTCTGTGCCCTTTCAGGGCTAGGGCCCTTATAATCCTTAGAAGAACAATAGGGCTCTGCACCCTTTCAAGCTGGTGGCACTAGAACCCCGGTGTTATTTATGTTATTTTGGCAAAGTTGCCTGCTAAAATTTGCCTTTCTGGGTCTATATATCACATAATTGAAGTTGCTTCAACCTGCGGACATGGAAAACAACTCGCGGGGGGAAACGCAGACTTGGCAACACAGTGCAGTTGAGTTCTGTTGACATTTAACAACTAGTGGTATGCATCGCTTCGTTGCTCTGATTGGTTGCAGGTCTATCCAATTGATGTCTTTCCTGGTTCGGCTGAAACATGCCCCATAATTACAGCCCAATGGAGCAGTATCAGACTCATATTCTGACTAGAATTGAGTATGACCACGTCAGGCTAAAATGCTCAGCAGGTTCAGACAAAAACAGATGGCGAAGAAACGATACACGCTAACTGCAAAATAATTAAGAATTAAGGGCAATAATTGTGAAACCATCAGAAACCCTTTAGTCTCCAGCACCACAATTTTCCAGAACTGCAACCTACCTGAAGTCTCCAGAAATAAAGGTGTCAGGATCTCAGAGACTTAAAGGGTTAAGTTAGCTAAAGAATCCTAAAAAAAATACCCCCACTTAAAGGATAAATCCAGGGAATTTTTTATTTTATCTTGATCGTTATACCTTTGTGAGTACAGTCTATATATAAAAATAAAAAAATGAGCTGGATTGGGGCTTGCAACACAGAGCTATTACAGTTAATACCCAGAGCCCCCACTCAGCTGTGGCAGTTATGGGGGCATAAATATAAAGGGTGTCTTTAGCCCCATTTCCACCAAAATTACCCAGAACAATTTGTACCAGGAACTTTTTTTACAGGAACATTTCTCCCCCACAGACCTGCAACTGTCTGCGTTTCCACCGCAATCTAAAGTTCCGTGAAGATTAGGCAAATTAGTCTGGTAATGTAGGACTGCGCGCAAATGCTCCTCCAAGTCACTGAAGAACATTAGGCTAATCATTTTTGCGTGATACTATATCCACGTTTACAAGCACACTTTTTTTTCATTCCGATTTAAATATTTAGTGGACTGTTTACATGAGACGTTATCTAAACCGATCTGGTGTTTACATGTGATGACTGCCGCATCAAAAATGTCAACGCTGTTTTCTCCAGCAGCTGGAATGTGTTAACTGAAGCCATAGCAACTCTTAACCAGGACTAATAAGCTATTTATTTGTTGTAAAGTGTAATAATCATCTCAGAAAAAAAATAATTCTTCTGTCAGGCGCAGTTAAAGTAAAAACTACCTGGGGCAATATACGCTGTGTCATTATTCCAACATTATCTTCATAACATACGAAATGAAAAGTTAACCCCTCAGAAAAATGAATTTTCCTCTCTTGTTAACATAAGCGCGGCGCGCGCTGTCACGTCATGTAAGGACGCACACATAAAAGTAATCGGACAGGTCGTTTACATGGTGAAAAATAGACTGTAAAAAAAATTATAACGAGTATGGAAGAAATTCAAGCTGTGCTGCTTTTGCTGGTTATGTATAGGTTTACTAAATAGGTAATTAACAACGACAGGAAAGAGCACTAGCATATTCAGAAAGCTTGTAAAGCTAGATTTATAATGACAATGTATATTATTATCAGCTATTACGGACATTGAACGTGAGATGGCTGAGACGAATGCGCGCCATCAGACAGAGAGCAAGACTGATATTTACTGAAGGCAGAACGAACCTCGCAAAAGACTTTTAAAAATGCCAGTTGAAATAAAAGGCTGCGTGTGCTCAACCAATCAGCATTTTCAGCGTCCAAGTCCCGCCCTCGAAAGTTCCTGAACTTTGAAAAAGTACTACCTCTTGAGCAGGGCCGTTTGGAGGGGGAAATATTTACCCAGAACTTCATTTAGACCCTGGTTCCTGCGGTCAAAACACACCGAGTACCACCCCAAAGTTCCTGTTTCCTGGGTAAAGTTTCTGCGGTGAAAGCGCAGCTTTTGTGTCTCTCAACAGACACAAAAGCCAATTAAAATGTCTGTCCAACATGAACAGGGCCCTTACATGAGAACAAGATGCGTTTAGCCACTGAGCCATTTGTTTAAATTCACCTACATAGTGTTTTATACAGCTAGCTATAGTCTCGCGCTGAAGTCCCGTGGAAACTCAGTTGTAGCCAGAAAAAAAGGCAAATAGTCCAGTTGGAAAGAGTGTTTTTTGTGTGTAAAGCATGATTATTTTATTACTGCACATCTTTCCTCAAGTTGTGTGTGCCCAAATGGAAGGATAAATAAAGTAAATAACAGTGATGTAAACTCCGAACTCCAATGTCAGGCGTGTGTTTGCTGCCTGTCAGCGCTCGCGCGAGTATATTGAATGTGTTATTTCTAGGCTCATTAGCCTAATGTTATGCTTGAACGATCAAATATACACATTATGTATATCTCTGTATCCTGTTTTGAGTTAAGTTTGGGACGTGTCAGTAAGCACTGGATCTGCACATTAGTAAGTTCTCAAAGTGAAAGCAAACTAATATAGCTTAACAACAACACAAACGGGGGAAACAGCACTTACACTTAAAGGAACACTCCAACTTTTTTAGAAATAGGGCTTATTCAACTTTGCTACATTTAGATATGTGGGGAAATGCATTTTAAGCTAAGCTAGCGGCAACCCAGCCAAACTAAAACTGCATGCACTGAGACAAATGCATTTGCCCACATATCTAAATGTCTAAAGAAGTTGAATAAGCCCTATTTCTAAAAACGGTGGAGTGTTCCTCTTTGTAGATATGCATTTTTATGTTGTATTTATTTGTCCTATTGTCATTTTTTTATAAGTATATATTTTATTACGGACCGATTACTTGATTACGTAATTACTTGAAAACGTTTTACTTATATTAATTATTGCTGTGGTTTACTTTTAAGATGTTGGTCATATTTCCCACCCCAAGCGATCGTGTTATTAAAGATAGGTAGCACACCACTGAACCAGCCTTTTTTGGTTTTTGTAATACCAAACAAGATTCATGCATTTTGTCAGTTTTATTGGCATGTGTGACTATTGTGCATCTAACATAATAATATGGTTAATGTTGCATCCTAATTCTAAAAAAAAATTTTTTGGAAGTGACCACCACTGGTGGGATTGAGCTATGAACAATAAGTTTACTAATACTTTGTTCAATTTAAATAAATTAAATAATATAAGTTTAAGTAATTGAGTGATTCTGCTTTTCCTATGCATGTTTTTTTATTGCGTGATATAGGTCTTAAATTTGATTCATAATGGTCTTAAAAAGGTCTTAAAAAGTCTTAAATTTGACTTGGTAAAACCTGCAGATACCCTGAAACTAATATCTTGAATTATATGTTGTAACTCCAACAGTTCACTGAACTGAGACGTTTTGCTGAGAGAACTGATGAGAACTCACGAGCAGCTGATACGGAGCATGCACGTGTATTTGAACGTACAGCGGTTCTCAGATCAGCAGTACAGAATTGAAAACTGAAAAAGAAAGTTTCTTTCGGACACGTTCGACACTGAGAACCGACAAGCCGATGAGAAGAACAATGAGATCACTCTTCATACACACGACTCTCCTCCCAACTGGACTATTTGCCTTTTTTCTGGCTACAATTGATATCCCACGGGACTTCAGCGCAAGACTACAGCTAGCCGTCTAAAACACCAGGTGAATTTAAACAATGGCTAAGTGGCTAAGCGCATCTCGTTGTCATGTAATATGGTCATGGGCCCTGTTTATGTTGGACAGACATTTTAATCGCATTTTGTGTCTGTTATGAGGCACAAAGAAAACCTTTACGTGTATGCCCCCATAACTGCCGTTTTAGCTGAGTATAGGGGCTCTGGGCATTAACTGTAATAGCTCCGTGTTGCAAGCACCAATCTGGTTCTTTTTTTTGTTTTTTGTTTTATAGACTGTACTCACAAAGGTATAATGATCAAGATCAACATTGTAAAATACATGGTTATGGTTTCGAACCTGTCTTGGGGTACCACCAGCCCTGCAGATTTTGTCTCCTTATATCTGATACACCCATTTCAGGATTTGCAGTCTCTACTAATGAGCTGAATTAGGTGTGATAAATGAGGAAGACATACAAAATGCGTTGAGTATAAAGTAAAGATCCTGGTGTAACCTATTAATAGGGTGACCACCCGTCCCGCGTAGCGCGTGCACCCACAGCGTTTGAAGCAAAATCCATGCGTCCCGCAAATTGAGACTGTGTCACGCATAATTAATGCTCAAAAAGAAGTTGGTCGCTCTATATCCTCGTGCCTCAGGCAGCCAAACCAACATTACTTGACAGTTCAGCGTGCTACTGTTGCCCCACCCACCCCTCAGTTGAACTGCTGTTGTCAACTTTTTCGTTGTTGTCATGACAGCGCACGCACGTGCATACTAGTGACACTTACAACTTTTTAGATGCGCACTTTCCTATTCGAAAAAGTCTTTGGGCTCCGCAATCATCAATTAAAAAGAGAAGGAGTGGGTACAAGAAATACTGGAAAAATTAATATTTGTGACTAAAATGTGTTCAAAAAAGAGAGCTTTTTGTGACCTTTGCAAAACGTCTTTCTCAATCGGACATGGAGAGTAAAATACGATGTCACACGACACAGACTCACACTGCAAAAAAATGCTTTTCTTTCTTAGTATTTTTGTCTTGTTTCTTGCCAAAATATAAATAAAAAAATCAAGCAAAAGTAATTGTCTTGTTTTGGGAACAAATAACTCAAAACTAAGAGAGTTTTTGCTTAAAATCAGACAAATAATCTGCCAATGGGGTAAGAAAAATAATCTTAATCAGAAAACAATAATAATTTTCTTACCCCATTGGCAGATTGTTTGGCTTAATTTTGAGCTATTTTTTCCCAAAACAAGACAATAATTTTTACATGTCTATTAAATGTTTCTTAATGTAAGAATTTTTACATATTTAGACTTGAAACAAGACAAAAATACTAAGTAAGAATGCTTTTTTTTTTTTTTTTTTTGCAGTGCAGACTTTACTAACATGGAAGTTCACCATCCTTCTTCCCCTTCTCGTTCCGTGAACTGGAGTTAACTTTACTTTTAGTTTAACTTAACACATTTTTTTTTTTACTGTTCCTGTGGTGTTGAGCGACTTCAGTTTCTGTTAATCCTATAATTTTATTATATAATTGATTTAAAGTGAATAAATTGTAATGAAAAATAAGTAAAGTAAATTAGCTAAAGTAAATCGTAAATCTGTCAATTCATTGAATGTTCAAAATATTATGTTAAAAATGCACATTGGTTGGCCTATATTCATGAGCATACATCAGCAATTAGCCTACACATGTTTAGGGGAATAGGGCATTATTAATATACCATGTAAGGTGCTATGTGCTAGAAATGGGTAAACCTCTATCTGCCCGTCTGCCCGTGGGGTGGGGCACTGCCGCGCCAGGCAGTGTCCCACATTGTCCCTCAGAAACATACCCTTTGTCCCCCCTTCGGCTTATTAGCAGGTTACCTATTAATAAGGACTCAGTATTACCAAACCCTTCAGAAGACATAACTTATTTGGTTACTATATTGTGTATCTTTTGTAGATTTGTTATTTGAATTAGCACTAAATAGAAAAGGGAAAAAAGCACACGCAGTCATTACTCATCGGAAACTAGTCACTGTGCCTAAATAAACATTTATTAAAGATTTAATCGGAATTAAACATTTGAGAATGGAAATATTTCACTTAATGTGTACACTTTTATAATAAAAACTAAAATGGTCCCTGTATGGCGCTGTTCTGTGATCACAAACTTTTTTGGTAACACTTTTGGTACAGGGTACATGAATTATCATGAATTCATGCATTAATTCATGCATGACTTATGCATTACTACTTGCATTAATATCTCATGAATCATCAGGAACTAACAGGAATTCAAAGTCTTTCATTCATGACTTCATTGATGAACAACACCTTAATTAAAACATTAATTAAGGTGAGTAAATAATCATACATTATGGTTTATTACACATGATCATGTTTTATATGTTTAAAAACTGGTCTAATTCATGCATGTAAGACTACTTTCAAACCCAGGATTTATGTATGTTTGAATGTATTTATGTAATTTGTGTATATTTTACCTACTGTGATGTAATGTTGTTGTTATTGTAATGACTCAGAACTTAACATCGGATCCATGAGCAGGCTTTATTGAATGAACGCTTGGTCGTACGGGCAGGGGTCGGTAACAGCAGATACAACAATGTAGAACAGGCTGAAGAGTGGTCGGTAAACAAGCAAACAGGTCGGGATAACAGGCAAAGAATCACAGTCCAGTGGGCAGGCAAAAGGGTCAGTAGACAGGCAGCAAAGGTTCGTAGACGATAAACAAACCACAACAGCAACAGGGAATCAGACAGGAAAATAACGCTCAGAAATGATGGCCGTGGCAGAATCAAGACTTTGCGTCTGCCTAGAGAACACAGTCTGTTAAATACATGGTCCTGATAAGCTGCAGCTGGGCGGTGATCAGAGTCCAAGGGCGGGGTTTATGGGAAATGTAGTGCAAGTCAGTGTAGATGGGTGAATGGGTGCGTGTATGTTAGTATTCAGGAGATGGGGCCCTCTGCTGGCCAGCAGAGGGAATCACGGGGTTCGTCTCCGTGACAGTTATAGTTGCAATGTTAACTTTGTAGAATGGCAACCCTGAAGTCTATTAAAATAAACAAATAAATAAAACTAAGACTACTTTAAATTATGTTTTATTTTATTTATCGGGAGGAGCACATTCAGACAATTAAACTAATTAATTTGCTTTACTCTAGTTGTATAATGCAAGTGTGAACTTGTGAATTATTAAAGGAATATACAAAAATCCACATTACCTTATGCAAAGGCTAGACCAGTATATAAATTAATGTGATTAACCAAAGTTTTTTTTCTATTAATCATGATCTCTGAGTTAAGCATGGTTATGTCTTCTTCATAGTAGCCTGCAGGTAAATGGTCAGACCCCAAAACTAACCATAGGCTCAGCACATAGCACATGAATTCTGTTGACATTATAATACAGTAGTCATCACTAACTAAGCATTAGCTTCTCATGACTTCATCATGTTTGTGGCCCCTCAACTAAAGTGACCTTTGAAACGATGATGTGTTATTAATGATGGCATTGTAAAGTGACATGGATATGTACATGAAAGTTCAAGCCTTTACACACAGTTATCGTAAGCTTTTTCATAGTTTAATGTGAGGTACAGATGAATATTGAAGTCGATAAATTCAAGTTCACGTAAACTCTTCATCCCTCTGCTGCGGCGTCGTGTTATGACAGTCAACACGATGATGATTCAATATTCCTGTTATTATACCTAAAATAGTTTTAAGGCTTAAACTATTGCATAGATAAGCTATAGTACAGTATAGAGTACAATACAGTACGCACTACAGTACGCATCAATATCTCTTTAATTTGTGCTTTTAATGTCAATAACATCTGTCTGCAGACCCTTCTCTTTAAAGGGGTGCTTCAGTGCTAGGAAGATGAATCTATATTTAAACTGGGTCATTAATGTAGTAGAAATGCGAAATGATTTTTGAATTTGGTGCTTTCTAGACTAAGAAAAGACAGAAAATGTATTTTTGTCTGAGGGGGATGAAAGACTACAATTCCCAAAATGCTTCGCTGCCCTGCCACTCCCAAAGCCACCGCTACTGAATAACTTTTACTTTCCCACCACCGCGTTCATCTTCATAAAATCAGTTCAGTTAGAGAACAGACACTACAATTAAAAACAGAAAGTGTCTGTTCAATATATTGTGTTTTAGCCGCTGAGGAAGTGTCAGCATAAATGCAGCAGGAGTCAGATTACAGGCATTGTGATGAGCTGAATGAGCTCTCGTGATGAGAGCTGAGGTAAACGCGTCCACGCTTGCGGCAGTAGTTCTCAGCGGGTGTTCAGTCTGGTGCGTTTTCAGTTCATGCCTTTGGAAGATTAAAGGTGCCCTAGAATGAAAATTTTAACCTTGCCATAGTGAAATGATTAGAGTTCAGTACATGGACATCACATACTGTGAGTCTCAAACACCATTACCTCCTACTTCTTATGTAAATCTCGTAAATCAAAAACACCACAGAAAAAGAAGTGCTTCTTAACATAAACCCAATCGTGACGCAAGCGTTAGGAATCATTTATATGCACGCCCCCAACATTTGCATCTGTCCAAACGTGCATTGTCAGGCAGAACTGACGGTAACTGGGACTGCAGGTAAAGACACTTGAGGATAGAAAAAACGGGGACTGTTGTCATATGTCAACAGTCATGGTTGAGATTTATTATAATTGGATACCACAACAGATTGTTTGTTTGTTCGGCCCATTTCGAGCAAGCTTTGCTCAGCAATCTCCATTTGAGTTCTGCTTAGTGTCATTCAGCCGTTCTGTGTTTTGTCAGGATGGTCAGGACTCACGAGCTGAACAGCTGAACTGCTGTGCTGTGAGCTGTGAGTGGCTGAAATAAGCCAATCAGAGCAGAGCTCAACATTAATATTAATGACTCTTCCAAATAAGGCAAAAACAGAGCATTACATCCTAGGGACAATTTATAGGATTGTAAATGGACCTGTAAAACTGTATCTGGACAATTTCGCGCTTAAATAAGCCAAATACCCTCTATGTAGATATCCGAGAACAATTTAACATATTGTTTCAAATCATTCTAGGGCACCTTTAACTTTCATAGGAATTAACTTGAGAAGATAAAATGCTTACTTTGCTCCACCGGCCGCACCGTTTCCATGAATGCCTGAGCCGAGCTGAGCTGAGTGCGACCCCATCCCCCATGTGCGAGTTGAAAACATGCGGAAATAGCTCCCTCTGCTGGCTGTAGTCTTTAGCGTCAGGCCAAATATTTTACCGATGACGCAAATCGACGATATTTGCGTCACCGGAGTAATTTTTCCAGAAATAAAATGCATAAATCTCTCGTCTCAAGGGGATATGAGAGGAGGGAGCACAGAGGGTTTCTACTGATAGAAAGCCATATGCTAATCGCTGAAGTAACCGTTTAATGTTGTGAAGCGTAAGCGTTGCCTCTGCACGTGTGCGTGCTATGGCTCCATGTAGCTTCAAGCACATCATTCTGCGCATGGAATGTGAATTAGCGCATGCGTGCTTTGTGCTGCCTATTGAAGTATTTCATATTATAATACTTTAGCGCAATAAAAGATTACCATTCATTTTTCAGTCCTGTATATCTCATATGTTGCTATTTTTGTCTTGTTTAGTCAAAACATTATTAAAGCAATATGCATTTACTAGATAAGTAAAATGGCATTAGTCTTTGCTTAAAACAAGATTTGCCAGTGAAGTAAGAAAAAAAAAAAAATTCTGATTTGAAATCTTGTTTCTTGTTTTTGTCCCAAACAGAAAGAAGATTATTTCCCTCACCCGATTGGCAGAACATTTTGCTTGTTTTAAGCAAAAACGTTCTGAATTTTGATTTATATTTGGACTGAAAACAAGAAAACAAATACCAAATAAGAAGAGCATTTTTTTGCAGTGTATTCAAATCTTTTAATAATTTAAAACATAATGGGCCTTTGTAATGTGCCTTTGTTGAGTCTAAATAAATAAATAAACAACAAAAAATATATATTTATATACAGGACTGAAAAAGAAATGATAACAACCTTTTATTGTACAACAGTATTATAATATGAAAGACTTCATTATAGAGCAGCACAAGGCGCGCATGCACTAATGCGCATCCTGTGCGCAGAATGATGTGCTCGAAGCAACATGGAGCCATAGTGCGCACATGTGCAGAGGCAACGCTTCCGCTTCACAACATTAAAAGCACAAAGGAAAGAGATATTGATGCGTACTGTAGGCCTTATAGCTTATTTATGCAATAGTTTGTTAAGCCTTTTCTGTAAACTATTTTAAGTATAATAAGAGGAATATTGAATCATCATCGTGTTGACTGTCATAACACGACGCCGCAGCAGAGGGAGGGAAGGGTTTACGTGAACTTGAATTTATCGACTTTAATATTCATCTGTACTTCACATTAAACTATGAAACGGCTTACGATAACTGTGTGTAAAGGCTTGAACTTTCATGTACATATCCATGTCATTTCACAATGCCATCATTAATAACACATCATCATTGTTTCAAAGGTCCATGCCACAACTTTAGTTGAGGGGCCACAAACATGATGAAGTCATGAGAAGCTAATGCTTAGTTAATGATGACTACTGTGTATAATGTCGACAGAATTCATGTGCTATGTGCTGAGCCTGTGGCCAGTTTTGGGGTCTGACCATTTACCTGCAGGCTACTATGAAAAAGACATGAACTTGCTTAACTCAGCGATCATGATTCATAAAAAAAAACTTTAGTTAATCACATTCATTTATATACTGGTCTAGCCAGTATATAAACTGGCTAGACCAGTATATAGCCACTATATAAGGTAATGTGGATTTTTGTATATTCCTTTAATAATTCACAAGTTCACACTTGCATTATACAACTAGAGTAAAGCAAATTAATTAGGTTAATTGTCTGAATGTGCTCCTCCCGATAAATAAAATAAAACATAATTTAAAGTAGTCTTACATGCATGAATTAGATCAATGTTTTTTGTTAAATATCATGATCATATGTAATAAACTTATGATGATTAACTCACCTTAGTTAATGTTTTAATTAAGGTGTTGTTCATCCATGAAGTCATGAATGAAAGATTTTGAATTCCTGTTAGTTCCTGATGATTCATGAGATATTAATGTGTGTAGTCATGCATAAGTCATGCATGAATTCATGTACCCTTACCTTAAAGTGATATTTGCCTTTTTTTTCTTTTTTTGCCTTTTTATTAATGGACTTTTATATGGCAGAAAAGTTGGTAAAATTGCTATTGTGTTGGCATTTTTTATTTTGATTAGAATGAAGTTGCATTAATTGTGTTCAAGTGTCAAAATAACGATAACATTTTTTCAAGGGTGCGTATTCCTATATTCCTATATGGGTGCCATATCCATGTAATCAACCTTTGGAATTTACTGTGTTTGCACTTGACTGTCTTGACTGTGAATGAATTAGACCACTGAGTAGCCCATTTTCAACCTATGTAGGGCTGCAGCTATCGATTCTTTTTTATAATAGATTAACCCATGAAGGTGTTTGTTTTCTTTATTTTGCAAAAAGCAAATACTTCAACTAGAAACTTTAATAGATTATAATGATGTACAACATTTGCTTAAATGACCAAATCAACAGACAAGTTTCTTTCACACTGATAAGAAAGAAAACGAGGTTAAGGTGCTGGCACCTTTGACGACGCCAGAGAATTAAACACTAGTGAGACTTAAAAAGAAATGCAAATTATAAACTTTGATTATGCAAGTGACAAATCCTGTGTCAACTGTTTAGCTTGTTCATAATGGTGATACGGTGGTGATGTGAATTTTGAGAGGGAAAGAGAGAGATTGTGTACAGTGATTCGGTCACGCTGTTTGTGAAATTACATCTCACAGAAAGTTTTCAAATTTCTTTATTTAACTCTTTTCCCGCCAAACACAGAATTTTCGGTAATGTGTGAGAATACGCTTCCCAGCCAAAAACTGAATTTTCCAGGTTTGTGTTTTCACTGTCAGACACCAGGGAACACTATTACACATCTTCTGAATGAGAACTGAATCTCCTGATCAAAACACATGCAAGGAAGATGCAGTAAAACAAATGATCGTATGTAAGCAGATGCATATGAAAAATAATCTAATATCTAATATTATCTAATATTATCTAATGTTACTGAATGAAATATGGACCCAGGATGAGCTACAGGACTGTGCAAGCATTAGGGGTGTTGATGGACTCCATCTGTGTTTGATCATCACTCTGAATCTGATCTGGATGTAGTCTTTCACAAAAATTAGATATTTTTTTTTTCAGGTTTTTGATCAAAATGTTGAATTTTTTTATAAAAGATAAACAAACATATTTTATTCAATGATAAAAAAAGAATGCATGAAGCTAGAATAAAACTTTTCTTTTTGTTTAAAGAAGAGGGTCGGCTCTTTCTTTTGATATGTTGCATGCTTAGATATTTATAAAACAAAATATTCTATGGGCTATTAAATCTTTGTGACAATGGTCAAAAACCCTGGCGGTGGCTGGCAACTTCTTTTTTTTAAATGCTGGCGGGGAAAGAGTAATTAATGGAAAATTAATTGTACCTCACCTTCAGCATTATAATTAATTTACCCGTGCCAAACAGAGATTGAGACGGTGCTACTGCATGTCATGCCATACCGTCAATGATGGAAAGAGTACTGAAAAAGCATACTTAACTAGAAGTACTGTTACTTGTCTAAGAATGTAGTTCTAGTAAAGTAAAAGTACCTGTCCAAAATACTACTTAAAGTAGGGGTAAAAAGTAGCCCTTTTAAAAGTACTCAAGAGTAGTGAGTATAATGCTATGAATGTTATTCCACTGTATACCCTGCAAACTAAAAATGTAGCTTACTCTTTTATGGATGATTCTCAATAAGAACAAAAAAAAAAAAAAAAGAGATCACAAACAGATTTCATTATTTCTTTGACTATTTTTATTTTTGACTGCTAGCATTAAAAATACAGCCATGTAATATTTGAGAAAGCCACCAATAATCTGGTAACATTTGACATCCATTCTGTAGAGGTTTTCTTGCGGTTAATTAAAAAAGATTGCAAAGCGTTGTACATTAACAATTTTACGTTAAAAAAAGGCGTTCTTTCTTTTCAAGACGCATGTACTGCTTTAAATTCAATAGATGTTTGTAAAAAGAATACACTTAAGAAATAAGAATCGAATAAGTATCGAATACACAGTATTCACCAATAATTATTTTTGCTTGCAATTATAAAATAAACCTGATTTAAATATGATGTTTTATGAAAGTTATTTGCAGAAAGCAGCTGATCGGTTAATGCCTAATGCACTTTAAAGCCTGGAAAATTTCCAGCAGATGGCACCGCGAGCTTGTGCAGCGCTAACAGAATACGTACCATTTATGCGTGTATTAGAAAATGTAATATTCTGGTAAATTTTTTACTAGATAGTATTTTAGTAGATATATAACAATTCTATCAAACAGAAACAAAGCTCAAACATTTGCACGTCCAGCCGCAGCAGCAGCACATTGCAAAATTATTTATTTATCAATCAATCAACTTTATTTATATAGCATTTTATATAGCGCTTTTACAAGGACGATTGTTTCAAAGCTGCTATTGTTAACAGGACAATATTGCAACAAATTTGATTTGGCTAGTTTGATTTGGATAGTTTATAGTATTAAATATGACCTAATTAATTAATTTTATTTGTATATTTAGTTGAATAACTTGGATCATAATTTTAGTGTCCCCAACTGAGCAAGCCAAAGACCACAGTGGCAAGGAACCAAAACTCCATCAGGGCATGAGGGAGAAAAATAAACCTTGGGAGAAACCAGACTCAGTCGGGGTGCCAGTTCTCCTCTGGCCTATTATTAAACAGTGTATAATTATTATTCTGGCAACCTTACAGGTCATAAATCATATTAGATAGGAATGTTTAAAAAAATTGGGTATCACGCAAGGTTTAGGATTGCGCATTAATGATTACACAAGAATATGAATACTTGAAAGATCGGAGTTATTGCGCCCAGAGATGGGTTTTTTGAGGATGACGTTCCGGTGAGGCAAATTCAGAGGAGACACCAATTGACACGGGCTCAGCAGACACTCCAGGATGTGTTGGTCATGTCCATACGCAGGTCCACCATCCGATCCGGACATGGCCTGGATCCGGCCGACTGCAGTAAACCTTGGGATAAACAGAGAGACTAACATTAGTGTAGATGCCACTATTTTTATGATGTAACAAGTACATCAGGTGTTAGTGTTCCCGGGTTCTGGCTGACCTAGTTAATGCAGCCTAACAATCAGTCAATTGATTTGAATAATGAAAGTTAAAAATGTTCTATGTGTATGCCATAGTAAAGATATGCGTTTTTAGTCTTGATGACTAAGGTTGAAAGATGACTAACTGACTGAAGTTGAAAACTAAAGTATGATCTAAAGTTCACACTGAGTGTGTCTGCCTTCCGTTCCAGAGTTTAGGTGCTAAATAGGAACCTGCAGTTGATTTAGATATTCTAGGTATTATCAACTGGCCAGAGTTTTGAGACCGCAATAGACGTGATGGAGTATATGTGTTAAGAGCTCGCTTAAAGGGGTACTTCAGCGCTGGGAAGATGAATCCGTATTTAAACTGGGTCATCAATGTAGTAGAAATGTGAAATTATTTTTGAAATTGATGCTTTCTAGACTAAGAAAAGACAGAAAATGTAATTTTGTCTCATGGGGATGAAAGACTGCAATTCCCAGAATGCTTCGCTGCCCTGTGAGGCCATTCCCAAAGCCACCTACTGGATTAATGTGACTGAGTTGGAGAAGACACTACAATTAAAAACTGAACGTGTCCGTTCAATATAATGAGTGAGTCACCGCGTGAGTATCACAGCACTGAGCACTAACTGCAGGAGTCAGAAAAATTAGCTCTCGTAATGAGAGCTGTGGAAATCGCGACTACACTCGCGTCGTACATTCACAACGCGAGTTCAGTCTGGCGCGTTCAGTTCATGCCTTTGCAAGCTTAATTTTCATAGAAATTAATTTGAGAAGTTAAAAGATTTAAATTGCTCACCATAGCTCCGTTTAAATGAGTGCCTGTAGCTGCAAGCTGAGCTCTCCCTGCCAGCTGAGTAGTGTTGTCACGATACCAAAATTATGACTTCGATACGATACCAGACTAAAATATCGATACTAAATTGATACCACAGTAAAAAAAGAAGGACAAAAAAGATAAGATGCTTAATATGACAACAGAACATTTTATTATTCATTGTTATTTTTTACTAAACCAGCATGTTCCTTAGGGTTGAGCATCGTTTTGATTTTAACAATTATTGATCAATTACTATTAAAATTATCTCACAAATTTTTGCTATCTCAATGTATTTTTTACAATGGGGTAATTGTGTTGCAATAGTTTACACACAGCACAAGAAAGCTTGATTTCGAATGGTAAATTGAATTAAAAAAGACGAGTAAACAGTAATAAAATAAGAACAAATAAACATTACAAACAATAGCGCAAATAAATGCAATAGTATAGAAGATACAAATCAAATAGACTGCTTTATTTTTTCAGGTAGGTCTAACATTCAGATAAGAAACTGAATTAAAAAAATGCATAGTAATTACATTTAAAACAACATTGGATAATGTTCTTTGTAAAAAATTCAATAGCGTACAGATGAAACTATTTAAGTTACACAACTTGATCGGTCAAGAGCAGTTGATCGTGTCTTTTTGTAGTTTGAGTAACAAATGACTGCGGTCCCTTTAAGTCTTAAGGATGCATGGATCCTAAACACTGTTCCTGTTACTCGTTCTTCCTGAACTGTTTGCGACTGTGTTTACATTAATACTCTTCCAGATGTGCACTGATAATTCTTTGAGTGTATTTGACCAATAATAAGCTGGAAAAAGAAGCAAATGTTTGCACCTGTATCATGTCAGAGGCGGCTTTATTACGGTAGGCTATGTGTGTGCACTTCAGATGTGAGCACGAAATCTGCGGGGATTAGTAGAATTCATTTATGTGCAATCCCGTGCGAAATTCAGACTGATCACACTAACACTAACACACTGTCATGAGGAAAAAGTCCAGCAGAACGTGCGTTCGCCGTGCTCAGAGGTTAACCGGGCTGAGTGAGAATATGCCGGTGTGTGTCAACTCGCTTTCGGTCGGAGAGGAGAGCGCAGCTGGTATCGATACTGTAAAAACTGAGAATCGTATCGTTTCAGATATTCCAGTATCGATACATATCGAAATATCAATATTTTTGACAACACTGCAGCTGAGTGTTATCAACCATCCACCATGCACGGGTTCAAAACATGAGGAAATGGCTCCCTCTGCTGGCTGTAGTCTTTAGCCTTTGGGCAAACGTTCCTCCTATGATGCAAATATTGTCAATTTGCATCATAGGAGGAATTTTTCCAGAAATAAAATGCATAAATCTCTTGTCTCAGGGGGATATGAGGGGGGGAAGCACAATCATTTAAATATACTCCAGGGTTTCTACTGATATCAAAGCCATATGCTAATCGCTGAAGTAACCCTTTAAGTACTGGGGAGCTAAACCATTTAGTGTTTTGTAAGTAATAAGCAAGATTTCAAAATGTATGCAATGTTTAATAGGGAGCCAGTGCAGTGTCGACAGAACTGGACTAATATGATCATACTTCCTGGTTCTAGTAAGAACTCGAGCTGATGCGTTTTGGGCTAGTTGGAGTTTGTTTATTAAGCGAGCAGGGCAACCACCAAGTAGAGCATTGCAATAATCTAGCCTTGAGCTCATGAACGCATGTACTAACTGTTCAGCATTTTGCAATGAAAGCATGTGCCGTAATTTATATATATATTTTTAAGATGGTAGAATACAATTTTACAGATGATAGGAACGTGGCTTTCAAATGAAAGATTGGTATCAAAGAGCACACCCAGGTTCCTAACTGACGATGAGGGCAGTAGACAGTAGAAGTTTTCTGTCATTGTCATTCGCTCAATTATGTCATTTTTAATGCAAAGATGACATAATGTGAGATGTCTTTATGACATCTTGACATAAACCAATACATCATAACCTGTCAGTGTCATTGTCATGACAACCTGACATTACCAAGACAACATAACCTGTCATAAACAGACATGAAATGACATAGCATATTAATTATCAAATATAAGAAACTACTTAGCTTTATGGGTTAACATTACAGTACATTAGTTGCTAGGCAACATGGGGAGAGGACGCTGGCGCTGTCTGTTCACCGCTTCTCCACCCACAAATCATGTTAACTGTACTATTAAATTTAGATTTTATTTTATTATGTTTGTGACTAGTCTAACAGTCAGAGCTACAATTGGCTGTTGCTGATTGCTGGCAGCCACTGAGAGGACGTTGTTCATCGTTCTCCGTTTTTTACCACTTCTCTGCTGGTTTTTGATGGATTTTGCGGTTGGTTCTGGTTTGAAGGACATTTGATGTTGCTCGCTGGGGCTGCTCTCCCTTCTGGGTGTCAGCTGCTCACTGGTGGTCTCCCTCGGGCTTCAGCTGAATGGTGCCTGAAGTTTGCACCGGCCAGCATCATCAGCGTCCGGCAGGATGTTTCGATGTTCCGCTTCTCGGCTGTGTTGCTGTTCCGTCTGCATTGCAGCCGTGGAGTGGCTTGGACTTCTGCGCCGACCCCGGTGTGTCCACAGAAGTGCCCGGTAAACTTTGTTTGCCTCCTGCATAGTGCTGCAGCGATCCCCTCCATCTGGTCTTCAGCTGTCATGCCTCGACGATGTCATCAGGACATCGCTGGGAGAATTGTAAAACATGGAGTGGCCCACCATCAGCTCTGTTTTCTGTTCGGTATGTGTTGGTTGATTGTTTGTATTATTCTATATTTTTACTTGTTATTCTTGTTTTGTTATATTTTCCCTTTGTTGCACTGAGATTCTTAGGAATGAAAAAAATCTATTATTATTATTATTATTATTATTATTATTATTATTAAACTGTCATGTGGTTGGTTTTGACATTGGCTGTCATGAGGCCATTATAATGTCATTATTTTTTTATAAATTAAATTTGTCATTAACATGTCATTAAGTGTCAATACCCCCTTAAATAATTTTATAACAGTGTCATGAATATATTTCTTGACCTAAACTACAGTGGTACAAGTTGAATTTGTCATTAACATGTCATTAAGTGTCAATACTCTGTCAAATTATTTAACAGTGTCATGAATAGTTTGCTTAACCTGAAATATGGCATCATATAGGAAATTGTACAGAGTCATTAAAAACTATTAATATAACTCAAAATGATAGAGTGGCATAGACATATACACCATATGATGATGTCTATGTTGGCACCACTGGTTATGTGTACGCTGTAACAAATGTTGGCAGAGCCTCAGTCAGGTTAGTTTGTTTAGGTGTTTAATGTCAATTTAGTTTGCAGTAAGTACAAAAATTCACAACAACATTATTTTGGGTTTAATATACTTTATTTAAACTTTCGCTCACTCTTTAACGAATAGTTTGAGTTTATTCTTACCATTTCTGTTTGCTATGGTTGAGTCGCGTGAGCTGGTGCACCCTCTAAAGGGGTTCGGGCGGAAACATTAGTTATATACTGTTCCGGGCCAGGATCTAGCCAAGGGGGTAATCTAGCACTCGGAAAGCGTTCCACCCATAGAGGCGGCCATTCCTAACCAAGCCATCAAGAAAATATTTAAACAACGTGATTCAGATTTCACTTTCTACAACTACTAGAAGACCTACAGCTGTCAGACAGGTTGCTCACGTCACATCTACATCGTCAAGCTCAGTCTGAGCCTGCGCAGTTCGCTCAGCCATCAGGAAGTGAGTGCTCCTTTACTGACATCACTTTCCGTCGTTGAAGTCAATGGGATAGCTCTGTCCATTTCTTTTACTGTCTATGGATCTAGCCGCAACCACCTAGTCCACCCCGGACTGAAAACTTGTTCAGTCTGGGGTGGGGCTCCAAAGACTATTCCTCTTATTTTTATACATCGGAAGATAATTTATAAAGTGAAGTCATTTGACAAAGTGTAATTTTCGGTCTTTGTTAATGTGTGTATATGATGTTGATATATATATCTTTATTTAGTGTAATGGCCATTATTTTTGTACGTGTTTTCTCCCTATTTGCGTTAATTGGTGCTGGTCACCAGTGTATAAATTCATGCATTGTGGTGTTCTGTGAGAGGGCAGGTCTTAAAAATTAAAAACATTTATTTTTATTTATTTATTTATTTTTATTTCTCCAACTCCTGTTCATATTTCTAAGACATTTGAAAATTGTCTATTATCTAACCTTCTGTTGAAATTGGTGGAGGAAACAAAATTTAAAAAAATTAAATAAATAAAAACATTATGAACTGAAAAATATTAATGATGCAAAAATAAATTGACAGCGTATTAACACCTAATTACATTTTAATGACAAATTAAACTTGTGCCACAGAATTTTTTTATTATCACATTATAATGGCCTCAGTCAACATCAAAACCAACCACATGACAGTTTAAGGTTAATCCTATAAGCTAAGTAGTTTCTTAAATTTGATAATCTGCTATGTCATTTCATGTCTGTTTATGACAGGTTATGTTGTCTTGGTAATGTCAGGTTGTCATGACAAAGACATCTCACATAATGTCATCTTTGCATTAAAAATGACATAATTGAGCGATTGACACTTAATGACATTTGTCATAAACATGAATAAAAACTCTTTCATGTTCATGACACATGTCATGACATAATTATGAAGGTGTCATGTCAGTCTTATGCACACCCCTTCAAGTAAAGTGTTACCACACGGGTCTCAATCACGCTGAGCCTGTCTACTTCCTCCTTATTCTACGGACTTTGTTACATTGACCAGAGGGAAGACGTACCTACAGCTCGCTGGTTACATTTATGTTTTTTCATGCTAGCTTGCCAGTCAGTGGCGGCTTTCTCTTGACTACTAACGTCCACTTCAAAACGACACAGTGCCTTTTTTTATATATAAATTTGTGCTCTTTTGTGCATTCCAGATTAAATGAGGTCTGACATTTCGGCATCTTTTATGTCATCTAACTGTTGACTGTTCTCTCTTCTAAACTCTTGGATTTCCTGCAGAATCTGCTGCATGTTCACCATTGGTTTTTCATAGCCACTCTGCCATCCACACCATCTTTCCTGTATCAGTAGGCTAGGCTATATATTTATGTTTAACATGAAGAATAGGCCTTCCCTGTATGTCACCTAGCAGCAGTAACAATACTATTTGTTGTTTTGTGGTTCACTATTATTTGATTGAAAACAACAATATAAAAGACAAAATCTTATATAAAGCAAAGAAATCTATATATTTTTTATTAACAAAAATAAATACAAATATTTTCGTCCAATTATCTAGCTCGTGGCTATGAGTTACAATTTATGAGTTAAATTTAAATTCACCATCATCAGTAACCACCCTCAGCCAATTTGCATGACAGTATTTGCAGTGATCATCCCTTGTCCAAAACGTAGGCCTATTGTAAAGAAAAGTTATGATTGCTGCTGTATTAACACTTGATCTGTGCTTTACCACACCATTTTTTCTCTGCACAGGCCAGGTGCTAATTCATATTTAATATTTCTGATATAATATTCTTACACGTTCACATGTTATATCCGATCTGTGCCACATGAGAGGAAAAAATCGGAATTGGGTCACTTGAACCACTTGGCGCATGTTTCAAGTGACCCAATTCCGATTTTTTTCCCTCTCATGTGGCACAGATCGGATATGACATGTGAACGTGTAAGCAGTAAAAAAACGCATGAATTCCGATATCCTCAGATCGGATTCAGGCCTCACTCATATGTGGTAATAAATCCGATATGCTTCAGATGCGTGCATTAGCGTCTGCCATGTAAGCGGTCAAATCGGATATTCCCCAGTAAATGCCAGTCGTACGTCATTGAAAAAAGGACGGAGGCGAATGACGTCCACTCAGGTGGGCACAAACTGCGATCCAGTGTTGTCAAGTCCGCGGTTTTCATGCAGAATTGGGCTACTTTAACACAGTTTAGAGTTGCAATTGGGCGGGTTTTGTTGTGAAATAATCATACATGGTGTGTTAATAGGCCAGAGGAGAACTGGCACCCCGACTGAGTCTGGTTTCTCCCAAGGTTTATTTTTCTCCATCATGCCCTGATGGAGTTTTGGTTCATGTCAACGAAATAAAGCAAAAGATTAAAGCTGCACCTCATCATCAGCTCATTTAAAGATCAAAGACCGCAATAGGAGAAAGGGTGAGCTAAGCACTGGTAAGATAATTTAGTCTCATTAGCTTTTAATGAAGATGATTGTGTTTTTGAGCATCTAAGACTTCCTTTCTCGTTTGCATGTTGGCTTGCATTATTCATTAGCGGTGATGCATGTTGCAGTAGCGCATCATATGTGACTACAATTGGTGTCTCCTCTGAATTTGGCTCACTGGCACGACATGCTCAAAACCCGTCTTCGGTGCAAAAATTCCGATCTTTCATGTATTCATACTCTTGTGTAATCGACGCCCCATCCCATCATTTATTTCCAAATAAATCTGTCTCTTCCGTGATACCCTGAAATTTTAAATATTCCAATCTAATATGATTTCTGACCTGTAAGGTTGCCAGAATAATAATCTTACACGGTGTGTTAATAGGCCAGAGGAGAACTGGCACCCCGACTGAGTCTGGTTTCTCCCAAGGTTTATTTTTCTCCATCACGCCCTGATGGAGTTTTGGTTCCTTGCCACTGTCGCCTTTGGCTTGGCTTGCTCAGTTGGGGACACTAAAAAATAGTGTTATTTAAGTTATTTAAGGTGTAATAAAGTTATTCAACTTATTATACAAATAAAATGTATGAATTAGGTCTTATTTAATTCTATAAACTATAATACTGATCTGCCAACATTGTTGCTATATGATAAATTAAAATAAGCTGATAACATCACTGTTTTCTCCAGTACGATTGTACAGCCAAATCTAATTTTGTCGCAATATTATCCTGTTTGACACTGTGAAGCTGCTTTGACACAATCGTGATTGTAAAAGCGCTATATAAATAAAGTTGATTGATTGATTGATTGATACAATATTTAACATGCTCACACGTTTTTTAACAATTTGCCAGGAGTAAAATTTACATATGTGGTTTAAACAACCAGATAATTGCAGTCTTTTCACAATCGGATAGATCTGGTCAGAAAATGTATGAAGTGTAAAACTCTCCCAGATGCACCGCTGCTGCTGCTGGTGGACACTAAAATGTCAACCAGACCTACTACTACCCCTACTACTGCTTGATTTGAAGGCCTGTTGCCCTGCTGATGACAATATATAGGTCATCTCGATAAAGTTAGTAGGTTATACAAGCTCGATAGTCCAGCTAACGACATATATTACAGTTATGACCGGATGGGTAATATAGATGTAAAGAGGAAACAAACATACCGGTATATTAGGAGTATAGTATCTTACCTGTCGAACACATTTTGTGAGCTGACGCTTGAAACCCTGAAACACTAAGGGGATTTAGATGCTTCACGGTGTGGAAATGAATGGCGTCTTTATCATCGTTGAAGTGAGCCACAATACGATGGCAAATGGACAAACAAGCGAACATGACACACGAGCAAATTCAAGCAAAAGCTAGCATATATTAGTTCTTTCTTGGCTAATGTCCATCCTGTGTGTTTTGAATAATGACGCGCACTGAGCCTCTCTTCTCACCATAGACACGCCCCTGAACGTAGCCTTAACCTACTTTGGAGACTTCCAACAAGGGTGATGACCCTCCTGAGTCCGCCACTCTTTTTATGTGGTCTTGTCCACTTGGTTGAGATGTGTTTTTTCCTCCTACAGACAATTCCTGGTGAGATCAACATGTTACCTTCCTGACTCGTAAAACAGCTTGTACCAGTCCAAGTTTCTTTAAAGGGGGGGTGGTACACTCAGGTTCAGTCAGTCTCATGTCAAACTTGAGTACCTATAGAGTAGTATTGCATCCTTCATATCTCCGAAAAATCTTTAGTTTTATTCAATTTATAAAAGAAATATAGGCTGAACCGAGTCTTTCTGGAAAAAAACGAGCGCCTGGAGGCGTATAGTGTGGGCGGAGCTAAAGAATGACGAGCACACCCAAAGCGGTGACGTCCTCAAGTGTGGAGAAACCCATGTATGCTATCGACCCGTGTATGCTATTGATCGGATTCAGCTAATACGTGATCCAGAATCAGGCTGAAATAAATTGAACCAAAGAAACAGCAACAGCAGGACGTCCGTCTCTATGGTATGTACTGTGTTTAGTGGCCTGTCAACATTTGTGTGTCTTTACTTGCAGTTTATGAGGACATGATTCGGTTTATGGACTATTGTATGCGACTAAACCTTAGCAGTAGCAAGCAAAACGGTTTTGCACGTCAGACTAGTGTAACGTTATACATAGAAGAACAATGGAGTAACGTTAACCTTTAGCGCATTTGAATGATGAAACACGCGATCGTGTCGTTTACTGATGTTTACTCACGCGACAAGCCAACAGCATAGACATTTGAAGCAGTTTTACTCACCGGCTGCTTCCAAAGCAGGACCGAACCTTTATCGCTGGGACCGCTCTGTCAAAAACACACTTCTTTGGTATGATTTGGTGAAGTCCTGTGACACCAGTGACTGTGGAAATCTGCGATGTTGTGAAGCTTCCCGTCATTTCTGCGTTCAAATCGGTTCAAATGCAGCGCTGCTTTCCGGGAATGCTGTGCTGAAGCGTTGAAGTTGCTTGATGTCACCCATAGGAAAAAAGTGGAGCTGAAGAAGCGTGGCGCGTCATAAGTGTTCACGGACGACTGGATCTGCAGCTTGAGAGAGTGTTTATGGGCGTGCATTTCCCCTCTCATTCTAGTAGTCACGCACGCGCGCACCCTACCGGGAGAAGAGCCCGTACGGCCCATACAAGGACCTTCCGCTCTATTAACGTCAAACCGACCCATACTCGAAAAAAACTCTCCGAAACTTGTGAGAAACCGGAAGGAGTCCAACATTAGTTTTTGAAACTTTGTCCATGTTTAGGATGGGAATCCAAGTCTTTAACAGTGTAAAAAGCTCAGTATGCATGAAACAGCATTTCACCCCCCCTTTAATGCTGGCTGATGCTGTTGGTTAATAGCCTATTTAAATTAGGGCTGTTGGCGCATACGATTAATGTAAAGTCGTTAACGCGTTAAAATAATTTAATACAATTAACGCAAATAAATTACAGAAGTACGTGAAGCTGCAACATTAACGTAATTTGCATCATGCAGTCAATCACAGAAGTCGGGAGTTTATCACAATCACACTGATCATCTCCACCTGTAACCCTGGTAGGAGGAAATTTCCATTCTAACTATTTAACCCAATTCTGCGTTTATGATTTTTACAATCACAACTGCGATTCTCGGTTTGTGAGTTTAAGCCATTAAGCTCTCGTAACGTGTTCAGTGATCCAGTAATCTAATTCATCCAAACAGTCCAAAACAGTGCTAATGTAAAGAAGCCAGGCTTATTAGGCTACATCAGAGAGAATATAGACTCACAGCTCGTTTTTTAGCTCATTTCATTGTGTGCTTTGCTTTAAAACATGAGCTCTGTCATATTCTAAGATTTGTTTCTGAAGGGCACAATTTTGGTGATCTGATCTCACGCAACATTCATGTACATTTCAGTACATTCGCGTTGTTTCCACACACACTCCGGAAGTATAATGTTTGATTTGTCTTGTGTGAATGTTAGTGTGGACCGTTCGCAAACGAGTCATTATTGAACCGGTTCACCAAATCGGACTAAACCGTTCCAAACAGTTTGCGTCTCTAGTAAGCACTAATCCACACATTTCTTTAGAAGTTTTTTTGGCGTCTCCGTGTGGTTCTGTTTGGTATCGCAGCTTGAGAGGTCTACATTTAAATGTCCATTTTACATAACATGTCTAAACTGAAAACAATCTTGCTGTTGTTGCTCTCTACACATGCTATACACTGATTAACTCTGTAAAGGTTCTTTAGTAATGTTTTTTTCATTTTTTTTTTTTTTTTTCATGGGTGCTTAGAATTTTTATAATATAAAATAATGATATGGACTCCTTAAATTTGGTTGTTTGATTTCCTTTTGGAGTCTCCAATGATCCTTGAAGCTTGCAGAAAATATAGTTGTGTGTACTATTTACTTACGGTTATAGCAAATTCATGTGATTAATTGCGCAACACGTTTATCAATTATCTATTGACAGCCATAATTTAAATGCAGTTGTCATTCTCTCTTCTGTCGTTCTACACTTAATTTTATTGATATTTGACATCATCTGAACTTGCCATACCTTGATTTCCAGTGAATTGACGGCATTGGTCTGTATAGGCCTATCATAAAATCAGCCTTTATGACATGACTTTTAATCAGACTGTGCTTATGAGGATACTCACCAAAAATGTTGCAGGTTTTTGTCAGTTTAAGAGTGCTCGAGAACTTGATTCAGCACTGGTGTGCTGTCTGTGAAGCGGGTCTTTGTGGCTACACACCAGAAATGTGCACAAAGAAAGAGGCTTCTCAGACAGCATGCCAGTACCTAGTTGCAGCACTGACTTGCCAAATTAACTTAATGGTAAATAAACTGAAAGTATGGTCTTCAGTGCCCATATTTGCAATGCATATCTTTTTACTGCATATCTTGAAATTACATGTTTCTCTACTACTTATCCAGAGACTCCTGTTCACAGTGGCTCCTCCTCTCCTTTACCCTTGACTCCGAGCAAGGATTACTCTGGAGGGCCTTTCTCAGGGCTGGAAACCCAGAGGAACTATGAACTTAATGAGGTGAGTCCTTCAAGTCTTGCTTTACATTACAATAGTAAAAAAAAAAGACTCTATTAGACATAAATCTGATAACTAGTATATCAAAAATATGGCAAATAAAATTGTGTTGGGACCCACTTTATATTGGGTGGCCTTAACTACAGTGTACTAACATTTACATCAATCATTTTATACAATGCACTTATTGTATACGTATTTTGTTACATTTATAATTACACTGCTGATACTTCCCTTACACCTAATTATACCCTTGAACTTACCCAAACCACCACACCTCTCACTAACACTAACTACCTGTATCTCGAACCTATTAGGTCAGGAAAGTGACACACTTCCTGCTGCCAGTTGGTGGCGCTATACCTTTGAATCACAAAAGTCCATATATAAAAATATATATAAAATATCCATGTGATCTGCCTTTTACAATTAACACACAGGTGAAGTTTCATCAAAATGAATCAATGTATGCAGAAGTTATAATACACCTCTTGTTTCCCCTTTCTCACTATAAACTTGTCTCATCGCCGCAGCCAAAGAGTTTGAGATGGCAAAAAGCAGCTGCAAATTTAGCATCCTCAATGCCATGACTTCATGCTGACCGAGTTTGGCACTGATCGTGTCAATCGCCTAGGAGGAGTATATCAAATTCCAGAGCATGCGTTTTATAAACAACCCATATTAGCTGACTTTCTGTTGGGCGACGCGTATGACTATGATTGCGGAAGTTTTTTGGCCAGATAAGCTCTATATGTGTACCGAGTTTCTTGTACATACCTGCAAGTGTTTTTTATATATAGACCAAGTTTTTTAAGGGGGTGCTTTTGAGCCCCCCCTACCATTCCCAGGTACCAGCTTCAGCCCGACCCTGATAAATATTATAATTCAATTATAATGTAAGCTGCTAGCAGCGATGAGAGGCCCATGCTGGTTGCATCAGCTTAACTGTGCACGGCAGGCAATAGGCACTTAAAATGGGAAAACATAAAAATGTCAAAGTTAGTTGAATTCACCACATTAACTGCAGCAACTGGTGCTGCAATGACCGAACCACAACAGTCACATCTATGAGATCAATAAAATTGTATGCCGCCCTTAGTCACGATGCGAAGGCTGAGATTCCTTTTCACAGATGTTTAATGATCTCATGGACATAGACACCAACACCGTAGAACTGAGCAACAATGAAATATACAACATAGTATCAATCACACATTCAGTTGCATGGAAAACAAACATATCACATTAAATTAGCAAATAAACAGAAAATATATCCACATACCACTTTTGCCTGCTTGTGAGCTAAGAGAGGGGGTTATATCTTGAAGATTCTTAGTTGGACTTATGATTAAGAGAGAAACACCTTTTAATTTGCGATGACTACATCATTCCTTCTCTTCATGTGAATGACAAAACAGGAAGTGACATACAAAAGATGGGAATAAAATAAAATATAACCAAAAAACTCTTAGAAAGATTAAATCTTGCACAAATAAACAACAATTCAGTATAGAAATCACAATGAGCATTATAAAGTATTCAAAATATACAAAATTAGACTAGTCAAAAGTAGCTTAAGTAAATGAGTGCTGAAGTACACAAGCGCCATCTAGTGGAAATTAACATTATAGACAGACAACTTTGTGACAGCAAATACAAATTTCATGTCAGCTGATATCAAATGTCAATTTGAAATGAGTTCAGAAAACCGTCCGAATACTGATGTTAACATAATGTTAACATACATTAGCACTGTTTTGGACTGTTTGTATGAATTTGAATTAGATTACTGGATCACTGAACACTTTCCCTAACATTTCTCTTCATCTGTTTTTGACCTACCGTAGCTACTGTTTGTTCACCAATCTTATGCACCAAAAGGCATGCTTTCATTTCAATATGTGTGGCATCCAATAAAAAATGTTAATATTTTTTTTTATAAATGGATCCAAATCACCAATGGTTTTAATATCAGGTAAGATTAAGATGCACGTCTAAATTTGATGGAAGTTTATTATAAACAGCTACTTTTATAAAATCATGTGAAAGTTAATTTTAATACATATGAATTATATCAGTAAATAATTCATTTAAAGACATACGTGTCATATTTGATCTTTGCTGACACAGCACATGACCTTCTGTGAAGCCCAAGTATAGAAAATACACACACACTCTGTAAAAAAAAAAAAAAAAATCTACTGTCTGAATGAGTACATGAAATCACAGCTGCCAGGTGATAAAAAATTGTAACTCAAATGTTATTTAGAAAATGAGTCCTGTCCGAACAAATAGTGATATATTGTCATAGATTCATTTCAAATGTGAAGTTATAATTTGCTACAATATGAATTTAAATTAAATTATATGAAAAAATAATTAAAGCTGCGAGCAGCGATGACGGGCCCAAGCTGGTGGCACCGCCACCCCGGTGGCATCAGCTTAACTGTGCACAGCAGGCAATAGGCATTTAATATGGGGAAAAAAAACGAATAAAGGGACTATGTCAAAGTCATTTGAATTCACCTCATTAACTGCAGCAACTGGTGCTGCTATGACCAGGAACCACAACAGTCACATCTATGAGATCAACAACATTTTATTCATTAATTTTATGTCAGATGATGTCAAATGTCAATTTCAAAATGAGTGCAGAATACTGTCCAAATGCTGAAGTTGTATTATCCTTACACTTCTCTTAAAAATAAATTAAGCCAAATCACAGAGACCGCAACAATGATTTTAATATCAGTGTCAGGTAAGAGTAATATGCGTGCATATAATTTATGGAAGTTTATTATAAACAGCCACTTTTATAAAATCATGTGAAATTATTTTTTTTTTTATCCATTTGAATTCTATCAATAAATAATTAGTTTAAAGAGGTGTCATACGTGATCTTTGCAAACACAGCACATGACCTTCTTTAAAGCCCATGTTATAGAAAACAATTAAAAGTATTAGGATATCACTTTCAATTATGTGCAAATGTATTTTTTGCTTCTCAAAATTTTGTAAGTTCAGAAGACCAGTATTTAATTAAAGATATAATATATGTTTTTGTTTTACTTTTTTTCACAATAAAGTGATAGATAGTTTTATCTTCAAAACAGTGTTCCCTAGGACATATCCAACCTGGTTACTAAATAAGGCTACACTCCCACCTTCTGGTTATTCTATATACCGGTAGCTTATTGGTTCTCATTTTTGTCCTTAAACAAAAGGCATTAATCTTCTCATTTTTAAGTTACACACATTATTTATTTATTTTTTTAAAGTGTTTTTTCCTTTGTAAGTAATGTTTTTTTATATTTATCTCTTTGGTAACACTTTATTTTAAGGGTCCAGAATAATGCACTAGTTAAGCATTAATTAATGATTAACTTGTTCACAATTAAGCATTAGTTAAGCGCGAACACACACGTAAGTAATGATTAATGCATTAGTTAAACTAGTAATTAATTAACTGTTTGTTCACAATTATGCACTAGTTAAGCATGGACACAATAGTAATTAATGATTAACTTAACATAATAGAAAGGGCATATTAGCCATTATTTACAACTTAATAAGCCATATATTATTTTTGTGTAGTGATGTAATTATATTTCTGTGCCATTCTGTTAAGTTAACTGAACAATAAGCTAGTAGGTAAGTTTAATTACTGTTGATTTTGCCATTATAAATGGCTAAAATAGTGTAATAAAGCAAATTTGACTATTTTAAATTTTGCCATTAATACAGTACTAATAAAGGCAATTTGGCCCTCTATTCTAAAGTGAAAGTTTATATTACATAAAATATATTTTATATCATATAAAAATTTACAATTTTCCTTTTACCATTTTTTAGATACATGTACATGTGTTCCCTAAACACAAACATAACAATTTTACAGAGAATTAAAAATGACAATACAACTTCATGGGCAAAAATTAAATTAAAATTGTAGTAGCAATATAGCATTAAAATTAAATTAGCTAATTTAATTGCCTTGCCTCTATCTGATTGTCTTGAGGTTCTGAGCTGGAGACTGACACCAGATAACTACCCTCAGAGCGACCAGCTTCCACCTCCCTCTTACCTCTATGGCTCTCAGCACTTGCTTCGGCTGTTTGGTGAATATCAGCTTCTTGTTCATGTCAAAATAGTTGTCATAAATTAAAGATAGTATCTGTTAATGTCTTTAATTGATTTTTACAAATATTTTATTATGTATTTATGCCTTTTTGTTTTAGTGAAACTTCCAGATATCCTGAAGAAGATGTACATACCAGAAAAGAACCTGAGGGCACTAGTGAAACACTTTGAGCTTTTCCTCAGGTGCAGATTTCTTTTAGCACGACATGCACATGATTCACTTGAATGCACATAAATAATTTGTGCCAGATTTACTAATAGCTTGTGTCAGCACATACAACTTTTTGGCGTTAAATCTCTCTCAGGTTTTATGAATTCATGAATTAGCGCTGAAAAGGCTAACATAGTTATTTTTGCGGCTGACTTTATTGCATATGTATTTGTAGGAGTTTCTCTTTCAGATAATTTTGTTATTGAATCATTCACAGTGATTTACAAAGGTTTGCGCACTTTAATTTACTGGTGTTTGCTAAGGGTGTTAGTATATAACGTGAGACCGACGGTTATAGTTAAATACCGTCATTAGAACTCTATAACCGCCAAAACCATGTTATTAAAATATTTTTTACAAAAATTAAAAAAAAAAGATGCACTCCGGGGGGAAATTGTATCAGCTGATGAGGGAAACGGAGGCGGAGTTAGTGGTGGTTCGGAGGCTGCTACTGCTGGAGATGATTTGGGAGAGGTCTGTGCACCACCCCCTACCAAGAAGAGAAATCTTGGAGATCTCCTTAATAAACGGAGGTCTGAAATCTCGGCCCCTTTACCGATCAGAACGTGCACTTTTTAAAGTGCCATGTAGCGCAATTTTTTACAGTCAGGTCCGTTTACATGGAGCACTGTAATCGGTTTAAAAGTCCAATCTGATTGAAAATGCTTCATATAAACACCTCAATCGTAATAAAAATGCCCAAACTGAATGAAATTGTAATCGTTTTGAGATAGGTGGGCTAAACTTTTTCAAGAATCGATCAAACGAGACATGTCACCATGTACACGACCTGACCGGATTACTTTTGAGTGTGCGTCCTCATATGTACACAGTGTGCGCCTTCACCACTGAAGAGCGGGCGCCGCGCTCACATGCACCAAGCTATAATGTTGATGAGGGGAAAGCAAATTTTTCTGAGGGATAAACTTTTTTTTCCGTAAGAAGTTATGAAGATAATGTTGGCATAATGACACTGTCCCTAAACCTACCCATGTAGGCAAACAATCAACTTTTTTTTCTTTTTTCTTTTTTTTTTTTCTTTTTTTCTCCACTCCGATTTCTCAATTATTGTACTTGCACTCTCAGTTGCCTACTGTTGTTCTGTCTACTCTGTTTGTCAATTGGCTTTATTGTTGTTTGTTTATTGTAAAGTGTCCTTGAGCTCTGGAAAGGCGCTATATAAATAAAACTTATTATTATTATAACTACTTCAACTGCGCCTGACATTAGAATTAATTTTTTCTGAGATGATTATTGCACTTTACAACAAATAAATAGCTTTTATAAAACCGTATAAGTCCTGGTGGCCGTTGAGAGTTGCTATGGCATCCGTAAACACATTCCAGCTGCTGGAGAGGACGGTGTGGACATCTGATGCGGTAGACAAACTGAAAGCTGTGATGATTGCATAGTGGCACTTCATATTCATTAAGTTGATAACCTGCTTGTGGCAAGCAGTGGGGCGAGGGGCCGTGAGAGCGTGCCGGTGACGAGTGGTGATGAGTGCCAGCTGCGCGACACACCGGTCTCGTCTCGTGGCCGAGTGACAGGAGCATAAAAAGACGAGCGAAGGCAGCGAAAGACAAGAGAGGACCAGTTTTGTTTACATTCTGGTGTGTGTGCGGGCAGTCGTCCGTGAGGGGCTGCCCGCGGTTTACTTTCGTTTTGTTTATTTATTTTGAAATTACAGTTGTTAAACGTTCGCCCCGAAAGAAGGTTGAACCTGGAAGAAGGTTCCCGCCTTCTTTCTTCCATCAACGAACTTTGTTACACTGCTGTTTCAAACATTAACCTCCCCTGACAAGTTATGACAAGGGGTACATTCCAAATATCAGTTACAGGAAAATGTTAAATTTTGCTCTATCCGTACAGTGATATTTCGGTCCAAAATATGCAAACATGAATTAAACATGACGAATGTGTGAGACTGACGCTTCATCACTTCATTGATGAAGCAGAAGGGTGCACACGTTTCAAACTACACTCACTTCTTCTGGAGATGCAGCAGGAACACGAAAAGCTGGTACAGGTCTTTATTCAGGAGCAGCTTCTAGCAAAACCTGCTTCATACTAACCCTCAATTATAAAGCAGTCTGGTGAGAAATGCTTTGCGGTTCGCGCAGACATAAAAGCATCAACAAAAACAAATCTCAGCCACTGCATCTTCAGCGGTTCGGATTTAGGAACATCAGAATGACTGCTGTGTTCATTATTGCACCCAAGAACAGAACACTACAGTCGCTTAGATGCCATTCTGCTCCAGCGTCTCTACTTATACACTCTTCAGGCCCTTTCAAACTGGACGCGATTTTGACGTGCGAATAATTCACGCAATGTTTTTTTTTCTTCGATCAGCTGTTTGTGTAATGAGCGCTTCCACACTGAACGCGAATGTGCTGAGGTGAAAAAACGACATTTATTTTTTCCGTTTCGATGTCGATTTTTTTTTTACTCTAGCGGCGACAAAAACGGCTTCAAACAATCACATAAAAGGAAACAAAGGTGACGAAATGTCCAGTTGATGTCACAAGCTATTCAATCAACTTTAACCTTTGCCAGGCATGGCATTTCTCATGAGATTACAACAGTAAGCTGTACAGCTTCAGCTGTGTTTGCCCACTGTATGATACAGACAGCAATAACTTAACTTATGAGTTAGTATAATAACTTATAACTTATAAGTTATTACTTATAACTTATAAGTTATTAACTTTTATAAATAGTTGATTTTTTTCTAAACATTGTGTCCGCGATTATGGAAAGTGAACGTGTTGCCATCAGTAGGCTACGTCTGTGGCACTGAAATGTTTACATGTGACTCGACTGGAAACATCTGCTTGGATCGATTGATTCCCAGAAGTGCGCAGTTTGTCTCGTCAGATGCGCTGCCGTCTCTGGAGGAGATCCTCAAATTGTCCCACAGAGAAAGTGCAGAACCGGCCATGATAAAGTTTTAGCTCCTGTACAAGATTAGCATCCTCCCCTTCAGACTCTGTTCTGAAGGGGAGGATGCTAATCTTAGGGTTTAAGCTAATCTTATCATTTTTTGAGATTTTTTCATGATCTGTATGCCAAAATCATCAGTATTAAAACAAAAGAACTGAAATATTTCAGTTGGTGTGCAATGAATCTAAAATATATGAAAGTTTAATTTTTATCATTACATTATGGAAAATAATGAATCACAATATGCTAATTTTTTGAGAAGGACCTGTAGTTAACTTGTAGAGCCTCTTGCTGTATTATTAGCACAAGGAAGGCGCAAGGATAAACTTTTTTATTTATTAACAAAAGTTAAACAAGAATAACTAACACAAATACTATACCATTAATGATAAAGGAATAAAGTGCAAGAGATGCATAAAATAACAGTGAGTGTGGCTGTGGAAGGGTTATGTTATCTTACGGAAAGATAAATTAAACAGCCTAAGTACTGACGAAATTGGGGTTTCGCTTAGATAGCCAGCTGCCTTCAATCTTAATCAAAATGATCCAATGACATGAAAATTGTCATGGGTCTGCGGAATTTGCCTAATGCAACCCCGCCCCACTGCGTGGGTATAAACGGCATTGCATTGCAGTCACGCATTTATGTTACCTGCTGAGGAGCCGAGGCAGACTGCCCCGGCCATACCAGCGGTACAGCGGATGTGGCATGGTGACGTAACGTCTCCATTCCCTTCCTTCAGGGAACGAGGGTTACTTACGTAACCGAGACGTTTCCTTTCAGTCAGTACACTACGAGTTACGTCACTACTGACGAAATGGGGGTCCTAGTTTAATCATGCCACAGCGGCTGTCTTCCAGCATCCTGGGCTGACCTGTGCACCCTGCCTCGGAGTTAAACCTGATGAGGGTTCGGCTCAGCTACCAAGGTACACTGGGAGGCATATCCCACTTGGAGAAATGCAACCAGAGTGCCTACCCATAGGGAGGACTTAGGAATACACATATTATGACCCACATATGGGCTGCATACGGAAGAACCCGGAGTATCCAGGTTCAAATCCAGGTGGAAGTTTTTCAACTCCAGGGGTGGCAAGGGTCTTGCCAAGGGAAGACACGCGCTCAAGGAGACTTACCATGGAGAATACACATGACGGTTGGCCTGCAGGAGAAACCATGCACACAGGGCACCTAGCCTGACACGAGGGCTGGGACCATTCGGGCATGCACTCTGGTGCCGGCATCAACAAGCGAATACACCAGCGTGTCCAGTCACTGGCCATCTGGGGCGATGGCCAGTGACTGGCACACACACACAATAAAATGCGGGCAGCCCCTCACGGACGACTGCCCGCACACACACCAGAACGTAAACAAAACTGGTCCTGGAGGACACAGGCTCCACTCACAGATTATAAACCTGGCGAATGTGTTCGGTGTCGCCCAGCCTGCAGCTCTACAAATGTCTGTCAGCGAGGCGTCGCGCGCTACCTCACAAGAGGCAGCTACGCTCCTAGTGGAGTGTGCTTTGACCCCAAGGGGGCATAGCAAGCCCTGGACCTGATAAGCCAGGACAATGGTGTCCACTATCCAGTGGGACAGCCTCTGCTTGGAGAGAGCCTCCCCTTTCTGCTTCCTTCCGTAACAGACAAAGAGCTGGTCTGAGGTCCTGAAGCACCGCGTCCTGTCTACGTAAGCGCAAAGGGCGCTTACTGGACAGAGCAGTGCCGAGGCTGGGTCTGCCTCAGACCTGCAAACTTGTCGCTTTTCGTCGATAATCGCTGCTTTCTTGGTCAATTGGGTCATTTACGTGAATCGCGTAGAACCAAAGTTTTTTATTTGGGGGGGGGGGGGGTCTACAGTTCTGTAGACTAGACATGCGAAACATTATTGGATAATTCTTATAACTGACATTTCTCTGGGCCAATCAGAATCTTAGCTCACTTGCGTCAGAATCTTATAGCACACAACGTCAACTGAGCACGCCTTTGAATGAGATGCCTGGCTTGTACCTCGTGAGTCTGACGGATGGCAGGAAGCAAGCTTAGTGTTCAATTCAAGCATGGGCCTAGATAACGGGGGGGACATATTTTCATCCCCCGCACGTTTACTGGGTCTCCCCGACCCTAGTCGACCCGCTCCGAGTGGGATTCGAACCGGCGTTACCTGCGCAATGGCGGGCAAGTTAACAGGGTCGCTAAAGACAGCTTTCTCTACCTCGGCTGATTGCACGCTTCTTGAGGTCACGGGCAAGTGTATTTATACATAGAAATCAATGTGAATACATCAAGATTTAAATTCAGAGACAAAAAACAATCTATGCATGACCTGTCATTTTATTCGTATGTAAATATGAGGAGGGCGCGCTCACAGAAAGTCCAAAAGCGGATTTGTAGAAACGTACTGTCGCGCTGGAGCTGCAGCTGAAGGAAAACAATCGTTATGAGCTGAAACGTGACGACGACAATCAGACGAGTGCGACAATATGCTTTGTGTGTTTTTCAAGCCATCTCAATGAAGGCTATTTATTGACAATAAAGTAGGCCTATATCATATGAATAATGCAGTGCTAACTGACAGCTTTTTAAATGTTTATCTTCTGCTCACCGAAGCTTCATTTATTTAATCAAAAATACAGTTAAAACAGTAATATTGTGAAATACCATTACAAGTGAAAACAGCCTTTTTCTATGTGAATATAGTAAAGTAGTGTAATTTATTTCTGTGATCAAAGCTGAATTTATCATCATTACTCCAGTCTTCAGTGTCACATGTTCCTTCACTAATTATCCTCATAATGGGGATTTTATAATCAAGAAACATTTTTGATTATTGTGTTGACAGTTGTGCTGCTTAAAAATGTTGTGGAAACCGATATATTTTATTTTTAAGGATTCTTTGATGAGAAAGTTCAATGGGCAGCATTTATTAAATAAATTATTATCTTTTGTAACAGTTGTGCTGCTTAAAAATGTTGTGGAAACCGATATATTTTATTTTTAAGGATTCTTTGATGAGAAAGTTCAATGGGCAGCATTTATTAAATAAATTATTATCTTTTGTAATATTAAAAATATTATTTGTGATCAATTTAATGTAGCCAATGTTTAATGTCTGATCAACAAAAGTATTAATTTCTCTTTAATTTTACCACAAATGTTTGAATGGTAAGGTGGTTTCCGCAAAAATGAAGCAGCACCATGAGCAGCAAAACAGTGTTTTCAACACTGATAATAATCATAAATGTTTGTTGAGCATCAAATCCTAATATGAGAATGATTAGTGACACTGAAGACTGGAGAAATGATGGTAAAATGAGCTTTGATCACAGAAATAAATGACACTTTACTATATATTCACGTAGCGAACAGATGATGTTACATCAGAATAATATTTCACTGTATTACGTTTTTTACTGCACTTTTAATTAAAATTAAAGCTGCGAGCAGCGATGACGGGCCCAAGCCGATGGCACCGCCATCCTGATGGCATCACCTTAACTGTGCACAGCAGGCCAATAGGCATTTAATATGGAAAAAAAAAATAGTAATGCTGAAGTATGCTGCAGGCAACTCATATTAGCTCAGCCCATCCCCCATCCACACCCACCCACACACACACACACACACACACACACACACACACTCATGTCTGGTTCACTATCTTTTTGGGGACTCAGCATAGACGTAATGGTTTTTATGCTGTATGCTGTACAAACCATATATTCTGTCCTACACTGCCCCTACCCCTAAACCTACCCATCACACAAAACTTTCTGCATTTTTACATTTTCAAAAACTCATTCTGTATGATTTATAAGCTTTTGTACCCATTGGGAAGTCCCCATGCGTCTGTGTGCATTCAGGTTTAAGTCCCCACCAGGCTAGAAAACCATTCAGGCCAAAGCACAGCATTGAGAGGTAATCTTTTTAGACAGAAGAGTGGCACTCTTACACACACACACACACACACACACACACACACACACTCATGTCTGGTTCACTATCTTTCTGGGGACTCACCATAAACATAATGGTTTTTATACTGTACAAACCATATATTCTGTCCTCCCACACTGCTCCTACCCCAAAACCTACCCATCACACAACTTTCTGCATTTTCACCTTTTCAAAAAACTCATTCTGTATGATATATAAGCTTTTGTACCCATTAGGAAGTCCCCATGAGTCTGTGTGCGTTCAGGTTTAAGTCTAGCCTAGAAATCTAGACGCACCCTAGCGGCAGCAAATGGTCTAGCAACTCTCAATTCCTATCTGAGCTGTATTCCTCAGAATCTGGACGGCCCAATCACATCGTGTATAGAGTCGGCGGGCGGGGCCATAATGACGACGGACGAGTTGCATTTGCGTGCTTCTAGTAACACAGAAACTGGCGAACGGTGGCGGTCTTTCGAATCAGCTCTGCCCGCGCCTCCGGAAGACTTGGAGTTAAGCTTTCCTCTGAGAAAAGAACAAAGAGCGGCACTGAAGTCATTCTTAAAAAGGGAAGATGTGTTCGGAGTTTAGCCGACCGGATACGGCGAATGTATAATCAGTCAGCGAGCTCCCCTTCACCGTCGTTGCTCCGGTTGGTGTTGCGCTATCCTATCACGTGCAGAGGGAGTTTGAAAGACAACCGTTTATCCCGCCCCTCGTATTGAGCCCCGTCTATGGTGAGTTTCCAGACCAAACATCTTGATGTGGGTCTGGCTTGTCAGGCTAGTTTAAGTCCCCACCAGGCTAGAAAACCACACACTAACAGAGGCAAGGTGTTTTGCTTGAAAACTTATACAATATTGCCCTCTACTGGTCATTTAAGTGAGAGCAAAAGTGTTGAAAAAAAAAACAGTGTGATATATAGAATAACTAGCAGGTGGGAGTATAGCCTTATTTATGAACCAGTTACTTGCGTCTCTCTTTTGTATTTTTTAAGCTTTTGCCAATGGAACACCATTTGAGATATCCAATAACCGTTCGCATTTTAGCATCTTCTGTATATTTACTTTATGTTGTCCCAGTTTGGAGGAGATTGAATGAATCGCTTTTGAGGAGAAGGTAAAAACTCAGAGCGCGCTTTCCACATTTAGTGGAAAGCGCGTTCTGAGTTTTTAACTTCTCCTCAAAAACGATTCATATTCACATTTCCACATTTAGACCGAGTTTGGTGCTGATCGGGTGAATCGTCTAGGAAGAGTATGTTAAATTCCAGAGCATGCGTTTTCCGAACAACCCATAATAGCTCACTTCCTGTTGAGCTGACACATAACTTAGAGCCTGAAAGTTGTTCGGCCCGATGAGCTCTATATGTGTACCGAGTTTCATATATCTACGTGCAAGTGTGTTTGATTTATAGACCACGTTTTCAGACCCCACTTTAGGGGGCGCTGTCGAGCCCCCCTGCCACGCCCGGGTACCAGCCTCAGCCCGGCCCTGATGGCCGCGCATTCTGATGCGTGTGCAAAGTTTTCGAGCATGGGAAGGGCCCCAAAAATCCCCAAATAGTCAGGTTAAAATAATAATAATAATAATCTTTAGAAGAACAATAGGGCTTTGCACCCTTTCAGGGCTTGGGCCCTAATAATAATAATAATCCTTAGAAGAACAATAGGGCTCTGCGCCCTTTCAGGGCTTGGGCCCTAATAATAATCCTTAGAAGAACAATAGGGCTCTGCACCCTTTTTTAGGGCTTGGGCCCTAATAATCCTTAGAAGAACAATAGGGCTCTGCGCCCTTTCAGGGCTTGGGCCCTAATAAATGCAGCATATATATATATATATATATATATATATATATATATATATATATATATATATATATAATATATTCTCCCTCCCACCCCCCGACACAGTCACCTTTTTTACTCTGAGGAGTTTGCCGGTCTGGTCTGCCTCCTCCACGGACTGCGCTTTCAGGTTCACCACCTGGTCCCTGAAGGGAGTGGTAGGAGTGGTAGGAACCTTGGGCACATATCCAGGCCAGGTTCTCAGGATAACTTGAGAGTTAGCCGGCCCAAATTCCAGGCACGCTTCGTCCAACGAGAATGCCTGCAGGTCCCCTACCCTCTTGATCAAAGCCAGAGCAACGAGGAGCGCTGTCTTCATAGACAGGAACTTAAGCTCCACTGTCTGCAGAGGCTCGAAGGGAGCCATACGCAGGGCAGTTAGGACCACTGCGAGGTCCCAAGAGGGTACCTGTAAGGGGCGAGGTGGATTTAATCTTCTTGCCCCCCTGAGGAAACTGCGGATCAGGTCGCGCTGTCCCACCGTTCTTGCGTCCAGCAGGTCATGGTGAGCAGCTATTACCGCCATGTAGACCTTGAGGGTGGAGGGAGACAGCCTTCTCTCCTACCCTTCCTGAAAGAAGGAGAGCACGGACCCGATCGGGCATTTGCTGGGATCTTCTCCTCGAGAAGCACACCAGACCGTGAGCCGCCGCCACATACCAATCATCCAGCCTCGAGCGCTCGGGACCCGGCGGAAGATTCCACTCGAGCCCGAGGCTCTCGGCCATTCGGATTAGCAGGGCTGTCAGTTCCGGAACAGACTCGGGCAATGCCGACACTCGCGAGGGAGGCGGCACTGCCAAATCCTCATCTCCGGAGGAATCTAGCCCGCCTTGTGATGTGGTGATCGATATAGCATCACCCGCCGGCGCCCCAAATGAAACGCGGGGCCCAGGACGGGAAACACCAGCGCTAGCATCTGGTAGCGCCACGGGTTGCAGTACCAAAGAGGGGGTGTGGCCCGAGGAATACTCGTCGGGTTGGCCCACACCGACACCCTCAGATCACCCTGACCACCAGCCAAAGTACTGCCTCGTGAGGAGACAGTCGATCGTGGTGTGGTAGAGGGGACTCTCGCTCCAGAACGGAGATCATCGAGTCTTGATCAATGCGATTGTCATTTTCCCGCAGTGAGAACATTACGCATCCATGAATGCGCTCTGCACGCAAAACAGTGCTCATGCCTGTCAAGTGGACTAACATATCGACCGCAGCCAGGAACGGAGAACGGGCGAAACATCTTTAAAAAGACGCGTCGCGTGCAGCTCTTTTAGAGAGGAGTTTTACTCAGGCAGAGTGCAGCGAGACCCAGGGAGAACACACAGACCTATACAGACCACTGCACAGATCGACAGGAATGCAGCATTCGCTGGAATGCGCCGTCACACCAACACTCTGGGAGTCTTGAAGAGATACAACGCTTAGGAAGGCAAGTAATACTCGGCTTCGAAGCAGAAACATAAATGCGTGACTGCAAAGCAACACCATTTATACCCACGCAGTGGGGCGGGGTTGCATTAGGCAAATTCCGCAGACCCATGACTTTTTCATGTCATTAGATCGTTTTGATTGAGATGGCAGCTGATTTTCTAAGCGAAACCCCCATTTCTTCAGTACTGACGTAACTCGTAGTGTACTGACTGAAAGGGAACCGGTTTTATCCTCCACTGAAGCTTACATCAGGTGCACGGTAAAGACTCCATGTGTGTACAAAATGTTCAACACTTCCAACAACGTTAGATGATGTTGTAAATGCATTAATAATGCTTTATCACCCATTACAAATGATCTGTACATGTATACAAGGCATTTACAATGCTTTCTGTGTCCCCTAATCTAAAGTATAGACTATTTATCACTTGTAAATGTTATACACATCATTCGTAGATCTTTCTTACCCATTACAAATTATTTGTACATGTATAAGGCATTTACAACCCTTTCTGCGCCCCCTAATCTAGTGTCAACTGTTCATCACTTGTAAATGTTTTACACATCATTCGTAGATCGTTCTTACCTGTTACAAATGATTTGTACATGTATACAAAGCATTTACAACCCTTTCCGCGTCTCCTAATCTAAAGTGTAGACTATTCACCACTTTTAAATGTTTTACACATAATTTGTAGATATTTCTCACGTTACAAATGCAGCCATTGTTTGCTACAACAAATGTAGTGTTACATGTGAAAATTCAGTTCTGCTATTCCTCACCTTTTGCAAATTTCTGATTCTTTCAAAGAATACAAATATTCCAACAAATATTCCACATTTCAAAATTTGCTGGAAGAAACGTCACGTCATGCTTTGCCATTGGCTCTCGTCTGTCATGTGACCGAATGTGTCATGCTAAAGAGTTAGGTGTATTATTTGAATGAAAAATATGCGTTCATAAAGGGATCATTATTTCAATGATTAAAACATTAGGAGCAACTCTGTTCTACACATTATATATATTATATGACTTGGAATGCAACATGAGCTAATACTTTTATACTGTTTTTGGTCAGTTTTTGCAATAAAAGTAGCCTATTTATATTTATAAAATCATGTCTACTTTTACAAATGCAAAGAATTTTTAATAATAATAATTAATAATATATTAACTAGTAACTTAACCATTTACTAAGGATCTGTTTGATTATTTTATGATATGCTATTTTTTTAAATAACTTATGACAGATTTGTAAACCATTAGCATATTAGTAATTTGTAAATTATTAGTTTATCATTATCTAATAACTTATAAATAATTAATAACTGAATCTACAAAACATACAAAAAAGTAGCAATTTAGTAACATTTATTTCATGCATAGTCATGTTTTGTAAATCCTTAGTTCATCAAATTCCATCAGGCCATGATGGAGAAAAATAAACCTTGGGAGAAACCAGATTCAGTCGGAGTGCCAGTTCTCCTCTAGCCTATTATCAAAGAGTGTATGATTATATTGTATATTATGATATACATAGTATGATTATATTATACTGGCAACCTTACAGTTCAGAAATCATATTAGATCGGAATATTCAAAATTTCTCTGTATCACTCAAAGACGAGTTTATTTAGAAATGCATGATTACACAAGAATATGAATATTTGAAAGATCAGAGTCATCACGCCGGAGACAGGTTTTATTGAGGATGACATGCTGGTGAGGCAAATTCAGAGGAGACACCAATTGACACGGTCTCAGCAGACACTCCAGGATCCGTTGGTCATGTCCAGACGCAGGTCCACCATCTGATCCGGACACGGCCTGGATCCGGCCGACTGCAGTAAACCTCGAGATTAACGGAGAGACTAACATTAGCATAGATGCCGCTCTTTTTATGATATAACGAGTATATCAAGTGTTATGGGATATGTTCTCGGTTCCGGCTGACCTTTATCAAGTGAGCAGGGCAACCACCCAGTAGAGCATTACAATAATCTAGCCTTGAGCTCATAAACTCATGTACTAACTGTTTAGCATTTTGCATTGAAACCATGTGCCGTAATTTAGATATATTTTTTAAGAGGGTAGAATGCAGTTTTACAGATGCTAGTGACGTGGCTTTCAAATGAAAGCTCAAAGAGAACAATTGGTATCAAAGAGAACACCCAGGTTCCCCACTGACAACGAGGGCTTGACAGAGCAGTCATCAAGTGTTAGTCAGTATTCTAGTTTACTACTTGTGAAGCTTTTCTGTCCAATAATTAAAAATTCTGTTTTATCTGAATTAAGTTGCAGGAAATTACTATTCATCCAACTTTTTATATCAGCTATGCATTCCGTTAATCTTGTGAATTGGTAAGTTTCGTCAGGGCATGAAGAAATATAGAGCTGAGTATCGTCAGCATAAAAATGAAAACTAACGCCATGCTTCCTAATGATATCTCCCAGTGGTAGCATATACAGGGTGAAAAGCAACGGTCCTAACACTGAGCCTTGCGGTACTCCATACTGAACTTGTGATTGGTGTGACATCTCTTCATTTACTGATAAGTCAGATAAGTACGATTTAAAACATGTCATTGTAATTCCTCTAATACCAACCTTAATTTTCGAGATTATTCAAAATAATGTTTTGATCGATAGTATCGAATGTAGCGTCAAGATCGAGTAACACTAATAGAGAGATACAACCACGATCAGATGATAAGAGTGAATCATTTGTAACGCTGATGAAAGCAGTCTCAGTACTATGATACAGTCTAAATCATGACTGGAAATCCTCACAGATACCATTTCTTTCTAAAAAAGGAACAGTTGTGAAGACCCTGTCTTTTCTAGTATTTTTAGAAATGGTAGATTTGAGATTGGCCTATAATTGACTAATTCTTTAGGACCAAGTTGCATTGTTTGTTTTTTTTTGCGTTTTAAAGTGGTTTAATTATAGCCAACTTAAACAATTTCGGTACATATCCTAATGTCAAGGATGAATTAATGATATTAAGAAGAGGATCTATGACCTCTGGAAGCATCTCTTTTAATAGCCTAGTCGGTATAGGGTCAAGCATACATGTTGTTGACTTTGATGATTTAACAAGTTTAGCCAATTCTTCTCCTCCTATACAGTGAATGAGTGTAATTTTTCCTCAGTGACACTACAATGTTCTGTCTGATATGATACTGTAGTAGACTGTTGCATGGTTATAATTTTCTTCCTAATATTATCAATCTTACACGTAAATAAGTTCATAAAGTCATTATTGCTATGGTGTTTACAACCATCAGAATCTGAAGCTTTATTTTTGGTTAATTTGGCCACTGTATTGAACAAAAATACCTAGGGGCTGTGTTTGTTTTCTTCTAAGAGAGTCGAGAAATTAGCAGATCTAGCAGTTTTTCTGCCTTTCTCTTCTGGAAGCTGGAGCTTTGTCAGCGGTACCATCTTGGTCACCTCCCTGACAAAGGCTTTGTCCCCGATCACTCAGTTTTGCCAGGCGGCCAGCTCTAGGAAGAGTCCTGGTTATTCCAAACGTCTTCCATTTACAGATGATGGAGACCACAGTGCTCATTGGGACCTTCAATGCTGCAGAAATGTTTCTGTACACTTCCCCAGATCTGTGCTTCCATATAATCCTGTCTCGGAGGTCTACAGACAATTCCTTGGACTTCATTGCTTGGTTTTTGCTCTGACATGCACTGTTAACTGTTGGACCTTATATAGACATGTTGTGCGCCTTTCCAAATCATGTCCAACCAACTGAATTTACCACAGGTTGACTCCAATCAAGTTGTAGAAACATCTCAAGGATGATCAGTGGAAACAGAATGCACCCAAGCTCAATTTTGAGTGTCATGGCAAATGCTGTGAATACTTATGTACTGTATGTGCTTTTTACCTTTTATTTTTAATACATTTGCAAAGATTAAAAAAAAAAACTTCTTTCATGTTTTCATTATTGATGGATGCATTGTTTGTAGAGTTGAGGAAAATATTTAATCAATTCAATCCATTTTGTAATATGGCTGTAACATAACAAAATGTGGGAAAAGTGAGGAGCTGTAAATACTTTCTGGATGCACTGTATCACTTGAAAATAATTAAATACAAAATGAATAGTAGTTGTTAAGATTAATGTGGTTTGAAATTGGTCAAATGTGCCTGGAAAAAATATGATCAGAAAACCAATGTGCCTGTAGCTGTAAACTACAAAGATGGGTACAGGCACTACGGCACCACCGCCACTTTGTGACTTTAGAAGTAAATTAACACTGGGCAATGCATTTTAGCAGTTAAATTATAGGAGTATTTTAAAGTCGTATGTATCACATCCTTCTGCCAGCTGGTGGTTCTATGACCATGAACCACAATAAGCACAGCCACCTTACCAGCCCCCATGACCTATGATCAGTGCACTTATAACATTATAACACTTATAACAGTGCATTTACACTGCAGGTCTTGATGCCTGCCTAGTTCCAATTTTTTGATGACCCGCTTACATCCTCTTTTAAATGTGACCCATATCTGATATCTGCATTTACATTACACATGGCAAAACAAGCACAAAAAAGCATTATGATATCAAGAATGTCCAGTGTCATGGATCTTTTTACTAATGAGCTGATGATTTGAATCAGTTATATGAAAAAGACATAAAATGTGCAGAGTGGTGCCCAGGTCCAGAGTTGAAAACCATATATAGAAAGTTGACTTGATGAGAAAAATATATATACAGAATTTGGTGACTGATCGGTGGACCAGGACTGGAGTTGATAAACACTGCTCTAAGGCTGCAATTATATTGCCTTCAATATACCTTCAATTCCGGTTTGTTGACTATATCTGAATTATTTTTATCTATTTATTTATTTTTAATTTGATCTTGGATCAGAGGTCATTATTGTGTCTTAACTTCACCTGACCACTAGATATTTTCTTCCCATCTTTAAATTGTTTATTATTATTATTATTATTGTTATTATTAGAGTTACACATTTTGCTTCCTTTTTCAGGTTTTTGGCAGAGTTTCATGAGGACTTCTTTCCAGAGTCTGCATATGTGTCTGCAACTGAAGCCCATTACAACATGAAGCAACCACGCTCAGTCTTCTAAAAATCTCTTGGGGAGGAATTTTCTTCTGTACTGTGCTCCCCTGAACTTCTACGCTACCCCTGATACTAAATGTTGAGCATTTGTTTTTTCTACTTGCAAATCTTAATAATTTCCCTGGACTGTTTCCAGTGGTCCATTTTTACTTATTCAGTTGACATTTAACACAGAGCTTTCATGACAATCTTTTTTGTTCTCTCCTTATAAGGTATTCTGAATTCAGTCTCACAAAAATACAATTTAGTTTTGTTTAGTTTTTAATGCTATATGAAGCCACTTATTACCTCTTGTGCTCTCATGATTTTTTGTTGGCTAAAACTGAACAACTGACTACTTTTGCCCTAGTCTTCCTTATTTTGTGCAGCAGCTGTCTTCTAACTTGTGCTTTACCTCTCCTCAGTCTGAATGTGCTTAAACAAGCAACTTTACAAAAGCAGCATAAGATGTTTATTACACATTTCTCTCTTTTTTTTACACACAGAGTTGTTGTAATGTTATTATAAATTATATATAATTCCTTTAATTATGAACTCCACTGATTGCATTGCTGTCATTCATTCACACACAAAATTATATATTTTCTTTATGTAAATGGCTATGTATAAAGTTCATACTGTTAAATGTTTTCATCTCTTTTGTGTAAAAATAGGACGAGGCTGGTTTAAACAATATTGGTTTTATTTTTATTTTTTATTATGATTAAGTTATTCCCATGTTTTCCTCTTTCTGTGTATTTGTTTTAATAGTGTCTTGTAGATCTGTTCACCAGTTTCGGTTCACGGTTTCAGTTGTTACCCAGGTAAGTTCATTATTAGTTTGAGCAAACTGTTTTTTTGGGCTCAAGAAGGTGGATTGGTTTTTATCAGTGTTCATCACCATGGTAACTTACACAACACGGCTAACCTGCTCTGGAGCAGGTTTTATTTTGGATTAGAGATCGCAAACCCAAACTGGACCAATCAGCTGCAAGTAAAGATGCAATTAAGCCACAGTCTCACATCTCCCCCTCCCTCTCTCATTTCTGTCAATAGGGGGGAAGGGCAGATGTGAGGGAGGATGTTTCAGCCGGGACTTTTTACGGCACCAAGTTGAAGTACTTTCAGAAGTGCTATTCCATCGTACATTATAGTTCTCCTTTTTTTATCTGCTTAGAAAAGCGCCACGTTTAATTTTTTCATAAATCCTCACATAAACCCATAATAATAATAATACATTTAATTTGTACTTGTGCTCTTCCTACCTGTATAACAACTTAACAAGTAGAAAATATACATAAATTGTTATCAGTTTGCACTGCATAAGTTATAAATTATATATAGATTAATCATTATTAAAGGTACTGAAGTTTTTTAGTTAAGAGCAGAGCATATTTAGTGAGCAATTACTTTTGTTCTTTACATTGTCATTATAAGTGGTTACTGTCACTTTAAAAGATCTTCCGCTGTCACATGATGAGGATGTGGGATGCTGAAGTTGCAGTTACAAAACTTACAAAACGCCTGACTGTCCCCCACCTTGCTCCTCTTCAGAAAATTAAATTCGCTTCCCAAATTAAATGAAGTTCCCATTGATCACGTATTTACACGAGGGTTTCATTTTTCCGTCTCTATCGTTAAGTCCATCATCCGTTTCGTTTTTTTTTTTTTTTTTTTTTTTTTTTTTGACAAATTGTGGTTGAACATGTTCTAATAGTGGTTCACATTCATTTTAAAAGTGTTGTGTTCCAACAGTAATCTCCACTAAAGCAATTACATTTTTCCATGGTAACTCCATTAAGCAGGCTTATGTAACAAGTTAAAGTGAACTATATAAGCATGTAATGCTTCCTGTTTTTCTTTCAGCGTTATTTGTTTATTTTGCTGTAAACATTTTTAGAGACTCTTATTTTGACACTTATTGAGCTCTCTGAAGCCATTTTTAAATAAGCGCAAGCCAGTTTGCATTGCATAATGTGCTGGGAAGAGGAAAGCAGTTTTCTGAGCTCTTCGAATTATGGACGAATTAAGTTTGGAAGGTGTATGAATGGTAAACTATACTGAGACTATTAGCAGTCTGATGTACGTTTTAGTTGAGAATATGGAGTTCTTTATTAACTTCGCTCAGTGTTTTGTTTTTGGGATTCGCTTTGGGCGTGACCAACTACGGCTCCAATGACACCACGTCTGTCTTGACAGACAGGTTGAACTTAGATAAGGCTCCAGGCTCCACATATATCACTCAGGTCGACCCCTAACAAAGTCATTCGCGCTTTCTTCCCGTGAGGGACTACAACAAGCTCTCTCAGCACATCCGAATTCGTCGCTGTTTTCGCTGAACTGTTCAACTTGCGGACCGTCATTGGATTACGCCACCGAACACGACATCAGTGGATTGCACTGTGTTAAACGACATTGAAAACAATAATAGTGTCCACGTCAAGGCGAGCTATTCTGTTTGGACTATCGCATACTAAACTATGGCGGTAGGATTTTCAGTGACGTCAAGTCATGTTTTTGGGTTTTTTGCATTAAGGCGAGCCGTTTGAAAGGGCTAACAACCCTACTTTACCATCAGACTAATGTGTTGTGACGAGTCGTTGAATCCCTCCTTCTCCGGCCATTATGTCGACGTTCATTACCCCCACAAAAAAGGTAATGAGCCAAAAAGCAGGAAGGGGCATCCTGCCCGTGTCCATCGTCATGTCAGGCAGGGACCCCCATCCTATGTGCATTGTGTGCATGGGCTCGAAGCACGCTCAAACGTCGCTTGCGGACCCTCAAACATGCGTGCACTGTGCGTCAATGCCGGTGAAAATTCTGGAAAGAAGCCTGAGATTGGGGGTGGCTAGCCAACAAGACCCATGTCTGTCCGGAGCTGCCTCGAAACCTAAGGCTACCGACCATAAAACGTGAGCTACCACTAGCTGGGCTGAAATGATGAAAGCCAAATCCCTGGATATGCCTCCTCTGTTCGATGGCCTTCTCGCACACGAAGAGGAAGAGCAGAGGGTGATGAGGAGGATGACAACTCTCTGTCTAACAGTCAAGACCCCCGAGCTTGACTGATTTGGGTTCTCAGGCAGACAGTAAACTACAAGAGGTGTGCAAACGAGCCATGGCTAAACTGGGTCTAGCCTGGCCCATGGCACAGGAAGTGGAAGGAGCAGACAGGGACCTTTACGACGGGAAAAGGCTGCCACCTGCTCAACCCACAGTGAGACAACTACTGCCCGCCTTGACGGCATGCATGAAAGAAATGTCCCGCCATTGGAGTAACCCCTTTAAGAACAAGCTCCCGGCCAAGAAATGCTCTAAGCTTGAGATTCAAGGGATGGTGGAGCTGGGGTTGGCTCCTCCGGACCCCCAGTGGTAGAGTCTTCAGTGGCCTATCACCTCCACCCGAATCGATGCTCCATTTCTGCCTCCTCTCAGATTTCGCTGCCAAGCAAGATGGAACGTTTAACCATGTCCGTCTATCAGAGAATATACAAGTATGCGGCACAGTCAGTGTGCTCGCTGAACACTGTGACTTTACTGTCAGCGTATCAGGCAGAGATTTTGGAGGAAATGGGGCGACACCACAGGGGTGCACTCTGGGATGAAATATGTGTTATGAACGATCTAATTCTCCACTCTTCCCACAGTGTGGTCAAGGTTGTGGCCGTGTGATGAGCCTAGCCATGTCAGGTCAGAGAAACTGAGCCGTGTCAGGTGAGGTTTATGGCTAAACCTGTCAAGATTGAGCGACTCTAAGAAAGGGGAGGTGATGGACGCAGCGTTTGACCCAACTAAGGGCCTGTTCGGACCAGCTCTCTAGAAAATGAGAGAAACCAGCTCCCTTAGGAAACAAAGAGGCAAGCAAACACTGCGTCCACCCTCTCAACCAGCATGGCAGGGCTTTGTTGCAGCCGCTGCAGGGAGACAGATAGGGGCCAGGAATGTGAGACCTGCTCCCAGTGGACAACAATCTGGCCATCGTTCAAGTTCAGAGGGCTCCGGACCATGGGATAAGCATTAATTTGTGGCCACGAACCACCTGCCCCACCCCGTGGACCGTAAGAATAAGCGTGCAACCTGACGCAAATGTTCCCCTGCACTTCTCTCTCAGCCCGCAAAGAGAAGAAAGGGGCCAAGCCCTGTTGTTCTGAGTTCAGTAAGGGCTCTCGCTGTAAGTTACCCAGTTCAAAAACAGGGAGAAAATGTTCAACAGTGTCACCTAGCACTCACACAGTGTTCTCAAATGCCCATCATTTTAGGGGAATACTTAATAAAGAAGGCACTATTGCATCCAAACCACGAGCTAAGTGCAATATGCTCCCCGGATATAACAAACACACAAATAAATGTTTCTCTATCACCTCCCTAACGTCTCCCTAGCTTCGCTGCTGGAGGGAGTGCACGCTTCTCCAAAGGGGGTCAGCGAAGAGACAATAATGACGTCATCAATGCGTGCCCACAAGGGATAAGTGTACAAGGGACCCCTCTCGGCTCGCATACTCGGCGCACGTGCAGCTCATCCGTGGGTTATAAACACAATTTCACGGGGATACAGACTTCAATTTGCCATGAAACCACCCAGATTCAATGGCATTATAGTCTCAGTGGAGAATCAGCTCGCGTCCTGATAGCCGAGATAGACACTCTTTTAGACAAACGAGCCATCAGAGTGGTGCCAAAGGAAGGGAGCTTGTGCTAAATTAGCACCTATGGAAGTATTCATTCAAGATGTTGATACACAAAACACTTTGTCGATCTATCCGCCAGAATGACTGGTTTGTGACGATCGATCTCTCGGATGCGTATTTTCACATAGATGTTTATCCGTCTCACAGAAAATATCTCAGATTTGTATACTGAAACACAGCTTTACGAGTTTCAAACCATTCCATTCGGTCTGTCCTTAGTGCCAACAGTTTTCAGCAAATGTGTGGAAGCAGCGCTATTTCCGTTGAGAAACAAGAATAAGAATATTGTCGACTATTACCTGATTTGCGCCTCAACAAAAGAAAAAGCAATCAGAGAGGCAGACATGGTGTTAGTGCATCTCGGCAGCTTGGGATTCAGAATAAACATGAAAAAGAGCCGCTTAGAGCCAGCTCAGTTCACATAATATCTGGTGCTCAACTCCCTCTCTTTCAGGTCACTCTGACAGAGGGGAGGATCACGTCCTCCATTCAGTCTTTCTCGTTTTCAGACGGGGAAAACTGTTCAGTTCAGTGCCTACGAATGCTGGGTTTAATGGCCTCAGTGATTTTTTTGTAATATATCTAGGGCTACTTATGCTGAGAGACTTTCAGCACTGGGTCGCGCATCTGCGTCTGTGTTTTTCGGTCGACCGTTGAAAATAACTCATGTGTGCGTCATAACGCTCAGACATTAAAGAAGCCCTGCGACTCTCAGAATGGGGATCCCCTTGGGGGTGATGTTGGCGACAGTCACAGAGACGGATGCATCATTAAAAGGCTGGGGAGCAACTCTGATGGGCAGAGCGTTGAGTAGTGTGTGCCTCCACATCTGATTCACAAGCCCATACATTACTTGGAATTGTTGGCAGTGTTTCTAGTGCTAAAACATTTTCATAGCTACATCAAGAGCCAGCATGTTTTAGTGAAAACAGACAATTCTACAGTGGTCGCTTATATCAACCGACAGGGAGGCACACGCTCTCTTCAACTGCATCAGTTAGCGAAAAAGCTCTACAACACCAGGCTTATTTCGATCAGAGCAATCCATATTAAACGGGGGGCAGATTTTGTTGTCCAGAGGAAATCCTCTGTACGGGGAGTGGAAGCGTCATCCCCGAGTAGTGAAGCAGATATGGCAGAAGTACGGTCAGGCTGCCATAGATCTCTTCGCCTCGTAGGAAAACGCTCAATGTCCTCTGTATTTCTCTCTGGTTGATAGAAATGCACCATTGGGTGTGGATGCTTTAGCCCACCCATGGCCAAATGTCCTGCTGTATGCTTTTCCTCCTCTGGGCCTGATTTCATCCACTCTAGCCAGGGCGAGGGAAATGGGATTGTCACTGATACTGGTATCTCCATGTTGGCCATCTAGACATTGGGTAGCCGAGATAGCTCAACTACTGTCGTGTCAGCCATGGCCCCTCCCTCCCCAGAGGGACCTCCTGTCACAAGCAAGAGGGGAAATCTACCATCCTCAACCGGACATGATAGCTCTCTGGGCCTGGCCCATGAGAGGTTGAATTTGAGTGCGGCAGGTTTACCGCCATCTGTCATACACACGATACAGAGTGTCAGAACCTCTTCCACTCACTCACTTTATAGTAATAAATGGCGAGTCTTTGAAGAATGGTGTGGAAGGAGTAATATTGTCCCTTTTCAATGCTCAGTGAGGGACATATTATGTTTTCTCGAGGATCTGTTGGATAAAGGGAAGGCTTTCGACAGTAAAGGTATATTTAGCTGCCATTTCCGCTTGTCATGTTCGTTTTGGTGACAAGACCCTTCAAGTTCAAGTTCAATTTTATTTATATAGCACATTTCCCACAGCCCCCAGGCTGACCAAAGTGCTTTACAGAAGGTCAAGAATAGCATACATACATAAAAATAAAACCGGAAGAGAGTAAAAAATAAAAAGCACAACTTTTAAAAGTCAAACACATCAGGGTAATCAGTACGCTAAAGTAAATAGAAAAGTTTTTAACAGTGACTTAAAAATAGACAGGGTAGGGGCCACCCTGATCTCTAAAGGCAGGGTATTCCAGAGTCGTGGCCCTGCTACCGCAAATGCACGCTCACCTCTACGCTTCAGTCTAGCGCGTGGAACTACCAGCAAAGCATGATCACAAGAACGGAGTCTTCTGGAAGGAGTATAGGAGTGAAGGAGTTCTGATAGATAGACAGGCGCTATGTTATGAAGGGATTTATAGACGAAGAGGAGAATTTTAAAATCTATTCTCTGACAAATCGGCAGCCAATGAAGTGATCTAAGAATAGGATGTCACGTCACAGACAAGGGAAAAGGGTGCGAGGACTCAAGTGCAGAAAAGGATATATTTATTTATAACAAATAAAACATAAATACAAAACAAACACCCACGAGGGGGCAAAACACATAATAGAACATAAACTAAAACTCAAAACATACCAACAGAAGTCACTGGGGGAACGGGAGACGCAGACATTACACAAGGATCCAACACAGACTGACAAACACAAGGAGATTATAAAGGGAACAAACAAGGCAGATAATGAGGGAGAACAGGTGGGGCAAATAAACCAATAATCAGATAACAAGAAGGGCGGGGTTGACAGTAGACCGGAGACATGACAAAACCCACATGTGCACACAAGACAGGACAGGCATGTGACATTACCCCCTCCTTAAGGAGCGGCTACCAGACGCTCCACTAGGGACGGGCGGGACAGACCAGGGCGGGACGGGAGGGACAGACCAGGGCGGCACGGGAGGGACAGACCAGGGCGGCACGGGAGGGACAGACCAGGGCGGCACGGGAGGGACAGACCAGGGCGGCACGGGAGGGACAGACCAGGGCGGCACGGGAGGGACAGACCAGGGCGGCACGGGAGGGACAGACCAGGGCGGCACGGGAGGGACAGACCAGGGCGGCACGGGAGGGACAGACCAGGGGGGCACGGGAGGGACAGACCAGGGGGGCACGGGAGGGACAGACCAGGGGGGCACGGGAGGGACAGACCAGGGGGGCACGGGAGGGACTGACCAGGGGGGCACGGGAGGGACAGACCAGGGGGGCACGGGAGGGACAGACCAGGAAGAAACAGACAAGGGAGGGGTAAACAAGGGAGGGACAAAAACAAAAAGTTCAAGAGGCCACGGTGGCACACAAAGTTCGAATGGCCAGGACGGCCCGCCAAGGTCGGGAGGCCCACCGAGTTCAGGCGGCCCGCAGAGTTCAGGCGGCCAGGGTGGCGCAGTGAGAGCAGGACTCCTGGGTGGCGCGGTGAGTGCAGGGGGCGCCAGGGAGGAGCGGTGAGAGCAGGACGCCTCAGCGGCGCACGGAGAGCAGGACGCCTCAGCGGCGCACGGAGAGCAGGACGCCTCAGCGGCGCAGGGAGAGCAGGACGCCTCAGCGGCGCACGGAGAGCAGGACGCCTCAGCGGCGCACGGAGAGCAGGACGCCTCAGCGGCGCACGGAGAGCAGGACGCCTCAGCGGCGCACGGAGAGCAGGACGCCTCAGCGGCGCACGGAGAGCAGGACGCCTCAGCGGCGCACGGAGAGCAGGACGCCTCAGCGGCGCAGGGAGAGCAGGGCGCCTCAGGGGCGCAGGCAGGGCGTTGGGGAAACTTCTCCAGTCCAGCAGTATCCACCGGCACTGGGACCACCGGAATACGATCTGCTGGCATTGGGACCACCGGAACATGATCTGCCGGAACTGGGACCACCGGAACACGATCCACCGGCACAGGGACCACCGGAACACGATCCACCGGCACAGGGACCACCGGAACACGATCCGCCGGAACTGAGACCACCGGCACACGATCCACCGGAACAGGGACCACCGGAACTGCCTCCAGGGCTTCGGATAAAGCCCTGTGCTCCTTCCACGCATGCAGGACTGCCACCACCGGAACACGATCCGCCGGAACTGAGACCACCGACACACGATCCACCGGAACAGGGACCACCGGAACTGCCTCCGGGGCTTCGGATAAAGCCCTGTGCTCCTTCCACGCATGCAGGACTGCCACCACAAAGCATCCCATCACAGCCCTCCAGGCCGTTTCCGGACTCGGGACCACCGGAACGGAGTCCACCGGCACAGGGACCACCGGAACACGATCCACCGGCACAGGGACCACCGGAACACGATCCACCGGCACAGGGACCACCGGAACATGATCCACCGGCACAGGGACCACCGGAACACGATCCACCGGCACAGGGACCACCGGAACACGATCCACCGGCACAGGGACCACCGGAGCACGATCCACCGGCACAGGGACCACCGGAGCACGATCCACCGGCACAGGGACCACCGGAGCACGATCCACCGGAACTGGGACCACCGGAGTGGTGGATGACACCCTGTGCTTTTCCCAAGCATGCAGGACTGCCACCACAAACCCTCCCATTACGGCCCTCCAGGCCATGTCCGGACTCGGGATTCCCGGACTCGGGACCCCCGGAACTGGCACCGAGGGAGAACTTCTCTGCTGAGTCCTCATTGTATGGTTGGATCCTTCTGTCACGTCACAGACAAGGGAAAAGGGTGCGAGGACTCAAGTGCAGAAAAGGATATATTTATTTATAACAAATAAAACATAAATACAAAACAAACACCCACGAGGGGGCAAAACACATAATAGAACATAAACTAAAACGCAAAACATACCAACAGAAGTCACTGGGGGAACGGGAGACGCAGACATTACACAAGGATCCAACACAGACTGACAAACACAAGGAGATTATAAAGGGAACAAACAAGGCAGATAATGAGGGAGAACAGGTGGGGCAAATAAACCAATAATCAGATAACAAGAAGGGCGGGGTTGACAGTAGACCGGAGACATGACAAAACCCACATGTGCACACAAGACAGGACAGGCATGTGACATAGGAGTGACATGTTCATATTTACGACGCTTTAAAAGAAATCTGGCAGCAGCATTTTGGACAAGCTGAAGTCGTGCAATTTGAGATTTAGATATACCGCAATATACAGAATTGCAGTAATCTAGACGCGATGTAACAAACGCATGAACAGCCATTTCTAGAGTTTTCGGGGAGAGAAAGTTTTTAATTTTAGACAGAAGACGAAGCTGATAAAAACTAGAACCAATGACGGAGGAGATATGTCTGTCAAATTTTAAATGCTGGTCAAAAATAATACCTAGGTTCTGGACCCTTGTTGATCTAAAAGCGGATAAACTTTCTAGCTCAGGGCTTATATGCTGAGTGTTGTCATTGGGACTGAATACAATGACCTCAGTTTTGTCCTCGTTTAAGAAGAGGAAGTTTTGGGCTAGCCATAATTTAACCTCCTCTAAACAATGGAGAAGAGAGGTGATCGCAGTTGAATTATTTTTCTTGACAGGAAGATAAATTTGAGTGTCATCTGCGTAGAAATGAAAGGACACACCATGCTTTCTTAAAATATAGCCCAGAGGCAGCATGTACAGAGAAAATAAAGAGGGTGCTAAAATAGAGCCTTGAGGGAGGCCACAGGTCAGAGGGGTGGGGGAGGAGGAAAAATTGCCCAGTTTCACTGAAAACTTTCTGTCAGATAGGTAAGAATGAAACCATTTCAGTGCATTTGCTTTTAGGCCTACCCAGGACTCTAGTCTAGATAATAGTAAGGAGTGGTCTATGGTATCAAAAGCAGCCGACAGATCTAAGAGAATAAGAACCACAGAGTCAGTGGAGATGTAGATGTCATTAACAACTCTCAGAAGGGCAGACTCAGTGCTGTGAGCGGATTTAACACCAGACTGAAAAACCTCATAAATAGAATTACTAGACATAAACTGTTGAAGTTGATTCAGCACAATTTTCTCTAAAACTTTTGAAATAAAAGGCAGAACAGAAATGGGACGAAAAATGTTTAGGACAGTGGGGTCCAGAGAAGACTTCTTGAGCAGAGGAGTGACTGTAGCGACTTTAAGGTCAGCAGGAACTGAACCCGTTAGGAGACACTTATTAACAAGAGATAGCAGACCAGACCCAATCGAATCAATAATCAATTTTAAAAATTTGGGGTGAATAATATCGCCAGGACAAAAGGAAGGTTTAATTTTGTCAATAACTTCCTTCAACTCCTGGAGATTGATGGGTTCAAAAGTGTCCAGAAATACATAGGCGGGTGACATGATTGGAGAATTAGCTAACGTTAAGGTGGGACGGACGTCAAGTCTTAAGTTTGTAATTTTGTCACTGAAGTATCTCAAGAAGTTTTGGTAACACTTTATTTTGATAGTCCATTCGTTGAGACTCTACTAATTATTAGGAGCCATTCAGTATCTTGTCAACAGTGCATCAGTTGACATTCAACAAAACTGTTTCAACAGACAAGTAACATACATTCAACTAACTGCCTATAGACTATAAGGTAAATTTCAAGTGTTAATCTACAGATTTTACAAAAAGTGCCTGTTGACTGTCAGTGTTATTTTGCAAAAGGTTATTTACCAATTGTCAACTAACTTTCTGTAGATTGAGTCACCATCTTCTAAGCTGTCCACCAACAACTTGTCTACCAACAACTCAACATCAATCTATCAGTTGAAAGTCAACAGTCATGTCAGCATATGATCCGTTTATGATAATGTATATCTTACTCAAGGGGTCTCAAATGCATCAAATTAATGATTATTAAAACTGATTAAAAACTTAATTCTTAGAAAAAAATCTTTAGTTTAGCATTTGTTGATAATCTGTTGATAGTCAACTAAAGATTACTTGCTTATCTGTTGCCTGTCAACAAATATATTGTTTACGATCAGTAGACTGTTAATAGACATTCTCCACTAAGGGTTAGTAGACATCTTTTAGGACTATCTAATTAAAGTGAAAAACAGTTGATATCAGTAGAAAGTCTATAACCTATCAACAGATTGCATACAGGTTTCCATTAATTATATGCAACATATTTACCATTTAAAATGAGTTTTGCAAATCTGAATGAAGTAGAACAAACACTATAGGCAGCATATCAGAGGGAGAGAAAAAATCACTTTTATTAAGTAGATACAAAAAAAAAAAAAAAAAACACTCCAAATAATACAACCCATCATTTACTATGGTATCAGGTTCACATCGGGTTATGTGACAAAATATATTGAGTTTTTTCTAAATGAAAACTCAATACGTGACAAAAAAAATGTTGCACTGCCCTAGACCAAGCTTAAACATTATAAAGTTTACAACCACTAAAAACAAAAACAAACAAACTTGCATTTAGTTAACAGCAACCCACTTAACTTATGGGTAACATTTTCTTGCCCACATTCAGTCTTTCCTGACAGAAAAGGGGATGAGCTGTTTGTTGGTTTTCATTTCAATGATCTTTTCTGCAAGTTCACCAACAATTTTTTTCTGACACAGTTGTGCTAGTTGCAAAAGTGTGTATTTACCCTTGATCTGTTCTAGGACACTTTTGTCTACAATGTAAATCTCTGCAATTGCTGCAGTGTCTTTCACAGCATTTCTAGAAACACACGCTTTCTTGAAAGCTGCGGTCATCCTGAAGCCTCTTTGCACAAGTTTGAGGACACGCCGATATCTTTTCACCACATCTGCAATTGAGGCAACTGAAAAAAAAAAAAAAAATAATGTAAATAAAATCACCAATAAATGTTGTGTTGTGTCTTGTGTAGTTTCTTAGGCACAAGGTGAGCCACAATGTTTCCCACATGTTTTCTTTTTAAAATGGAGGCTACAACTTGGATAAAGGTGTACGGCTTATTCTTTGATTAAAGGTGAACTATGTAGTATTTTTGCAGTAAAATATCCAAAGACCACTAGGTTATATATTTTGTTCAGTTGAGTACCTACAATATCCCAGATGTTTCCAACTATTTGTAAATTGTGAGAAAAAATTGCTATTTTAACTAAGGACAGGGACGTTTCAGCATTGCATTTGACGGAGTCGCCTGTCAATTGCGTCATATCTGCGTTACCCTCGGTTTCGGCTTTTTTTTGGCAGGAGCGCTTTACTCTTAGCAGTGTGAACAAGTGAACGCACGGAGTAACGTCATAACATCGTTTTAAACACACTTAAATGTATCTAATATGATAAACAGAGCTGCTTTAGCTCAAAATCATAACCGGAAGAGCAGATCAGTGCAGGCGCCCGGCAAATGAGTCCCGTCCCGTCATAATAAAAGTCCCGGTATTCACGAGGCGGGTATTTGTTTAACAATCGCTCCAGCAGCTGTGCTCAGGTCCACAACACTCGGTCCTGCTCTGCTTTACACTACAGTAACGTTAATAACCGCATGCATGAACGTGATTTCTGCCCGAGTCCTATTTTCCACCGGCTGTGAGGTGAAGACCACATGTCCCAAGATGCTGCGCTCACACTTTGCGTCACCAAACTACACATTTGTTTTGAATAGGCGCGCTCCAGTGGACGGAAAGTTGCATAGTGCACCTTTAAGAACGTTTAATAGTCGGTAGTGTGAAGGCAGTGTGCCAATAAAGTATTTGATGATTATTGCTATAAAACACTGAGGTAAACACTGTTCAGAACATTCTTTATTTTTAATTATTGATTACCATAATAGGTAAGCACATATTGTGTTTACTTAATTACTTACATAATCTCTAAGAAAGCTGTAGTAAAAATACAAGTTGGATACAGATCATCACTGATATTCATTGAGAATTCCCAGACACTGGCTGTAACATAACAGTTAAGCTTTTGACATGTTGATTTCGTGTCATTCGAAAAAGAGATGACAAGACAGATGATGATTGGGTTGTGGGAAAGTGTGACTGTGCACTATGCAACAAATTAAGTATAAAGCACTAAAATAAAAATAATCAGCTAAATACTTCATACCTAACTAAATAGAGTGTGTCCATACCTCGCTCTCCTTTTCCGTTTGACTTCTTCACCTTCTTGTTTTCCTTCTTTCTTTTTTTGCTTTTCTTCTTGTCATTCTTCTTTTTTACGCTTCTTTTTCTTCTTTTCTTCATCTGAAGAGTCAGAGATAGAGCTGGACTCAGAGCTTGAGTCAGTGCTGGAATCACTGGTAGTGTCAGTGCTGGAGTCCAAAATCATGGCCTGTGGCTCCTCACTTCCAGTGGCCATTATCTCCAAGTTCCCATCTGTAATATAAACATATAATGTAAACCTATACCCACTGTAAAATCAAGGTGCTTTTTGAAGAACTTTACTGTAACTATTTGAGTATTTCAGTGAATTCTACTAAAAAAACAATGCTAATGTTGTCTACAGCCAATGCTGTAAATGGAAATCCAATGTGCTATGGCAAGGCAGCAGTCTACAGGCTATACACAAGTGAAGTCAGTTCAATCCTTACAAACGGCAGTAAATAACAGATAAAGCTCTAAATGTTGTCACCCAAATAAGAGACTATGTGTAATGTAATTATAATATGACTATAATTACTATAATACTATTACTATAATGTAATTTTTTGGTCACACTTTAAATTAGGTGTCCTTAACTACTATGTACTTACATAAAAAATAAGTACAATGTACTTATTGTGCTCATATTGTATTGCAAAACACTGCTGCTTTTGAGGAGGGATACGGGAAAGGTTAGGGACAGGTTTGATGGTATGGATAGGTTTAAGGGTGAGTTAGGATGCACTCACAGTAGGCACAATTGCACAGTGCAATTGACTTAGAATTTGCTGCTTTAATCGCAAACTACAATTCCTGTTCATCAATAAGGTGAGAACCAGACCCTGTTATAAACCTAAACATACTCAAATTAAATGAAAAATGTAGTACATTACAGAATGTAATTACAGAAATTAAGTACAGATGTAATTACATGCAGATATTTTTTAAATATAAGAACAATGTTAAAACATGTATGTACACAATAAGTGCACTGTATCAAAGTAGTATTTAAAATTTTAGTGCATAGTAGTTAGAGACACAATATAGAGTGGGACCAATTTTTTAAATATATATTTTTTTATCTGATTTTTAATTTTAAAAATATATTAAAAAAATAAAAACAAACAATTTAATATCAATTACAAAAACTCCAAACCCTAGCAAGAGAAAACTTTGAGTAGATACCTATAAATGGAAAAACTACATACCTACTGTAGGAAATCATTTTTAGTTGCAATTTAACAGGTGTCCAAAAAGCAGCAGCATTTAGTTTTAAATGCAAATGTTTTCACAAATAACTCTATATCTCTCTATTTTTAATTCCACTTTGAGGGTTATCTGCTTTAGAGATCCTACACATTGTCCACCTAAATGTATGCATGTGCTAAATATAATCTAAAAATCAAAAACCTAAAGCAGGTACAAAATAATATTGAAAGGTCAGCAACAATATTGTCAAACATGAAATATGTGCAGTTATGCTATAGCATTATTCTTCAAAAGCCCATAGAGGTTCCGGAGAGCCATGTGCTCTACCTGTACAAACCTTGTTCTGGTGCAGACTTTTCTTCAAGCTGCTTCTTGAGTAAGTCATTTTCCTCCTCCAGCTCGTTCACTCGAGACTGGAGCATCTCCGCCTTCTTTTTTTTCAGAGAATATGTTGTTTCACAGGCTTGAGATTGTCCATCCTACTAACTGCAAAATATGACATGAAAAAATAGGAATACATGTCAGTAGGGTAGAGTGGCTAAACTTTGTAAGAACATTGTCAAAAGTTTTTTACATTATGTAATTACATCCACAAGACACAACAGGTTTCTTTGGTCTCCATTCTTGTTATAAATTATCAGAAGATAACTTAAGACAGAGGGTAATAAACTTAAGCTAACAAACCAGTAAAACTAATTACTGTACTGTACTGTAAAGTTCATACTGTATTATAATATGAAATACTTCAATTGGCAGCACAAAGCGCGCATGCGCTAATGCACATCCCGTGCGCAGAATTATGTGCTTGAATAGCGCGCAGCCATGCACACGTGCAGAGGCAACGCTTCCGCTTCACAACAAGCACAAAGGATGCGTACCGTAGGCCTAATATAGCTTATCTATGCAATAGTTTGTTAAGCCTTTTCTGTAAACTATTTTAAGTATAATTACAGGAATATTGAATCTTCATCGTGTTGACTGTCATAATGCGATGGAGGGAAGAGTTTAATTGAACTTGAATTTATCGACTTCAATATTCATCTGTATCGTTACCTCACATTAAACTATGAAAAAGCTTCCGATAACTGTGTGTAAAGGCTTGAGCTTTCATGTACATATTCATGTAATTTCACAATTTCATTAATAACACATCATCTTCTTGGCTAGGCAACGTGGGGGAGAGGACGCTGGCGTCGTCTGTTCGCCGCTTCTCCACCCACAAATGATCATGTTAATGTACTATTAGATTTAGATTTTATTTTATTTCCTTATGTTTGTGACTTGTCTAACAGTCAGAGCTACAATTGGGGCTGTTGCTGATTGCTGGCAGCCACTGAGAGGACGTTGTTCCTCGTTTCGCCGTTTTCCACCGCTTCTAATGTTTACGTTTGAATTGCTGCGGTTGGTTGGTTCTGGTTTGGTGGACATTTGATGTTTCTCGTCGCGACTGCTCACTGGTGGTCTCCCTTGGGCTTAAGCTGCATGGTGGCTGAAGTTTGCACCGGGCTAGCGTCATCTGGGCCATCGTAATCGGCGTCCGGCATGATGTTGGGATGTTCCGCTTCTCGGCTGCGCCGCTGTTCCGTCCTGCATTGCGGCCGTGGAGCGGCTTGGACTTCTGCGCCGACCCCGGTGTGTCCACAGAAGTGCCCGAAAAAAATGTTCTGCCTCCTGCATGGTGCTGCGGCGATCCCCATCGTTTGAATCGTCATGAAGACCCATCATCTGGTCTTCAGCTGTCCTTCCTCGGCGATGTCATCGGGACACTGCCGCTGGGAGAAATCTGAAACATGGAGTGGACCACAGTGTGCTGCGGAGCTAACAGAGACTTCCACCATCAGCTGTTTTCTGTTCACCATCAGCTCTGTTTCTGTTCACCATCAGCTCTGTTTTCTGTTCTGTTCTGTTTTTTTTTTTTTTTTTTTTTGTGTTGGTTGATTGTTTGTAGTATTCTATATTTTTACTTGTTATTCATTTTTTGTTGTTATCCCCCCCCCCCTTTGTTGCACTTTGAGATTCTTCGGAATGAAAAGTGCATTATAAATAAAATCTATTATTATTATTATCTTTGTTTTAATAACACATCTTTGTTTCAAAGGACCATGACACCACTTTAGTTGAGGGGCCACAAACATGATGAAGTCATGAGAAGCTAACGCTTAGTTAATGATGACTAACGTTACTGTATTATAATGGGAACAGAATCCATGTGCTATGTGCTGAGCCTATGGACAGTTTTGGGGTCTGACCATTTACCTGCAGGCTACTATGAAGAAGACATGAACATGCTTAACTCAGAGATGATTACTAAAAAACTTTAGTTAATCACATTAATTGATGTACTGGTTTAGCCTGTGCATAAGGTAATGTGGATTTTTGTATATTCCTTTAATAATTCACAAGTTCACACTTACATTACACAACTTAAGTAAAGCAAATTAATTAGGTTAATTAATTAGGTTCATTTCACAAGTTTGTGTGCCCATACAATCTTAGTGAAAGTGATCTAGCTGTCTGCTAGAGGGGCTCAGACAGGATATTCTACCCGAGCTCCAATTGCCCTGATCAAGTTTTTGAGTATTTGTATGGTGTGCATTCAATTTATGTATGTGCTGTTAGTTATAACGGTCTTGTGAAGCTACATCATGATATCCAGCAGTGCAGAATTATTTCTTAAAAATAAAGTTTTGGGCTACAGTACAAACTAATCAAACACAGACATCAAGAATCAGCACATGAATCTCAACAATGGTGACAAACCAAAAGCTTCATGCCGCAATGCATGATGGGAGTAATGCATGAGTATTGTAACATGGTGGCACCCATTGCTGCAAGCTTTTGGTTTGTCACCCTCATTGAGATTCATGAGCTGATTCAGTTCAAGATCCTGTACGCACTATATTTATGTATTTAAAACACATTTTAAGATAACTGCAACATGTTAATCACACAATAATAAACACCTTTTTAAAAATCATCTTTCAGATATTAAACTCTTGAGAAAGCTACAAAACTACATGATGATAATATTGTCAAGAGCTCAATAAAGGAGCCACTGGTCACGATTCTGGTGACTTCAAATTAAACATTAAATGAATCGCCAACATCTAAACCTCTGTTAATATTAATAAGAGCTTCTGTAGATGTCTGACAGAAATACAGTCTTGTAAGTTATAACAAGTAAAAAGCGGTGAAAGCAGCATTTGAAAAAAGTGCCTTGAAAACGTTAATATTTAAGTTTTTATAAGTTAAGATTTTATTTATTTATTTGAGCTTTTTATGGAAAACCATATAAAATATACCTATAATTTCTATCATAAACACAAACTGCCCTCCACCCAGTGCTGTTCTATCCAGTTACATTCTAACACAAGTGTGTGTTGAACCAAATATGTGTCAAAATAGCATCAACACACTTTGTGTTGTTTTTTAACACATCTCTTGTGTAGCATTCTAACAAAAAGTGCATCATAGCATACAAACCAATGAATGCTCAGAACGATCAATTTGTGTTGACTTGTATGCAATCGCGTCATGAGAAAAATCAGCTATTGTGCGTAGCAGCACACTAACAACAATAAATTTCACTTTTATAAACACAACTTACCACTTTTGTGTATGAAAATGTCTTCTTCTTTTCCCTCGGTATTTCCCCGTCGTGCCTTTGCGCGGGTAAAATGAATGGTATCCGCACTCCCCCCACTGCCAGGTGAGGGGCAGTGAGCTGAAGGCGCTTGATCATATAGGCCCATATGTTGATGCTGAAATAAAGTGAGATAAAGATATTGTTTCATATGCAAGTAATAAAGAATGAAAGTAATAACAAAACAACATTTCCCAAGGAATTTGATAGTCCTACTTTACTTACCATCTCTACAATAAAGTTCGGAGCAGAGCAACCTGTAGGCAGTGCTGCTTGGCCTATCAGATTGAAGAAGTGCTTCGTCATGTGTCAACTCTGCCAACCAGCTGCCAACCGCTGCCAACACACAACCCCTGGTAGGTGCATCGGATTCTGATAACATCATAAGCCAATGAAATTAAAGTGCGCCAATTTTTAATTTTTTGGTTATTGGTCGCGGACTCGATGGATTCAGTGGAGAGGAAACTTTTGAACAAAGTTTATGTTGGAGAAACCAAAAAATCGTCTTTAAAGTTAATAAAATGGTTGCAAATGATTGGCTTGTTGAAACGCAAAATTAAATGCAAGAACTGCGGGCATAAAATGAACATGGTTGCCTTCCAGTCCAAGGACCATTACGTCTGGTAAGAATGCTTTATTTTTATGATTTAAGATTAAACTCTTAAATATCTTAGCCTATAAAATAGTATTAGTTGTTATTTTAAGAGGTGCTTTGAGAAGAAAGAATGACTTAATGTGTTTAATAAACTTCAAAAGGCTATTATTTAAATTAATGTGAGCGCTAACTTTCACATTAAATTTTTCACACTTTCACAATTAAAAAAATAAATAAAAATAAATGGTGCGGGTCCTGGCTGTAGGCTATAGTAGCGCTAGTTCGTATCCACCTTATTTTTAACGGAAATACGTACAAGGCCATTTGACAGTTTTTTTGTGCGAGACTTCCGGTCTGGCACTTCCGGTCTGGCATTTCCTAGCGAAACAACTTTTCAAGTGTTCGTTCGTAACAACTAACTCGTCGTTATGGCTTCGAGGAAGACCGGGATTGTTTGTGCAGTTAGAGGGTGTCATAATAACTGGTACAAAAGAAAGATTTACTTGGAGCAGGAGTGTTTTGTTCATCAAACGCGTACGAGAGCTGAATGTGGATGCGAGGCGCCCTACGACCTTTACCCCCCGCCGAAGAATGAGGAATCCCTTCGCCTGTGGTTAAAAGCTTTAAATTTGAAGAAACCACCGAAGCGACCGTATGTTTGTTCTTTTCATTTCGTGCACTCGAGACCTACAGAAGACCATCCGATACCAGAAAAGTGGCTGGGCTACGAAGTCCCGATAAAAAATCCAAGGAGACGTGTTAAGAGGTTAGCAGAGACAGGTAAGATAACGGATTTTTAATTGCTACACAGGGCAATGTTAAAGGAACTATGTATATCACTGACAACAGTATATTGTAATTTAATATATTTTTATTTTTTTCATCCCTGCTAGTATAAATTTGAAGCAATAAATGCAATATAATTATTTGAATTAGCACTAATACAGGTTTTGCTATATTAGCTTGGTGCTAACGTAGTTTAAAGTAGTCTAGGTATGTTTTATGTTGTTTGCTAAACTGGTTGTGGGCTTATGTGGTCTTGTGTTTGGCAGATGACTGCCACTGTGATGAGGAGGCTGACCCGACCGTTCCAGAGTCCGAGTCACCTATGCATAAAGATGCTGACACCCAGTGGGAGGTTCAGGCACTGATGGATCACACCTACACATTAGGAGAAAAGTTGAAAGACGTATGCGACAGAGAAACACAATGTGGTGGAGAAGAACCCCTTGCCCATGCCATCCTGAAAAATGAAACTAGCTGTGTGTTGTACACAGGCCTGTCTCTCATTGCCTTTTTTGATCATGTTAAATTTCTGGAACAGTTCTATAAAGCAAACTTTAAGATGTACGTAATGGATCAAATATTGATGACCATGATGAAACTAAAGTTGAATCTGCTCCAGGGTGATCTTGCAGAACGCTTTGCTGTGTCCCAGGGGTTAGTGAGCAGGATCCTCTCCTACTGGATAGACACAATGGAGGAGCACATGAGAATCTACATTCCATGGCTGCCACGGGAGACAATCCGGAGCACAATGCCTCAGTGCTTCAGGGAGAAGTTCCCCAGCACCACCTGCATCATTGACTGCACTGAGACCATCCTGCAGAAACCACACAACCTTGACTCCAGAGGCGAGTCATACAGCCATTATTATTCTAGCAATACTATAAAGTATTTAGTTGCTATTGCCCCATGTGGGCTTGTTATGTTCATTTCTCCTGCTTATGGAGGCAGGTGTAGTGACAAGTTCATCACTCAGGAGTCTGGCTTCCTGGAGTATCTTCGTCCTGGTGATGAAGTGATGGCAGACAGAGGCTTTACCATCAGAGATCTGCTGTTTGAGAGAAGGGTTAACCTTGTTCTACCAGCGTTCACTCATAAAGGAGAGCAGTTGTCTGATGAGGATGTAACTGCCACAAGAAGGATTGCGAATGTGCGCATACATGTGGAAAGAGTTATCAGGAGGCTCAAAGTGTTTAAAATAATCTCCCAGACTGTACCTATCAACTTGGCACACAAAATGGACAAAATCCTCAGAATCTGTGCAGCCCTGGTAAACATGCAGGGGGAAATCATCCATGAGGATGCTGAATGAGCCTGGACATTTACATGTCAAAAAGATCCGGATTTCCACTGTAGCTTAATATTTGTAAATAATTATTTTTCAGGTATCTCTATTCTCTATCTCTATTCTGCACTGCTGATTATTTACTGTAAACCAATGTAATTATAATGCACAAGCAGGTGTTTTTGATCTCAGGTTTTATACTAAATAGTCTGTGTTTGGCACCTTGATGTTTTTTAATTTTTTAAAATAATTTTTCAAGTGTTGTATAATAGCAACTTATTTTTAAGACTATTTAAATGTTTATAGATACAAAAACATGCTATTTACCTTGTGTCCAACTAAAATGTGTATTATTACATTTTTCAATCGGTTTTAATTTTAATTGCTATTTAATTGCTAATGTAATTTGTTATTTAGTCGTATTTTGATTGAGTGGATGTTGTCCTAACCACATGTAAATAACAAAGTGTCATGACTCATGTATATAAAATGGCAAGAAAATACAGTATTTCACTAATGGAATTTATTAACTCATGTCATTTGTTTACATTGAATGTAATTACAATAATTCACTTTTAAAATAGAAAAACATCACTCAATTTAAACATTTCACACATGTATGGCATTATTTCTAGGCCATTTAATTTATTATACATATTAATTATAATCACAATTACTATTAAAATGGCAAAACATCACCTTAATGTGTAAAACTGAGCACAAACTATAAAAAGAAAAACACCAAGGAACTAGCCTAACAAAGGGTCAGCGGAACAACTATTAAAAATTAGGTATCTGCACACATCACAGACACAGGGAAGCTGGTGTCTGGCATGCCCGTACAGCAGGTTAAAGACTACAACATGAGTCTATTTACACATATGGACATATTTATGGGACAGTACGAGTCTGCCTGACAGAAACTCATCTACAATCCTTGGTAGCATGTGACTAAAATAGAAGGACTTGAGTTTAGGTAGAACTTGTGAACAATACTCCAAATCAAATGGCACATCAATGACAACTTTTTCAGATGGAGCCCAGACTAGCAGCTTGCATCTCTCTAGTCTTGTACAAAACATACCTAGTTGGACTTGAAGGTAGTAACCACGGGATCCATTTGGTTGCAGCTGTGGAGCCCCATCCACCATCTTCACATCTGTGAGCTTGCTGGAAAACACTTCAGCCAGAGATGCACAGTTCTTGGTAAGAACAGGACATTTAATCTCCAGCAGCTCTGTGGAGTTAACCACACCATCTGGGCTGGCAGAAAGCCATGGTTCTGTGACACTAACTACAGTGCCTCTCTTCTCAACACTAAACCCACAGCTCTCCATCCATGCATAGGCCACCTCCTCATTCTCCTTGCCATACCTGGTGGCAGTGTTCCCATGGAACCTAGGAAATAGGTGATCCCTAAGAAAATTATCTGGCTTAGTAGATGCACGCATGGGGACCTTTTTTGCAGAGCTAGCAGTTACTCTTAATTTACGTGCATCAAACCACAAGTGGGAGGCACTCTGCATTTTAGTGAACGCCTCCAAACTGGCACATTTATCCCCATCTAATTTAATGTACGTATCATAAAATGACATGCATTTCTGGCACTGTATGTCCGTGCCATGTTCACTATGAGGCTGCTGGAGCTGTGTGGAAGCTGCTGGAATTTGATCTGGTGCAGCAGAGATGCATTTGTGCAGAAGGCTGCCCACTGGAACATTGGCGACTTCTAAGCTCATCTTCAGTGCTTCATGTGAACTGTAGGCAGGGGTTGGCGGTAGAGGTGGAGAGATGGGCAGGATGTTCTCAGAGACATCAGAACTTACTTTGTGGTGCCTGAAACATATATTTGCCAACCTTTTTGGGACTAAATTGCGCTGTGTCCCTGAGTTCCAGTGGCACTGTTCATCTGTGCAGGACAATCCAGTCAGATCTTTGGACACTGCAAACTGCACCTTTAACAAATTTTAAATAGAACATGTAGCGTGTGTGTATGGTCTGACGTATCACACTTGCATATGGTTCAATATGGGCCAATTGATCAGAAGAAAAGATGCGACTACTGGAGAGAGGGAGACAACACAGCAGGTAGGTGAAAGGCAAAAGTTTTGTTTACTCATTGAAGTCTTGTTTTCGTTGAAGGATTTCTCAATTCACAGTTTGCTTGTAGTGTACAAATCTCAAATACTGTCCATCAACAACATACAATGTATGACGATGCTTGTAATAACTCTTATTTTTTGAATTTTAGGTAATTGGACTCAACCAGATCAATTCAACTGAGAAACAGATCTTTGTACAATGGAAATGATAAAATAAACTCTTTTTTTGATAAACTCAAAAGCCTCGGTCTGTTTATAACCCAATAAAATGTAAAAAAATGATAAACAATATTTTCAAAACAAAACGTTACACATTCAATGACTCAGAAATAATTTGAACAGTCAATTTGAATCAGCATACAAGGTATGGGTTCGTATTTCAACTTTCCCAACTCAATAAGTCAGTATTTCCCTTGAAAATGTCACTTTTCCAGCCAGATGAGTCAAACATTCAAAATTCGCTGAATTGATTCAGTTAGTCAGTTCAAGAATCAGCTGGCTTGTATCAAAAGGGTCTTGATTCTTTAGAATCGTTCAGTTCAGAGTCAATGTCTCTCCATTCAAAGGAAAAAATAGATGGGAAAAAAGAGAGTCTCAGTGTATTCACGTCCCGTTTTGTCCAAAACAAAAAGGAAAAGGACTTTCCTACCAGTTTCGATGAGTTCAAGAGCAAATTTCAGACAGATAAATCGAATCCATGGGTGGCTCGCCTTTTCATACACACTCAAATGCGTCACACGTGTCCAGGTGATGACAATTTTCTCCAGAAGAAAAAAAACCCAGCCTTGTATAAACACAAGGCAGAACAATGATTAATATTCCATTCAAACACTTTCAATAAAACAAGTATCATGTATACATTTTCAACAACACATTAACTCGATATCTTCACATTAATACACATTTGTCACTCTTCATTGACTCGTTGCATCTTTACATGTGACTAGCTTTACCCCACGTGCAAATTAGCACTCAGCTGGCACATTATGCATAAGCAGCCTATATAAACGCTAAAATCACAAATTATCTGCTGCCGAATGCACAACAGTTTTTTTGTTGCAAAATGTCAAGTCAATATTTGAAATGTAACTCACCAAGGCAATAATTTTAATCTATAAAGGAAGTTTGCGGTGCTTTGATGCTCCGTATATCTGCCTCGTCCTCTTCTCACTCGTGACAGCTCCTCCAAGTTATCACATTTTCCCGAAATCAGAGTCCGTTCATTGCATTCAAGTAACTTTTACAGTAACTTTTCTCAGAATCTTCTCAAAGTTTTTGGTGATCACTCAGCGTGCAGGTGCTCTGTCTGACTCGTTCGCTCCCTCCTCCTCTCTGTCTACCCTGACAGCGGCAGTGTCCCGGCCACAGTGTGAATGCGCTGCTACCATTGGCTCGTTGGAGTGCCTGTCACTGCAGCGCAATCAATGATTGGACAAGACATCTTTCCTTCTAAAGCACTCGTTTTTTCTCTCTTTTTCTCTTTCCTTTATTTTTCCATCTTTTAACATATGTCTCAACTCATTTAATGGTTACCTAGATCATCTGGGTTACACTCTCCCCGCTTAGAAGATATGCAGGTCCCTCTGCATCCTTTAGGCTGCAAAGTCACTGCAGCATGATTTCCACTACACACTTTCAGAGGGGTATCTCCAAGAGAATCGGGCTCCTCCAATGACACAGTGAAAGCTGCACTGAGCCCCTGCAATAATGACTGCACGACCAGGGAAAGGGGATTTCCCAACTTGGGGTACTGTAGCCTTCTTGGTGGTTCACAATGTCTTTGTGAGCGTCTAGGAACATCTGCCAGACTCTGGCCAATCTCCATTAAGTCATCTTGGGGACTCCTCAAATTAGCAGATTCATTCTGTATCAGGCCATCATGCCTTTCATCTCCTCCACTGAGGGTCCCAGATGGGGGCTTATCAGATTCCTGGTCCTGCTGTTCATTCTGCACAGGTATGTAACTTAAAACATCAGTTCCCATAGGATCATTTGGCTGCAATCTTTCCTTTTCAGGTTCATCAGATAGACTTCCATCTTCACCATCAGGTAGGTCAGATAAATTCCCTTGTGATTCCTCTGAGGTAGAGCGCTCGATTCCTGTACTAATTGCCGTTTGCATTTCAGGAGGAACTTCTGGTGTCACCACAGTTTTTAACTGATCCTCAGGTCTAAGGTTGGAAAGAATCCTGCTCTCAATGTTTGGTAGGTACCCTGGTAAGTAACAACTCATAGTGTCATCTTCAGACTCAGAATCCTCAGCCTCATCTTCAGACTCTCCTGCGCTAGGATTGGCTCGAGTTCTAGGCCTACGGGGTCTTTTTGGTTTTATTGATTCCTCGGGTTTATCTTCTCGTAAGAATCCACAGGGAAGTAACAAGTCACGATGCAATGTGCGAAGTGGCCCATCCTTGCCTTCAGGCCGAACTGTGTAAACTGGTAAATCACCGGCTTTCCTGACCACAACGTAGACCTTTCGCTCCCACTTATCTGCCAACTTATGCTTCCCTCTCAGCCTGACGTTCCTCACCAGAACACGGTCGCCAACTTCAAGGAATGAAGCAACCACTCGCTCATCGAATCTCTGCTTGTTGCGTTTTGCCACTTTTGAGGCGTTCTCCGTTGCTACCCTATAGCTCTCCTTTAAACGCTCCTTCAAATCCCTCACGTAGCGTGAGTGAGACTGCGGTGAGTCATCAGCAAATAAGCCGAAAGCTAGATCGATTGGTAGCCGGGGCTGCCTCCCGAACATCAACTCATATGGTGAAAATCTAGTGGAATCGTTACGTGTACAATTATACGCGTGGACTAATGGCTTGACAGAGTCCTTCCAGCAGGTCTTTTCTTTGTCACCCAGGGTTCCCAGCATCTGGAGCAGCGTCCTGTTAAAGCGTTCGACTGGGTTTCCCCTTGGGTGGTAAGGGGTCGTCCTCACTTTACGGATGCCTGCTATACTGCATAGCTCTTTAATCAGCTTCGACTCAAAGTCGGGCCCCTGATCACTGTGTAGTTTCTCCGGAAACCCGTAGTGAACAAGGAAGTTGTCCCACAAACATTTGGCCACTGTTTGGATCTTCTGGTTTCTGGTGGGTATCGCTACAGCATACCTGGTGAAATGGTCTGTGATTACTAGAATGTCCTTCGTGTTGCTCCGATCAGGCTCCAGCGACAGGAAGTCCATGCAGACCAACTCGAGGGGTCTGCTAGTCATTATATTCACCAGGGGTGCAGCTCGCTCAGGAGGGGTCTTTCGCCTTACGCAACGCTCACAGGCTTTTATCTTGTTTTCCACCGCCGTCGCCATCTTTGGCCAATAAAACCGGGACCTAGCCAGATCCAGAGTCCTCTCGATTCCCAGATGGCCCATGTCGTCATGCAAGCTTGTCAAGGCCATCTCCCGGAGGTCCACTGGTAATGCCAGTTGATATGACACACTTCCTTGATTCTGCCTCTTTCTAAATAATACGCCATTCTTGAACATCAACCTGTTCCACTCTTTCAGCCACAAAGCCACATTTATAGGTTCAACCTTCTTAACAGGTCGTTTCCCAGACTCCAAGTACTTAATGACTACTTTAAGCTCTGGATCAACTCTTTGTCTTTCTTTTAACTCCTCTTCAGACAGTCGGGGAAGAACTGGAAGATTATGCGTGTCCTCTTGCTGAAACTCTTGAGGTACCGCACAAGGACTAAGCGACAAGGACTCAAACACTGTAGGTTGGAGGGATGAAAGTTCAGGATCACCACAGCCCTGGTAAACTTGATGTCTCTCACAGAGGGCCTTCACAGCTGCAGGCAGAATCGTTAGTTGTTCTGATTCCGCCAAATGGTGAAGGGTGAATTGCTTGATCCTCTCCTGCTCTTTCTGGGACACAAAATCATCCAAAGGCCTGTCATGAGGGCGTCGTGAGAGCCCGTCTGCGTCTTGGTTTCGCCTACCAGCACGATATTGGATCTTGAAACTGAACGTTGACAGGCTGGACAGCCACCTATAGCTAGTCGCATCAAGCTTTGCAGATGTCAAGATGTAGGTAAGCGGGTTGCTGTCTGTTAGTACAGTGAAGTCCACTCCATACAGGTAGTCACTAAATTTTGCGGTAACAGCCCACTTGAGCGCTAGGAATTCCAACTTGTGTGCTGGATATTTAGCCTCACTTTTGGTCAGTCCTCTGCTCGCAAATGCTACCACTCTCATTCTTCCCTCCTGTTCCTGATACAAGGCGGCCCCAAGTCCGGTGGTGCTAGCATCTGTGGTTAGCAGGTAAGGGAGACTGGGATCGGCAAATCCAAGAACTGGAGCTGAAGTCAGCTTCTCTATGATGGTGTTAAACGCTTGCTGGCATTCCTGTGTCCATCGGTCTCCAAATTGTTCTTTGGGATTATGGTACTGCATGCTTTTCTTCGGGTCTTGCTTTTGATTTTTCTGCAAAGGGGGGTATCCAACAGTAAGGTCATTAAGAGGTCTAGTTATCTTGGAAAAATCTTGGACAAACCTTCTGTAGTACCCAGCGAAACCAAGGAAGGATTTGAGCTCTTTGAGATTTCTAGGCCTTGGCCAGGTCTTGAGGGCCTCGATCTTGGTCGGATCCGTCTCCACTCCATCTTGGGACACTATATGGCCCAGGTATCGGACTGACGTCTGGAAGAACTTGCACTTTTTGGGAGAAAGCTTCAGTCCGTACTCCCTTAAGCGTTTCAGAACTTGCAGAAGCCGGGTTTCATGTTCCTCCAGAGTCTTAGAGAAGACTATAAGATCGTCGATGAAGACCAGTACCTCTCTTCTATTAAGATCCCCCATGCACCGCTCCATCAGCCGTTGAAATGTGCTCGGCGCATTTGTGACCCCTTGTGGCATTCGGTTGAACTCCCAGAACCCCAATGGGCATACGAACGCCGTTTTCTGTTTGTCAGCCTCCTCCATCTCGATCTGATAGAAACCTGATTTCAAGTCGAGGACTGAAAACCATTTGAGCCGGTTAGAACTGAGAAGGCTTCCTCCAAATTTGGCAGAGCATACGCATCTTTTATAGTTTGGGAATTCAACTTCCTGAAGTCGATGCACAAGCGCACATCATTATCCTTTTTCCTCACTACTACTATCGGAGAAGCAAAGGGAGATTCGGATTCTCTGATGACCCCTGCGTCGATTAATTCCTTGAGGTGTCTCCTTACTGCATCGACATCTTGGGGGTGGATGGGCCTAGCCCTCTGCTTGAAGGGAGTATTGTCACTGAGATTGATGCGATGTTTTACTCTGTCAGTGTGGCCATAATCCAGATCGTGCAGCGCGAATACATCAGGCATAGAGCTCACTAGATCCGTTATTCTCCTCTTCCATTCACATGATAGAGGGGAATCACCGAAGTCGACAGCAATCTCTGCTATCGTGGGGTTCACATCCTTGCACACAGGATCATGCTTGGGGTTTCCTCCCTCAATCACATGTTGGACTGCATGAACTTCAGCAAGCACGGCTCTAGGAGGAATCATTAAATCCGTCTGAGTCTCATTCTTCAACACTATTGGTATTTGGACATTACGTTTCAGAGGCAAGGAATGGAGACAACTCGCCACTAACAGTCCACCAGGTAAGGGAGATAAGGTCGATGGCTCTACTGTCACCAAGGTCTCTGATAGCGGTCCAACGACGTTAACGTACCCGTCGAGAACTACAGTACTTCCAGCCGATACCACCTCAGGCGTGCCTCCTTTCACCTTTACTTGTCCCAAGACACTTGTCCCTGCTCTTCGTCGTCTAACTTCCAGGACCCTTATTACAGCTTGATACCCATGGTAGCATGACTTAAACTTTGGCGTGTCTCCTTGCACATGACAAGCATACAAGACATCCAGAGTATTGGTGCCGATGAGGATTTGAGGCACATGTGTCAAGTCTGGGACCACTAAAGCCAATGTTGGAACTTCTGCCTCCATTCCTAAAAACTCCTGAGGAAACTTCAGGGTTAACTCAACGTACCCCAGGTAGGGAACAGCTTGTCCATTTGCTCCTTCAACTTCCAACAGGTGATTTAATGGCTGCATAGGATGCTGCGACAGGTGACTGTTGTAGAAAGACAAGGGAATTGTCGTCACCTGAGATCCTGTGTCTAGCAAGCAGTTCACTTCCTTCCCCTCTACTTTGACTTGTGCAGTGCATTTCATCCCTATCAGTCCAGCTGGTAACTTCAAAGAATTTCCGACATTAGCATGCCTGTTAAAAACTTGTCGATGCTTAGGGCTTTGTTTCTTTCTCCCAGTCTCCATCCGCCCAGCGACAGAGACTGCCTTTAATTTAAAGGCACTGTGGTAGTTTTGTTTTGAAGATCCCACTCAGCTTGTCTCTCTCTCAGTTTACGTCTCTTCTCTTCAACTTTAAGTGAATTCGGGGGATTCTCACAGTTGATCGCTAAGTGACCATCCTCTCCACAGCGAAAGCAATACCACGGCCGAGGACGGTTGGTGCTCGCTTCTCCATACTGTGGCCTCCCATTTGCCCTTCCATCGACTTCCCTCGCATTGGATCTACTCAGACTGTTTCTCAGATGAGAGGACCTTTCAGGTTGGTTTCTCGGTGTACCAGAAGTAGCGACTTGGATTTTCAGCTCCGCTATCTGTCCTTTCAACTCCTGAAGTTCACTTGCTTGGGCTCGTTCTTTCACGTCCTGATTGGCAGCTGTTCTGATGGCCGCAACCTGGCTTTGAAGTGCAGCAACCTCTTTCTTTAGAGCACCAACCTCAGACGTTTCGGGGCAGTGAGTTTTAACCTTCTGCTTAGAGGCTTTCTGATTAGGTGTAGCGAAGACTGGGGAATCAGCGTCTTCTTCCGATGTGCTGCAATAAGCAGACTGTTGGTGTGATGCTGTACGCAGTTTAAGGGGAACGGATGGATGCTTGTTCATACCCAAATGCTTCCTCATTCTCTCTTCCTTTGATGTTTGTTTATCCTCAGCTGTGCGGATGAGAATTGCTAATTCAGCAAAAGGAGGTGGGTCTGCTTTTCTCTTTTCGAGCTGCAGATCAGCTATCAGTGCGTTGTCCCAGCAGCCACGGCAGAACTGCCTCAACAGACAGCGGTCTCGTTCGCTCTCTGCAACACCATCCCGTCTGATGGTAGTACTCAGGATTACGTGCAATCTGTGGAGGTAGGCAGACGACTTTTCACCTGGATTCTGCAGGGTGCTTATAAACCTGGCTAATAATTCGTCTCCGTCCTCCACTGACCCGTAGACGGACTCCAGCAGCCTGAGGCAATCTATTGATGGGGCATTCAGGTTCACATGCTTGATGATGTCTGAAGCAGGTGGCAACAAGCTATCTAGAATTTTGCGTGTCTTGTGCGATTCAGGAAGGGATGGATCGTTTAACAGATAATCAACACTCACCCGCCATGTGTCGAAATCGGGCTCGTTGTTTGGACGAGGGCTCCTCCCAGAGAAAGATTTCAGGCGGAACGAAGCATTGTGCGGGGACACAGGATCACTCGTCCTCACAATGTGTTCCATCACCACCCTCTGGATGCCTGGGGGATGCGCAGCAGTCATGGGAAATTTCACAGAGATTGTCTCAGCAGAGCTGACATTAGGGTCATTTGAACAGTGAGGCGACACAGCGCCTATGCTTGTCTTGACTGGGTTTTCGGGTTCTGTTCTCAGCACAGAAGGTGACTTACACTCTTCCAATCGCTGGGGGGTGCTAGTCACACATGTCAGGAGATTTGATTCTAAAGGCCGATGCTCAAGCCCAAGGTCTGTTCTAGGTGACGCACCAGTTCTCATGCCACTCACCCGTATCAACTCCCTTTGGAGCATATCTTGTAGGGATTCTCCATTTACACTGGCTATTGCTTGCAATTTCTCCAAATACTCTGTGGCAGCGTTACTGACAGCGGGAGTGTAGACACTACTCAGTGTGCGCACACGAAACACAGTGTCTGGATCAGTGGGATTTACCATGGTTAACGGCAGGTGGGGCTCAAGGTTGCACATGGCAGAATTGTGCGAGAACTCAACTACTGCGTTACGATGAAACTCAGAGCGTGGATCATCAATTAGCAAGTTGCGCTGTATAGATCCAAACCTCAAAAGATATGCCTCTAGAACTTGATCCAATTCAGTTAGTGTTATGCCACTGACAAGCACTGCATTTTTCACATTAACGCTCTCTCGTTCCACAACATCCATTTCTGTCAGGTTCACTGCACGTGCCTATCACAATGGTTATTCACCTCAAGTCGCTGCTGCACCCTCTCTCCTGGCTGGCTCGCCAAAGTTGTAGCGTGTGTGTATGGTCTGACGTATCACACTTGCATATGGTTCAATATGGGCCAATTGATCAGAAGAAAAGATGCGACTACTGGAGAGAGGGAGACAACACAGCAGGTAGGTGAAAGGCAAAAGTTTTGTTTACTCATTGAAGTCTTGTTTTCGTTGAAGGATTTCTCAATTCACAGTTTGCTTGTAGTGTACAAATCTCAAATACTGTCCATCAACAACATACAATGTATGACGATGCTTGTAATAACTCTTATTTTTTGAATTTTAGGTAATTGGACTCAACCAGATCAATTCAACTGAGAAACAGATCTTTGTACAATGGAAATGATAAAATAAACTCTTTTTTTGATAAACTCAAAAGCCTCGGTCTGTTTATAACCCAATAAAATGTAAAAAAATGATAAACAATATTTTCAAAACAAAACGTTACACATTCAATGACTCAGAAATAATTTGAACAGTCAATTTGAATCAGCATACAAGGTATGGGTTCGTATTTCAACTTTCCCAACTCAATAAGTCAGTATTTCCCTTGAAAATGTCACTTTTCCAGCCAGATGAGTCAAACATTCAAAATTCGCTGAATTGATTCAGTTAGTCAGTTCAAGAATCAGCTGGCTTGTATCAAAAGGGTCTTGATTCTTTAGAATCGTTCAGTTCAGAGTCAATGTCTCTCCATTCAAAGGAAAAAATAGATGGGAAAAAAGAGTCTCAGTGTATTCACGTCCCGTTTTGTCCAAAACAAAAAGGAAAAGGACTTTCCTACCAGTTTCGATGAGTTCAAGAGCAAATTTCAGACAGATAAATCGAATCCATGGGTGGCTCGCCTTTTCATACACACTCAAATGCGTCACACGTGTCCAGGTGATGACAATTTTCTCCAGAAGAAAAAAAACCCAGCCTTGTATAAACACAAGGCAGAACAATGATTAATATTCCATTCAAACACTTTCAATAAAACAAGTATCATGTATACATTTTCAACAACACATTAACTCGATATCTTCACATTAATACACATTTGTCACTCTTCATTGACTCGTTGCATCTTTACATGTGACTAGCTTTACCCCACGTGCAAATTAGCACTCAGCTGGCACATTATGCATAAGCAGCCTATATAAACGCTAAAATCACAAATTATCTGCTGCCGAATGCACAACAGTTTTTTTGTTGCAAAATGTCAAGTCAATATTTGAAATGTAACTCACCAAGGCAATAATTTTAATCTATAAAGGAAGTTTGCGGTGCTTTGATGCTCCGTATATCTGCCTCGTCCTCTTCTCACTCGTGACAGCTCCTCCAAGTTATCACATTTTCCCGAAATCAGAGTCCGTTCATTGCATTCAAGTAACTTTTACAGTAACTTTTCTCAGAATCTTCTCAAAGTTTTTGGTGATCACTCAGCGTGCAGGTGCTCTGTCTGACTCGTTCGCTCCCTCCTCCTCTCTGTCTACCCTGACAGCGGCAGTGTCCCGGCCACAGTGTGAATGCGCTGCTACCATTGGCTCGTTGGAGTGCCTGTCACTGCAGCGCAATCAATGATTGGACAAGACATCTTTCCTTCTAAAGCACTCGTTTTTTCTCTCTTTTTCTCTTTCCTTTATTTTTCCATCTTTTAACATATGTCTCAACTCATTTAATGGTTACCTAGATCATCTGGGTTACAAACAGTTACATATTATGAATGTATTACAGTCCTTGGTGTCACAACACTTATATAGAAAATATGGACAGTTTATGGTGACAACTGTCCATATTTTTTAAATTCACCTTGATGATGTACTTACCAAAATTGCCATTCGAGATTAGACTGGTCTGAATTAGAATTAGTGAAAATAAAAACTAACTTACCTACACAGAAAGGAAGTGGTGGTTCACCAAAATGTGGTGTGCTGACAGAATTTTACATTTAGTCAAACTTGAATGACCTTACCTTAACCCAAGCAGCATCAATGAACAAGATATTATACTTTTACTTATCTGGAAAAGGTGCGCCATCTGTTGATTAAAAAATAAAAACAATAGTCATACACTAAATATTATTTTACAAATGCCTTAGCAGCCAATGTTTTCATCAGCGCTGATACCCAAACAGTACAAATACAATAGAAATAAACTTGAAGCTTCAATGTAAATCTAGCTTAAATTTTAATGTGACAAACTTGCATCAAGAGCTCTGTGGGTACACATCAGATTGGTACAATGTGTCAAACTTCAAACCTAAATATTATGAGGTAGACAACAGTTCAGTTACAGTTTTGATATCAAATTGTAACGTTAGTTCAATCCCAAACATTTAGCATGGCTATCTATATAAAATAAACTGACTAGCAATCTAATCACAACGAGGCAACAGCTAGTATGTTATGGCATTGAACCATATACTGTATATAAAACAGACAACTGAACAGACAATTAATTAGCCTACCTTCCATAAGATCGCCGCTGCGTGACTGCAGGATTTCCCCTGACCCGCGACACAGGAGCACCCGGCTGTCTCAATAGTGCCGGCTGATGTAGTCAGAATCCACGCAGAGTGAACGTCAGACTTGCTTTGGCTTGGTTGGACATCAGCCTTCATGAAAATCAGGTCATCGATGTTGTTATTGATTAACACCTTGCCAACTTTTCCACTGTGGAGGTACTGATACGCCTCAGTACTTTTGTAATTGCGCATTGTAGACCCATCCGCACCAAGTGACAACACAAAATAATTAAATATGTCCTCGTACGTTATATGAGGCCACTTCTTCATGTCATCCTCCCACTCGTGAATAGTTTGAGGGTGAGGCACTGACCTGCCATTTCGATTATGCAGCGATTTTTGGAAATGTTCCCACGACATAGTCACCTAATTTAGTTCGGATAACGTTAGTTAGCGCAGGGAAGCGAGGGAACGGAAGTTCCGCACAAAAACCGGAAGTTGGACCCATGTTTACTTCCGCGTTCGAAAATAAGGCGGATAGTTTCAGTTGGCAATGAATAGACGTCAAGTGATTGCTTACGATTAATGAATAATGACAATACTTGTGTTTTGTAATGTAATGTAGATTGTTGTAAGAGTGCCAAATTTATCACGATTGTATTTCTATTTTATCTAATCAGTTTGAATAAGCAGCTGGAAGATAAAACAGATATTTCAAGTATCAGCACAATAATCAGTCAATTTATAAAAGATAAATAAATCTAATATTACTCAACATCACACACACGTGTGTGTGTGTGTGTGTGTGTGTGTGTGTGTGTGTGTGTGTGTGTGTGTGTGTGTGTGTGTGTGTGTGTGTGTGTGTGTGTGTGTGTGTGTGTGTGTGTGTGTGTGTGTGTGTCCAAGACATTATGTTAAACATTTAAACTTATTATATAATCTTATGTCCTGAAACTTCCAGGGAGTGTCGACGTAAAAGATGTGGACGGCTGAGAAGAAGTGTTCGGACAAACTCACTTTTCTCACAATCACACTGCAGTCTGTTCACATGGATGAAGTATATACATAGGTAAGCAATGCAAATATATTACATAACTAGTATTTGACATATTACACTATATGTATGGTGTTTTTTGAGTCCACAGAACACAACTACATTACAGCACGTTATAGTTTTTGGTGGCATACAAAAATATGATAGTCAATCTAATAGCATAGCATATCCTATTGCAAAAGCATTTCATGTAATACTGTATATCTCACCATACTTTGCCAGATATCTTACAATAACCCAAAAACTAAAAAAACAAACTCTTTTTTTTTTAAAATTGTATCAAGGTGATTATATTTTGACCATACTTTGAATTAGTATTTAGGATGTCTTATAAAACATCTTCAACAGAAGCTTCTAACAGAAGATTATGCTGGTGATTATAGATGTGTTCAATTTTTTTTTTTTTTTTTTTTACAGTATATTGTACTGTTTAATCAGCTATGTATGTTTTGCTATGCTTAGAGTCAAAAGTAAAAAAAAAGTAAAAAACTAGTGTTCAAAATACAAGGTACTTGGTACAAATATGGTTGATAAAGCACACATTATTTTTTTGTGAAAATACAATGTTCTTATTTAAAAAATAATAATTATTGTTAATCTTTGTAGATTTGCTCAGGGTTTACATCTACGGCAAGTAGACATGCTTCAAGATGGCATTGCAAAGAGCACAGCAACACTTTCCATGATGTCAAAGAAACTCAGAAGAATTTGTGTACAAAGCCTGAAGAAGCACCGAAAAAAAAGGAGACAGATAGTTGGTGGAGTTAATGTCCTTGTTCACATTGATGAGAGCAAGTTTTGCCACAAACGCAAGGTAGTGTAATCTAAATGTGCAATTTTCACTTTCACTGACATTTTATTTATTTTGTTTAACCCAAAGAAGGGTTATCTCATGCTTAAGTAGAATAAAACAGGAATGTGTTCTTAACACAAAAATAAAATGAATATTCAACGTTTAATTTAATGGCAAAATGTATCTCAATATTTTTTTACTTGTTCACAAGAAATTTTATTAAAGGGTTAGTTCACCTAAAAATAAAAATTCTGTTATTAAATCCTCACCCGCATGTTGTTCCAAACCTGTAAGACTTTATTTAATCTTCGGAACACGAATGAAGATCTTTTTCATGAAATCTGAGCAATTCCTGTCCCTCCATTGACAGCTATGCAACTATCGCTTAAAAAAATTAATGAATAAATCATAAAACTACTCCATTTGACTCCAGTGGTTTAATCTCAATTTTTATTTTCCACTTTATTTTCAAAACCATGAATCTCCAGATTTTCTTTTTTAGGTGAACTGACCCTTTAAAGATTTTCTTATTATGTAAACATAGTTATTGTGTTATATGGAATTTAAAAGAGTTTTAGTGATAAACTAAACAATCTCATGTAATTACACCTGATTTGAAAAAAACTGATACATGATACAGAGATTTTCTTATTTTGTAATACTGTTCATGCTGTTTTTTTGGTAGTATGCAAGAGGACGCTTTGGTAACACCTGGAAAAGAAAGCGAACTTGGGTGTTTGGTATACTTGAGATCAAAGCTGCAAGCAGACGCCCCATTCTTCGCCTTGTGAAGAAAAGAAACAAGGAAACCCTTGTTCCCATTATCAAGAAACATGTTAAACTTCAAAGTCTAGGTGTGAGTGATGAGTGGAGAGCATATGCCAGTCTTTCCCAGGAGGGCTACAAGCATGTCAGAGTCAACCACAGCCAGAATTATGTAGACCCACAAACAGGACTACATACTCAAAACATTGAGAGAGCGTGGCAGACTTACAAGAAAGAAGTTTGGCGTATGCGGGGTAATCGTTCTGAGAAGGCCTTAAAAAAACAGCTCAGCTTCATAGAGTGGACCTACTGGTTAGCAAGAAGATATAAACATGGAGTACTTGGAAGACTTCTCAAAGACATAAGGAATGTTAACCGCAGATAAGTTAAGGAACTTTCTGTAAACCTTACTGTCATGAAAGGCAAAATGTATTAATTCGTTATTATTATTATTATTATTATTATTATTATTATTATTATTATTATTATTATTATCATTATTATTATTTGTTGTTGTTTACAACTTTTGATCTTGGCCTTGGGCATTTGAAATGTTGTTGTAGACAAGTATTAAGAGAGTTTTCATTTTGAAAAACTCAATATATTTTGTCACATAACCCGATGTGAACCTGATACCATAGTAAATGATGGGTTGTATTATTTGGAGTGTTTTTTTTTTTTTTTTGTATCTACTTAATAAAAGTGATTTTTTCTCTCCCTCTGATATGCTGCCTATAGTGTTTGTTCTACTTCAGTCAGATTTGCAAGACTCATTTTAAATGGTAAATATGTTGCATATAATTAATGGAAACCTGTATGCAATCTGTTGATAGGTTATAGACTTTCTACTGATATCAACTGTTTTTCACTTTAATTAGATAGTCCTAAAAGATGTCTACTAACCCTTAGTGGAGAATGTCTATTAACAGTCTACTGATCGTAAACAATATATTTGTTGACAGGCAACAGATAAGCAAGTAATCTTTAGTTGACTATCAACAGATTATCAACAAATGCTAAACTAAAGATTTTTTTCTAAGAATTAAGTTTTTAATCAGTTTTAATAATCATTAATTTGATGCATTTGAGACCCCTTGAGTAAGATATACATTATCATAAACGGATCATATGCTGACATGACTGTTGACTTTCAACTGATAGATTGATGTTGAGTTGTTGGTAGACAAGTTGTTGGTGGACAGCTTAGAAGATGGTGACTCAATCTACAGAAAGTTAGTTGACAATTGGTAAATAACCTTTTGCAAAATAACACTGACAGTCAACAGGCACTTTTTGTAAAATCTGTAGATTAACACTTGAAATTTACCTTATAGTCTATAGGCAGTTAGTTGAATGTATGTTACTTGTCTGTTGAAACAGTTTTGTTGAATGTCAACTGATGCACTGTTGACAAGATACTGAATGGCTCCTAATAATTAGTAGAGTCTCAATGAATGGACTATCAAAATAAAGTGTTACCGAAGTGTTCACAGAGAGCATCAGAAGCCACCGGTGGGGTGTTCACGGAAGGATTGGTAACAGATTGAATAATAGAAAACAGAACCTTAGGTTTAGAGTGATTCGTTTCAATTAATTTGGAGAAGTATGCAGCTTTAGCAGACTTGGCTGCAGCCTGGTATGAAATTAGCGAGTCTCTGAACATTTGAAGAGAGATATGCAGCCTGTCTTGTTTCCATTTACGTTCTGCCTTCCTGCAGTTTTGTCTCAAAAGGCGGGTAGCAGAGTTTTGCCACAGTATGGTTTTGGATTTCAGTTTGTGAGGCTTAAGTGGTGCAGTTGCATTTGCTACCTTAAGCCAGACAGAGTTCAGAAGGCTCAGATGTTGATCAGCATCCAAGTCAAGAAATGGTTGATCCAAATTTAATTGTGAGGAACAATACTCTTCAAAGCACAAGTTGAAATTTGTGCTAAACTGAGGAGAATAGAAACGAGAAAGATTAACAGTTGTACTAGAAGAAAGTGACAGCTCTGGAAGGGATAGTGTGAATAATATAGGCTTATGATCAGAAATCATAAAATCTGAGAGCACAACATCTGTCACATCAAACCCATATGATAGTACAAGGTCCAACGTATGACCCAAAATATGTGTAGAGTCACTGATCCACTGTGAGAGATTAAAATCATTAATAATGTTAAGAAACTCGTGTGATAAGGGGTTAGAAGGACAGCAGACATGGACATTAAAGTCGCCCACCAATAGGAAGCGGTCATAATTTATGGCAATATTGCCAATCAGTTCAGTGAAATGCTGTATAAAGTCCTTAGTGGAGTGCGGAGGACGATAAATCACCACTAAACATACAGGACCGTTCCAGTCCAAGTGAAGAAACTGAGCTTCGAAGCTGGAGAAGGCCGTTCCAGGGACCAATCGACAGCGTGCAGAGAGCGAGTTCCGTAAAATAGTTACTATGCCACCCCCGCGGCCACTCGGACGAGGAGAGTTAAAAAATGTACAGTCAGTCGGGATCAGTTCAGAAAACGGAGTTAGATCACCAACCTTTATCCATGATTCCGTGATAAACATAAAATCCAAGTTGTGTGCTGAATAAAAGTCATTTAGAAGGAAGGTCTTGTTCACCAGAGAACGGGCATTTAATAATGCCATCTTCGGTGGAGGGATAGTAGCGGGAGATGAGGACGCTCTTTCCAGCGTGCGCAGATTACTGTGAGTCACTCCCCGTCCCCGACATCCGGAGCCGAGGCCGATGCGGTGGACACCGGAACGAAAAACCGGGCTTGGGTGCACAGGGAGCACATGACGAAGCCACCGGTATGCCACGTCCCGTGGGCGCCAGGTAGAACCGCCGTGAAGTGATGCGGGTGAAGGATCCGAGAGAAAACCAGCCCGCAGGTGAGCTTTTAGCTTCACGATGTAACCTCCGCGGTTTCCTCGTTTCCTCCTTCGTTTTTTCTGCGGGATGCTGAGGGGCCATCGGCGAATATGCCATGGGACAGCCGATGTGGACGACTCATCAGTATTGTTAAAAGAGCAGTCCACATCTAGAGTGTAAACGGTTGAAAGTGAGGTCGCAACCGAGTTGCGAATATCCAAAAGTGCTTGACGGTCATAGGTTAAAAGCGTGTAACAGTTTAAAAATAGAACAGACAACCAGACGAGCAACCACAAGAGCGGCAGACGGCAAGCCCAACACACAGGCGCCATCGTCATCGTCATCATACTTTTGTGAGGAAGAGTATGTAGTTTTATGAAAGGAGAACGGCGTGAGAGGCCAGTGGCCAGGAGGATGGTCCCGTTGTGGGATTTGTCCATGGTGTTAGAGGCCCTATCTCAACTAGAGCTGTAATCGGGCCTTAAAAGTTAGGCCCGACAAGGACTGAGCCTGACAGAATTCGGCCCAAGCCCAAAAAAGTATATTTTGATTGACAAGTTCACAAACCCGAACCCGTTTACAGCCCGACATTAGGCTATTGAAATGTGTACACACACACACACACACACACACACACACACACACACACACACACACACACACACACACACACACACACACACACACACACACACACACACACACACACACAGCTCTTTTGCCTTTTGTCAAGAATGAGTCATTTTTACATTGTTTTAACATCATTTATTCAAGACTTACAAAGCTATAGGCCACAGAAAGTTGGAACAAAGAAATAAAATAGCTAAGTCTTCTGTACCATCTTAACTTTACACTTAGCCTAAATAGGCTTACGGGTCTATAAAAAAGTATTTCTTAACAAATGAAATCAATATAAATTTTAAATTTAACGAATTAATTAAATTAAATAATGAAATAAAACTAAAAGTTACATAAAATTGAGATTAGGCGGCGGCCTAAGATAAACGAAACCGGGACTTGCTTGCAGCCGTCTTTCTCCACAATCACCAATAGCTACTAATATAAATAGGCCAATGCACCAATAAAAAATTGTATTTATTAAAAAATTAAATTAAGATAAATCGTAAATTAAGATGGGCATTTGGTAATAACTAAATTAAGATAAATGCTCCACTGGATTCGGTTCGGCCCTTCTCTCCACAAGCAGCTGAAATTTAATAAAAGAATAATGCCAGCATTAGCCAATATACTCTGTCTACATTATGCATTTAACACTCAATTAATATTTAATTTTAATAAAATGAAAAAAAAAAAAAACTTTACTCACCAAGATTAGGCTACATGTTTTTGTGGAGGAAAATTATTGAATCCACTGTAGATGGCTTCAGCGCAGTCCTGCGCTCACTGATGGTGCGTCCAGCAGCACTGAACACCCTTTCACTGCTACTGCTACTGGCATGATGCATAATCATGCATAATACTGATCTGGCTAATTTAGCAAGTTTTGGGAAGGTTGGTTTGTTGGCCTTTCGCCAGCCAAGAACATCCGTTTCATTTTCCATGACAGCCGTTTCAATATAGCGAGTGACCTCGTCATCTTCCCAGTCAGCTTGCCTGACATTTTCCCACTCCACAAAATTCGCCCTTTTTGCCGGAGGAGTGGGTTCGACTCCGGAGAGCTCTCCACATCTGGTGCACCTGCAGCCATGGCTTGCAGAAGAGTGCGGACATGAGCACGTACGGCATTCCTGTCTGAGTGTGAGAACATTCTCAGCTGGTTACATTTTGGCCAGAGGAATGTCGCGATCTTGTGGAGGTCTTGTATTATCACTTTATGCGCAAGCCAGTCTTCGTGCCGTTTACGCACAAAAGCTTGCTGAGGGGAGTCCAAGGCATTGGGCTGACAGTGGCGTTTCAGTTTCTCACACCAGAGACACACACTATTAAGTGTTGGATACTTGTCTCCCTCAAGTTCCCTCTGTGCTTCATAGAACGGCTTCAGAAAGTCTATCACAAAGCCCAGTGTGTCCGGTGCTATTTTTTCAATGCGCGCGCTCTCCCCTCGTGCCTCCAGCTTTTCATGGAGCTCATGATAAATGGAATGTATAGAAGTCAGTGTGAGGTACACCGTACTGAACCGAGTGTCTCCCAGCAGAAATGGTATCTCCAATGTCCGGAGCATCGTCGGCTTTGGATAACTTGACAATGTCGAGTCCATGGCGCAGTACTGTATTAATGACGTGGTCAATGCAGTCCAATCTCTAGTATGGCCTCAGAGCTAATTTAATGTTTGCACCCTCATCGGTGACCCATACAATTTTGCTGAGAGAGGAAGCGTCAATGACAGGAGATGGGAGATACTGAAGCTACTGGTGACAAAGTTTGCTTTGTCACCAGTAGCTTCAGTATCTCCCGTCTGATATTTTCTCCCGTCTTTGCCTCTTCCAAAGGGAACATTGTAGTTGTCCGGGTTTTATTCACCAGTTCCATATCCTCACTTATGAAATGGCATGTGATTGTCAAATAACTAATCTTCCTATAATCCTCTGTCCACATGTCTGTGGTCATTGCGACTGTGTCATCCTTCAACAAAGTCTTAAGTTTCTGTACTAAAACTTCCCTCTTTTCTTCTGCCATCTCAGTGCACCTTTTCGCAATTGTCACATGGCGGGAAATAACAGAGTTTATGGGAACCCTCCCATACGCAGCCCCGATATTGATTAGTTATTGCGTCAGCTCTTCAAACCCCTCGCCATTTACGATATTAAAAGGCCTAATGTCTTCACAGCAAAAGCTGACACACTTCTCTGTCACCGTTTGTTTCACTTTTGCAGGTATGGGTTTTGATGCTGTAACAAACGATGTGATTGTAGGTTGATCCTGGGCACTGGCAGGTGTTGTACAGCTTCGATCAACATGCCTTATCAGCGACGAATTCCCTGTCGTTTTGCTGTCGTTCTTTAACAGAATGTTGCATCTTTTGCATTTCACATAACCCACTTGCTCATTATTCTCATTATGCACATGGTCAAACGTTTTCCACACCTCAGACTTTGCTTTCTTTGCCGGTGCAGCCAAAATGTAATCGCCAGAGGCCAGCCTCCGTTTCACCTCCTCAGCATCCATTTTCGCGGTAAAAGAAAAACGCATCACCTGACTGCTCATTTACCGCGCAAGCCTGAGCCCGGCCCGAGCCCGTGTAAAATGATAGAAATTAAGACCAAACCTGTCGGGTCTCGTCGGGTTCCTTCGGGTTCGGGCAAAGACCTTCAGCTCTAATCTCAACATCCTTTTGAGCCTTTAGAAGACATAGGGTTGAAGTTTTTCTCTTTTAAAAAAGCACTGTTGTTAGGGCTGGTGACAGCTAAGTGTGTGAGCGACTTAAATGCCATGTCTATCAGCCTGTCTTGTTTGCAGTTTTCTCCAGGGCTCACAAGGGTTTCCTTTCGCCCTTACCCTGCTTTTGTACCTAAAGTGGAGGATGCATCTTATAGATGTCCAACTACAGAACTTACAGCTTTCCACCCATTGAATTCTCTGTCCAATATGGGTGCTTCATAGGTACAATGGAAAGGACATAGGAAAGGATTAAGAAAGAATGACCATCTTTTTGTATCTTGGGCTACTCCTCACAAAGGGAAGTCATTATCATCTCGGCAACTGTCCCATTGGATTGTAAAAGCTACATTATATCTGTAGTTTATAAATGCAGAGGTTCTCAACCCCCTGAGGGCTTAAAGGTGCCCTAGAATGAGTTGAAACAATATGTTAAATTGTTCTCTGATATCTACATAGAGGGTATGTGGCTTATTTAAGGGCAAAAATTGTCCAGATACAGTTTTACAGGTCCATTTACAACCCTATAAATTATCCCTTGGATGTAAGGCTCTGTTTTTGCCTTATTTGGAAGAGTCATTAATATTAATGTTGAGCTCTGCTCTGATTGGCTTATTTCAGCAGCTCCCAGCACAGTAGTTCAGTTGTTTAGCAAAGCGGCTCGTGAGTCCTGACACAGACCGACTGAATAACACTTTAAGCAGAACATCTCAAATGGGGATTGATAAAATGCAGCCTACTTGTTTATTGTTGTTTTCAGATCATCCACCCGCGAGAGAGAGCTCGTGTGCATATGCTTGCCAGATTGTACATGTTTAGGTAAAACACCGGATAGTATACATGTTCTTTTTGGATTTATATTACTGAAATCTGGCAACCGCAAGAACGCTCTTCTTTCCCTCTCACAAAAGTTTTTATTTTTTTAAACTACATTTTAGACTTGTCTTTTTTGTCAATGATATTGCATGTTTATATAACGTTAGTCACAATGTAGGTCACAATGTTAGTGTCTGTGATGTCCTCTGAAAAACATCATACTTCAGTTCTCAAAAAAAAAATATATATATATATATATTGAAAGTTTTATATATATATATATATATATATATATATATATATATATATATATATATATATATATATATATATATATATATATATATACACACACACAAAATGAATAGCCTTGTCAAATGACTATTGTTTTAACTTATATGGTGGGAAAGGTGACATTTACTAGAAGGATCGAGTGAATGATCTGTAAGCAACGTACCTACGGTTGTATTTTGTAATACAAAATAATATTAACCTTTGTCATTAGACACACTATTTTATTTTGTATGGTACTTGCATCTTGTGTTATCTAGACAATGCTGTCTCTAAGAAACTTTCAATTTAATCAGAAATTGTTTAAAATTCAATAAGTGGATAAAATCACTACTTACTGCTTGTAGGAATATAGTTGTAATTGCCACTTTCTTCAGTTTAAGATGTTGAGAGAAGAATGCTTGAAATGGGCTGAACAAACGAATGATTTTGAATTAAATTGTTGTGGTATCAGATTATAATAAAGATCAACCATGACTGTTTAAATTTTTTATCTGTGGGAAGGGTATGAAAAGTCATCACGTCCCCTGCACAGCCAGGAACATGACATTTGTGTCCATGAGAGCTGCTGTTTTTGCTATCCTCTCGTGAAGCTTATTTACCTGCAGTCCCAAAGATTAGTGGATTGCATGTACGAGAATTACACAAGAAGTAGGAGGCAATGGCATTTGAGACTCTCAGTATGTGATGTTATAACTATTATTTAACTATGGCAAGGTTAATTACATTTTTCATTTTAGGGCACCTTTAAGGGCCCCACTTCACTAGGGGCATGGCTACATCATGGGTCTTACTTAAGGGAGTTTCAGTTCAGGAGATGTGCAGCAGCAAGTTGCTGCTTGCTGCTACACATTCGTGCGGTTTTATAGATTAGATGTATCTGAGCCATCCTTAGAAAAGGATTAAGAAAGAATGACCAGCTTTTTGTATCTGTGGGATTGAGTAACTTTAGTTACTTATGCAGTGCTAGGGGCAAGGACATTGTGACATCTATGATTAAGCATAGCGTATGTTGTGCAATCCGGGAGTGGTCTATATCTACCTCAGTGAAACACTGAGCGAAGTTAGAAAAAGAATGATGGGTTACTTAAAGTAATCCCGGGTTCTTTGATAACAGAGTGAGGTGTTTCACCAAAACTTCCCTACTCACACAGGAACGGCAAATCTCTCTGTAATGACTTAGTTAGGGGTCGACCTGAGTGATATAGGTGGAGGCGGAGCCTTAGGTCAACCTGTCTGTCAAGACAGACGTGGTGTCATTGGAGCTTCCGTAGTTGGTCACGCCCAAAGCAATTCCCACAGTGAAACACCTCACTCTGTTATCAAAGAACCCAGGATTACGTTAAGTAACCCATCGTTATGTTGAGTAGATTGCATGATATGTTGTTGGCATGATTTTGAGTCTTCTATTAACAGTTATGTCATATAGGGATATCTTATGAAATGTCCATGGGATAGATATGATCTTTGTGCACTATAATCCACTGGTATTGTACTTTGATTCCCTTTTTATGTTCTTGTGCTGTGAATAATGCTATAATGTTTTAATGTTAGCATTCATTTTGCAAATTGTTTAACATAATCAGTTTGCATTGCATATGCTGTGGAGAGGCATATCTTGTGAAATGTCAGTGGGAGAGATATGATTTTTGTGCACATTAATCCACAGATGAGATCTGCTCCTGAGCTAGTGTGGATATCAATAAACTCCCCTTTAATAAACAGCAGTGAGAGAATCCTGGTCTTCTATTATATGAGAGAGAGAGAGAGAGAGAGAGAGAGAGAGAGAGAGAGAGAGAGAGAGAGAGAGAGAGAGAGAGAGAGAGAGAGAGAGAGAGAGAGAGAGAGAGAGAGAGAGAGAGAGAGAGAGAGAGAGAGAGAGAGAGAGAGAGAGAGAGAGAGAGGTTGAATAGATCTTTATTATAACATTAATCCAGTATATACAACAACACTATCGTTTTTACTCAGCAACAATTACATTTAAAAAGTAAATAATAAAACTCCATCATCAATAACACATAAAACCTCATTAATACCCCAAACTTTTAAAAAAGACTCTACATTATTAATCAGTTTAAAATATGAAAATTCTATTTTTATCCTTCCTTTTACCATACACTTCAACATTATTTCTGCATCTGTTGAACCAAGTTCCAACTCCTTATTTTTCCTTGTTTTCCACATTGCAAGCTTCGCTGTACCAATTAAATAATTTAATAAACACACTTTGCCTCTATCTAACACTTTGTATTTGAGTCCTCCGATAAAAACTCTATGGGAGAACTCCTCACCAAAACCTTGAAACCAAGCATCAAGCAACCTAAAAAGACCTCCAAGTCTCAAACATCTTAAGAACAAATGTTCTATAGTTTCTTCATCACTACAAAACCTACACTCCACCCCGACTGCTGGATTCAGGTGTGCCACATGTCTGTTTGTAGCTATCGCCCTGTGAATAAGCCTCCATTGTAAATCAGCAGTCCTCTTCTCAATGGGAGGCTTATACAGGGCTCTCCACCTATCCCGTACTAGAAAGTCTGGCTCCATTGTCTCTGTCCACTTCAAAAATGTTTGCCTTCTGAGTGAGTCTATGTGAATAACTTTCACTGTGACGTAGTACAATGCCTTTTTTGAAGCCACATCAAACTCTTCCAGCTGCGGAGTCTTAAAAGACAGTATACATCCATCAAGTTCTTCTTCTTGTCCTCCACTGACAGCAGGAATGATTTTTACCCTTGGAAAGACTTCTTTCAGCTGTTGTACACTTCCTCCAGCAACAATGTTTCTGTAACTGCTCGGCAAAACAGCAAATAACTCGTCTCTCAATTTTGAAGCAATTCTTGTTGAACACAAACCAGACAGTTCCTTAAAATGTTCCACTGAACTCCAACCGCCATTGTCCAGTAAATGTCCCAGTTTAGTGACTCCATTCTTTATGAGGGTTCTCTGAATGCTTACTGATGACAAGAATCTGGTTTGAATTATTGGATTATGAAACAAAGGTTCCTCATTAATCCACTGTCCAAGTTCATTCAAATTTCTCTCCACTTTCAAAACCTTACTCCAAGCTTGTAACATTGACTTGTAAAAGGAAGAAAGATTGTCCAGTCTCAACTCATTCATTTTCAATAAAAACAGATGTTTGTCCAACCCAAACTTTTCAACCTTCTGCAGGAATACACATGCTATCTGTGTCCATGCTAAATCCTCTTGATAGAGCATTTTTTGTACTGCTTGGAGTCTGAAAGCAACGATTCGACTCTTTACATCCACCAGACCTTGTCCTCCCTCATATACTGGCAAGTAAAGTACTGCAGCCCGAGTCCAGTGTTCACCACTCCAAAAAAAGTCCACAATGGTCCTCTGAATCTTACATACAAGTTCACTTGGTGGTTCCAGAACAATAACTTTGTGCCACAACGTGGAAGCTGCCAGATTATTTGCCACTAAGACTCTCCCTCTGTAGGATAAATGTGGTAATAGCCATTTCCATTTAGACAATCTAGCTACTACCTTCTCCAGCACTCCCTCCCAATTCTTCTTTTTAAAACTTTCCTTTCCTAAATAAACACCTAACACTTTTATACCCTCCCTCCCCCAAATCAATCCTCCGGGAAGTTTTGGAGGTCCAGTATCTCTCCATTGGCCAATAGCAAACCCCTCACTTTTCTCCCAATTTACTTTAGCTGTGGAAGCCCTCTCATATTGCCTAATGCTTGTTTCCAAAGCTGTTACATCATCTTGTCCTGAAATACAAACCGTTATATCATCGGCATAAGCAGACATATACACTTTAAAAGTTTCCTTTACACCTGCAACTGAAAAACCTCCCAAATCTCTCCTTAAGTTACGCAACAAAGGTTCAAATACAAGACTATATAATTGTCCGGAAAGAGGACAACCCTGTCTAATACCTCTTTTGACCATTACAGGGGCACTTATTCCTCCACCAACTTTAATTAGTGCTGATACATCAGAATATAACAATTTAACATATGAAATAAATTGATCACCGATTCCAAAACTCTTTAACACTTTAAAAAGATAACCATGGTCCACCCGATCAAATGCCTTCTCTTGATCAAGAGACAAGAGACCCAGATTGGAATCATTTAACCAACTATAATCAATCACATCTCTTAACAAAAACAAATTGTCTATTATTGATCGTTCTGGTATACAATATGTTTGGTCCTTATGAATCAACATGTTTAAGCAGTTTTTTAACCGATTTGCTATAGATTTTGATATTATTTTATAATCTAAACATAATAAGGACACTGGCCTCCAATTTTTTAAAAGTCCTAAATCTCCTTTTTTTGGTAACAATGAAATTACAGCCCTTCTACAGCTAACAGGAAGTATTTTGTTTTCAAAACATTCTAGTACAACTTCATAAAAATCTTGCCCTAATATTCCCCAAAAATGTTTATAGAAATCAGTTGTTAAACCATCAATTCCTGGAGATCGTCCCACAGATAACTGCTGCACTGCTTCTGTTAATTCCTCATATGTGATTATATCATCCAAAACTTTTCTTTTTTCTTGTTCTAACTGTGGTAGATCTTTAAGTAGATCATTTGTACTATCCAGATCACATTCCTCAGCACTATATAACATAGAATAAAAATCCACCGCCAACTTCCTCATTTCAACTGGATTTGTTGTTATTTTTCCATTTGGACAACGAAGATGATGCATCTGTTTATATTGAACAGTCTTTTTTTCCAGGTTAAAGAAATATGAGGTTGGGGCATCCATGTCCTTAATGGAACAAATCCTTGATCTCACAAGTGCCCCTTTAACTTGTTCTTGTAACAAAGTTCCAAGTTCTTTTCTTTTCTTATTAAGAATTGTACCATTGTTCTGTACTCCTTTGTTATTCATCAAGTCATCTTCCAAACACTCAATTTCTTTTTGCAAAGTTTGTATAGTCTTTTTCACATTTGTAAAATTATAAGCAGAAACATTTTGACAGAACTCTTTAATTTGTACCTTACCCACATCCCACCATTGACTAAGGTTTTCAAAATCACATTTTCTTTCTTTCCAATTCTCCCAAAAAACCTTAAAACTAACACAAAAAAACACATCTTTCAACATTTTTTCATTAAAATGCCAATAATACCTTGGTCTTAAAGTTTGCTTAATGTTAAAATCAAAAATGATCAAATGATGATCAGAAAAGCCACTTGGCAGTATTGATACACTCATTACTCTATTTTCCACCATTTTACTTAAATAAAATCTATCGAGTCTAGCCCCACTAACCATATTTTCTACTACTTTAATCCATGTATATCGTCTTACTCCAATATTCCTTCTCCTCCACACATCTATTAAATCATATTTTCTCATTATATTGGACAGTGATTCACCAGAGCGACTATGTGGCTCTTCACCATTTCTATCAATTAAAAAATTAATAGTACAGTTCCAATCCCCTCCTAACACTAACCAAGTATTATCATCATAAGTTTGAAGCACTTTATCTAATTTACCAAAAACTCTTACTCTTTCCGACCCATTATTTGGAGCATACATATTCACTAAAACAAAAACATGTTCCCCATATTCAATTTTTAACAAAAGAACCCTTCCTTTTTCAATCTCTTCAGTATACACAATATTGATATTCAAGCCTTTTTTAAATAATATAGCTACTCCCGCACTATTGTTTGTACCATGACTCAATACCAGATTTCCCTCCCACCATCTTTTCCACTCAATTTCATCTTCATCATTAGTATGAGTCTCTTGTAGAAACACAACATTAACCCGATTTATATTTAAAAACTCTGATACTACTGCTAATCTACCTCTATCTCTTCCTCCATTTATATTTAAAGAACCTACTTTTAAGTTCTCCATCAAGAGGTTAAAATATAAAATGGACAGAGACGGAAGGAAAAAAAGAAAACACATCATAACTGGAGTCACCCAGTGCGTTTTAACCATTACTTTTTAAAAATAGATGGCCCTTTACTTTTCCTCAACTTCGTAACAAGTTTCTTTAACCTGAACCTCTTCTGTTTGCTCAATGCATCATAACTCACTGTACGCTGCAGTGCTTTCACTGAAACAACAAACTTTTCCTCATCTGTAAAAAAATCTTTCACCTCTACCGATTTTCCAAATGTTGTGTCCAAAAAATCATTAATGTCATCCAACGAATACAAATCCTCCATATTCTGAGACCCTATCTCAGAGATATCTGAAAGCATATCGTCATCTCTTGTTTCTTCCTCTCCAACCACCTCAGGACAACTTAGCATCCTATTCATTTCCACATTAACCACTTCACTCATCTGAGCATTGAAATTTAACATTGAAACATCATCGAGACATTTCCCTGTTTCTACAACATTTACATGTCCTTCGGCACCACATGACGCACTTACATCACTTTTGGATTCGTTTTTTTCCTCTGAATCAGCAATAGGATCCACAATACGAATCGTTTGCTCTTCATTGGATACATTAGCCTCTACATCAACAACATTCGGTGTAACGCTAACACCACTACCGCCAGCCTTATGTGGACATGTAGACCTTTTATGGCCAACATCTCCACATTCAAAACACTTAAGACTGCCTGTACTAGCATAAACCATATAGGTCTTCCCTTCAAATGATACTCTGAATGACACATCCAGTTCAGCTTGCTTCAAAAACATTGCCACCTGTCTCCTAAACGACATTACATGTTTTAATGCCGTATTTTTGCATCCGAGAGGAATCGTTTTTAACGGACTAGCAAACTTTCCGTACATTAAGAGTGCACGCTCAATTTCATCATTAGGGATGAACGGGGGCACGTTAGAAACGATAACCTTTCGAGTTGGGTTAACTAGCGGGGAAATAGCAACAAAAAGTCCACTTACCGAAATCCCGCTGCTTACCAGACGGTTAACCAAATTCTCGTCCTTTAAGAAAACCACTACCGCTCTGTTCATTCTGGACGCTGAAGAGATGTTCTCATATCCAACTTGATCTCCAATAGCTACTAAAACTTCCTCCACCGCCACACTTGAGTCCACCTCACACCTGACGCCGTGACGAAGTGACAGTGGCGCCCCTCCACCCTCAGGCCGAGACGCCATCTCTCAACTCCGTCAACACTTGACGCTACAAACAAACTATATGCTACACACTTTACTTCCTAAATTCTCACTTTTTCCACAAACCCCAAAAGTTAGAAATAAGAAGAAATGAAAACAGTAGAAAACCCACTTTCATTCACCCTCTCGTGAACACTCTCACACACACCCAAACACTCCCGAGAGAGAGAGAGAGAGAGAGAGAGAGAGAGAGAGAGAGAGAGAGAGAGAGAGAGAGAGAGAGAGAGAGAGAGAGAGAGAGAGAGAGAGAGAGAGAGAGAGAGAGAGAGAGAGAGAGAGAGAGAGAGAGCTTAACATTCAGATAGTCTTCGGAAAAGGAACTCTAACTTAGTAAATACTTGTCTCACAAACATGAGACACATGTCTAAAGAAACGTTGAAATGTCAGGTTTTAAATGTTAATCAAATCGAAAACAAATATTCTGTGTTTATGTAATCTGTTTGAAAAGGGAGAGATCTCAGTCATTCGCAAGTGTCTCATTATCTGCTAATGCACCATGTCTGTCTTCTTTAGAGATTCAAATCTGACGCGAGATCAGAGTGAGCACATTTACATGCACACCAGTAAGCTGATTAATCATGAAAGTCAGCTTATTGAAATAACCAGTTTTCCCCATTTACATGCAAACCGCGTTTACATGACTTTATTAATAAACTGGGTTCAGGGCCGTGCACAGGCATTTTGAGGGGCAGTGGCCCAAACCAAAAAAGGGGGCACTATAAGGGGGTTGAGTCATCTTAATATATAGATTGAATCCTTTTATAATCATATTGTAAATACAATTGTTAGGATTTAGTACTAATTTATGTGGTTGTATAATTATGCTTTCAAAAAGTTGATTCTGTGCTAAATTGATTTTTTTTTCTTCTATTGGAGATTTAAGTAGCAAATGAGAATCACAAAATTATTGAATATATTTTGAGACAATGCTCTTATGAATGTTGTTCAAAGTAAATAAAGCAACAACAAAAAATAATTAACAGAATGTGTAAAAGTATTTAACATGATAATAAACAGCTGACTGACTTTAACATTTGTTGACATGACATGGTTAAGATTCAGACGGTAAATATTATATATTTAGTTGGGTGCCCATCTTAGAGATGATAATCATATTTATAATAAAAATATGATAATCATATTTGTAATACAAATATATTTAGATGACACTACTGTAAAACTTTATTAAATTATTACGGGATCTCATTCATTTAGTGTTTTAAACAGAAAATACTGCAAACTTTGCTAAAAAGATTTTTTTTGAAAAAGTATGAAAAATGTTCTGTACCCTGATACAACTCATTTATATTTATAATAGCCTTTATTATCTTTTTTAATTGTGTATACGAGTAATATGGCCTTAATAAAATATCATTAATATGACCTATCTTATAGATACTAGTATTAACTCATAAAATTTATAATAATCTGAAATATATTTTACAGGAGTTAAAGAGTGACAAACTGTCAGCTAAATATTCAGTAGGCTATACAGTAGGCTATATTACGATATACATGCTGGAGCTTTGAATCCATGTTTGCAACAAACAAATGTTGAAACAAACAAACTACCAAACATCTAATTCTGCGGATCAACTACTGTCTGTAATGTCAATTGTAGTTCGTAATATATCTGTTAATGAGACGACATTCTTTAACTGCCGTCTCCACAGAGAGCGGACACAGCCGCAGAGTTTGAGCGATGCTGTGGTGCGAGCAGCAAAACACGGAATTGATTAGAGGAATTAGTGGATTAACGCTTTTATGGGAATCCTCTGGGGAAGGGAAGGGGGCAAGAGGGGCACCTTAGCCGATGAGGGCAGAGGCGCAGTGGCTCTAGCCACCAGGCCACCCCCCTGTGCACGGCCCTGACTAGGTTATTTCTTTGTAGTGACGTCAAAAATAATTATGTCCGTATCTGACTCTGAGTATTCTAAATGTTACGTCAGTTGTGATGTTAAATAAAGCGTGCACATCGGGAGATTTACGGCTCATATTATCCCTCATGAAATTATGCAGCATTTTGACTGAACCTCTTCTACTTCTGCTGTATGAGATGAGAACACATCTTTACAATTTTCTGGGTCTTAAAAGAGTCTGCGTTTGCGATATATGTCCTTATTTCATGCAAAACGCTAACTCGCTAGCTCTGGATGTGTTTAAATCTGCTCTAAGTTTGCGTTTTTGTCACCTATCACACATGCGCACTTCAATAAGCCGACAGAAAACAGGTTAATGCATTAACATGCAGTGTAAAATCGGGATAAGAGACAAAAAACGACCTGTTCCGACCAGGTTATTGCTAGGCCGGGTTACCGCGTTTACATGACCATGTTCGTTGTCGGCTTATTAGGCATAATCAGCTTAAGAACGTACATGTAAACCAATCCAGTGATGCCCACAACACCTCAACATCAACTCAAACACATCAACATCATTTTGAGATGCAGTGAGGAATGATCCTGGAATAATTTACCTCAGGAAAAAGACATTAAATATGAATCCTGATGCAACATAAAATGTCATAGATGCAAGACTTTTTAGACAATAATTATTTGGTCTGTTTTGGGCTGATAAGGAAGTGGGTAACACTTTAGAATATTGGTCATTACTTAAAGGTTTACTTCAGCGAGCTAAACCTTGACTCACTGGGGCCCAGGTCAGGAAGCAGACAAACTGGCTAAACCAACCGTCTGCTAGCTGTCTCACGTCACCAAAGTCAGCTAAATCCCAGCACATAGAGACTCTTTCACCTAGATATTATCACATAGAGACTGTGTCTGTTCCCCGAATTAGTAAATACAAAAACAATAAACAGTAAAATTCAACAGTAAAAATTTAATTGATGTCCAACAAATAAACAACAGATATAATACGGATGAACAATTGATAAAGCTTGGGTTGCTGAATATTCAATCCCTTTCTCTAAAAACGCTTATTGTCAATGATATGATTATAGATCATAACTTAGATGTGCTGTGTTTGACAGAAACCTGGCTAAAACCTGACAATTACATTACTTTAAATGAGTGCACCCCCCGAGAATTTTGTTACAAACATGAGCCACGTCTGAAAGGTAAAGGGGGAGGTGTTGATGTAATTTATAATAATATTTTCAGTATTACTCTGAAGTCTAGTTTCAAATATAATTCATTTGAAGTTTTGGTGCTTTATGTTACGCTGTGTAGTGTAAATGATAAATCCCATTTGACATTTGTGTTGGCTACTGTATACAGGCCACCAGGGCACAATACAGACTTTATCAAAGAATTTGCTGGTTTTGTATCAGAGTTAGTATTAGCTGTAGATAAAGTACTAATTGTTGGTGATTTTAATATCCACGTAGACAATGAAAAAGACATTCTAAACTCTATTGGAGTTAGACAACACGTATCGGGAGATTCGGGACCCACTCATCGCCTTAATCATACTTTAGATCTAATAATGTCACATGGAATAAATGTTGATACTGATAAAATTCTGCAGCAGAGCGATGACATCTCAGATCATTACCTAATATCATGTATACTTAATTTACCTAAGGCTGCAAAGCCATCCCCTTGCTTCAAATATGGCAGGACGATAACCGCTGCTACTAAAGATTGCTTTGTACATAATCTTCCTCATCAGTTCCATCTCCTCAGCATTACAGATAGCCAAGAGGATGCTGCAACAGAAACTATTGACTCTCTCTTTACTAGCACTTTAGACATAGTTGCTCCCCGGCGCTTAAAGAAGATTAAAGCAAATAATCCAACGCTGTGGTACAACGAGCACACTGGGGCCCTTAAAACAGCAGCCAGAAAAATGGAGCGCAGCTGGAAGAAAACAGGTTTTTCGCAATTTGTGGAAAGAGAGCATGATGGCATATAGAAAGGCTATAAAAACTGCTAGATCTGCTTATTTCTCAACTCTTTTAGAAGAAAACAAACACAACCCTAAGTATTTATTCCATACAGTGGCTAAATTATCAAAAAATAAAGCTTCAACTTCTGATGTTTGTAAACAGCACAGCAGTAAGGACTTTATGAACTTCTTTACTAGTAAGATTGATAATATTAGGAATAAAATTATAACCATGCAGCCGTCTACTACATTATCACTTCAGACAGAGCATTGTAGTGTCACTGAGGAAAAATTACACTCATTCACTACTATAGGAGGAGAAGAATTGGCTAAACTTGTTAAATCATCAAAATCAACAACATGTATTCTTGACCCTATACCAACTAGGCTATTAAAAGAGATACTTCCAGAGGTCATAGATCCTCTGCTTAATATCATTAATTCATCCTTGACATTAGGATATGTACCGAAAACTTTTAAGTTGGCTATAATTAAACCACTTATTAAAAAAACGCAACTTGATCCTAAAGAATTAGTCAATTACAGGCCAATCTCGAAAATACTAGAAAAGGCTGTGTCTTCACAATTATGTTCCTTTTTAGAAAGAAATGGTATATGTGAGGATTTCCAGTCAGGATTTAGACCGTATCATAGTACTGAGACTGCTCTAATTAGAGTTACAAATGATTTACTCTTATCATCTGATCGTGGTTGTATCTCTCTATTAGTGTTACTCGATCTTAGCGCTGCATTCGATACTATCGATCACAATATTCTTCTGAATAGAATTGAAAATTATGTTGGCATTAGTGGAACTGCTTTGGCATGGTTTAAATCGTACTTATCTGACTGTTATCAGTTTGTAGCAGTAAATGAAGAGATGTCACACCGATCACAAGTTCAGTATACGGTACCACAAGGCTCAGTGTTAGGACCACTGCTCTTCACCCTGTATATGCTACCACTGGGAGATATCATTAGGAAGCATGGCGTTGGTTTTCATTGTTATGCTGACGATACTCAGCTCTATATTTCCTCACGCCCTGACGAAACCTACCAATTCACAAGATTAACAGAATGCATAGCTGATATAAAAAATTGGATGAATAGTAATTTCCTGCAACTTAATTCAGATAAAACTACATGTTTAATTATTGGAGAGAAAAGCTCCACACGTAGTAACCGAGAATACTGTCTAACACTTGATGACTGCTCTGTCAAGCCCTCGTCGTCAGTGAGGAACCTGGGTGTGCTCTTTGATACCAATCTTTCATTTGAAAGCCACGTTTCTAGCATCTGTAAAACCGCATTCTATCATCTTAAAAATATATCTAAATTACGGCACAGGGAAACATGCTTTCTGTCTGTACATATGACAATAAACACACTTTGAACTTTTGAACTTTTATTCATAGCAGCATTTATTATCATACCAAGCATATGACATTTTTTTTACAGCATGCAATGATGTTACGGACCACGTGAGCGCCGCGTACCCAATCACAAAACTCTCCTCTCCACCGTGGCGTGAATAAATCACAATCCGAATGCACGAGTTTTAGGTTTTATCCTATAGTTTTATTACTGAGGTGGCATGCACATGTGCACTTTTATTTTGTCGGATTTCCATGAGTGAAACAGGCGAAGGGCGCATGACATACGTCACGACCAAACGTTAGCGATTGGTTATGGCAGATCCAGAGTGGCTCAGGGCAGATCCAATAGTTTTAAACCTCAACAGGGTGCCCGTCTTCGCGGAAATAAACCCTTGTCAATGGAGAGTGGCCAGATTCTATGTACAAATGAAATGTACGAGAGTCTGGTAAAACCAGGCTAGATGAAAGTACCCCCAATAACCAACTTTGGTTATGAAACACGGTTGATCCATATAATATGGAGCAACATTTTGCGAGCCCTCAATCATTATTCTTACCTTTGGGCTCGCTAATAAAAAAAAACGAACAAAAACAAAAGTGGGCCATGAACCTTACTCAATCACTCGTCCACCCTCATAGAACAAAGGCATAATTTAAATTTGACCCGAGTCCCCTTAATCACCAATGTATTTACCTAACATATGTATGTCATGTTAAACTACATTTAAATAGATAAGCTATGTTGTAGAGGTAGTAGTCACAGTTCTGAATCTGGTAGATCATGTTTTCACATAAATTCAATTGTTTTACTACCTAACCTTTGCTTAATAAACTTGGGAAATGAGTCTTGTTAATAAAACTCCACTTGCTTTCGGTGTTTAAGCATTGGTATGTAATGACCGAATGAAGTCCTCCACCTCCGGGATGGATTTAAAGATGTGGCGCTGGTCGGAGTGAGTATCTATTAGGGGCGCTGGGTAGAGCATACCGTTGCAAATTTCCATGCCTCTAAGTTGCCCTCTAAGTTTTCCATGCCTCTTCACTCCATCAAACTGCCGTTGGAGCTGACGCGTCTCGGCTGATAGATCCGGGAACAGGCTGATCCGTTGACCTTCATAGCATAATTCCTTCAATTTTCTTGCTGCTCTCAAAGCCTTCTCCTTATCCTGGTAATTCAAGAACTTCATCATGATTGCTCTTGGAGTCGCCGGGCGATTCAGGTTGACTTGTCCTACTCGGTGCGCTCGTTCGATGACAGGAGTGGAACTGACCGTGTCGTTCAGGACCCTGGGGAGCATAGCTTCAATGAAAGCGCACATGTTAGATCCTTCTGTTTTCTCGGGCAATCCAACTAATCTAAGGTTAGAACGCCTTCCGCGGTCCTCCAGATCTTGTACTTTGTTTGGTAGAAATGCACTTGTTTCTTCGAGTTTTTTAACTTTGTGTTGGAGGGCTGAGACGTCCTCTTCGGTTTGTGCGATTCTCTCTTCTGCCTCTCCTAGTCTTTGCGATTTTGACAGTAAGTCTGATTTTATGCCATCTAGCATGTCAGTGGATTGTTTTGTAAGGTCAGTTTTTAAAGACTAGGTTGCGCTGAGGATGTCATCGTTTGTAGCCGCGTTAAGTTCGCTTTGTGCCTCGACTAGCTTTTTGGTAGCTGGTTTTGGTTGGCATTTCGTCCTGCAAAACTTGTATATACTTTGCCGACGCTTGTATACTAGTTCTGGTCTTTCAAAAAGGATTTTTTGTGAATATTTTAGCAGCGAGTCATAACCGGAAGCCTTGTGGAGCTTCTCTGTACAATAATTAAAAATTCAGTTTTAACTGAATTAAGTTGCAGGAAATTACTATTTATCAAATTTTTTATATCAGCAATGCATTCCGTTAATCTTGTGAATTGGTGAGTTTTGTCCGGGCGTGAAGAAATATAGAGCTAAGTATCGTCAGAATAACAATGAAGCTCATTACACTGCAAAACCTGAAATGGGCGTGTCAGATATAGGGAGACATACAACATTTGCAGGGCTGGTGATACCTGATACTCCAAGACAGGTTTGCAACCATAACCATAACCATGTATTTTAAGACACATCTGCTTGTGATTCTTATCAAGTGAGGGTCATTTTTTAGGATTCTTTAGCTAACTGAAGTCTCTGAGATCCTGACACCTTCACTTCTGGAGACTCCAGGTAGGTTGCAGTTCTAGGAAATTGTGCTGCTGGAGACTAAAGGGTTTCTGATGGTTTCACACCTAATTCTTCACCTTCATTCTGAATTATTTTACAGTTAGCGTGTTTCGTTTCTTCGCCATCTGTTTTTGTCTTACGTGGGGTACCAAAAGGTGGCACAATGGTTGATTCATTTCTTTGGTCTTTTTCAAAGGGCTGTTTGGAGAGCGATGACAGAGGAGTGAGGAGCTGCACTGTTTTTCTTTTATTTGTTTGTGAAATACATTATTTTAGACATTATTTACATTACATGTACATTTAGTACATTATTTGTACTTTTGTATTATAAAGTTGTAAATGTGGTCATTTTCAAATTATTCCAAATAAACCTTGCATAATAAACTAAAGCATGAACTACTGGTTTCTGTTCATTGAATACTTTTAACATTTTAGTGTAGTTAGTGAATTACATGTAATGTTTGTATTTAGGGGTTTACTATAAGATAACCCAAACAGAAAATATGGTAGCCCATCTATATTCCCATTGTGGCCCATAAGAGCCCTACATAACACTCATCTGGATCCCGTCATCAACCCATATGGGCAGTCCCATGTAGGCCCCAAATGGGTGCTACCTGGGTTACCCATATGGGCCCAGTATGAGCCCATCAATAGACCGTCATCAACTCATTTAGGCCCAATAAGGGTTCTGTATGTGGCCCACATTGGATGGTGTGAGGTCTGCAGAGGGAGATGAACTTGTCCTAAAGTAAAGTTGAGTGTCATCAGCATAGCAGTGAAAAGAAATCCCATGCCGGCTGATGAGACGGCCAAAGTTAAGCATGTAGAGTATGAACAGGGTGGGTCCAAGCACAGAGCCTTGAGGGACACCGCAGGTGACATTGTGTGACAGGGATGTAGCTTCTCCTAACGCAACATATTCAGTTCTCCCAGTGAGATAAGAAGAAAACCAGTTGTGGACCGAGTCAGAGAGACCGATGGTGGAATGTAAACGGTGAAGGAGGATGTTATGGTCAACTGTATCGAAAGCTGCAGTTAAGTCCAGGAGGATGAGAAGGGATGGGGAACCAGCATCTGCCGCCATCAATAGATCGTTTGTGACCCTGACCAAAGCTGTTTCTGTGCTGTGTCCTGAGCGGAAACCAGACTGAAATTTCTCAAAAAGATTGTTATGCTCCAAATGGACCTGAAGCTGTGCAGCAACAACTTTTTCCAGCACCTTAGAGAGGTATGGGAGGTTGGAGATGGGCCTGCAGTTGTCAATAACATCTGGGTCTAAAGTAGGTTTTTTTAGAAGTGGTCTGATGATAGCAATTTTTAGAGATGAAGGAACAAGGCCAGCCTGGAGGGAATTATTAGTAATCTTGGTAATAAATGGACTTAAGACACAGAGGTTAGATTTTACCAAGGCTGTAGGAAGAGGATCCAGTGCACAGGTGGATGGTTTCATTTTTCTGATGATGTCCTCAACCTTGAGCTGTGTAATGATGGAGAAGCAGCAGAGATGTTGGAAGGTCCCTGGCTGTGGATCAACAGATGGGACAGGCAGAGTGGAGGTGCTAGATAGAAGCAAGTGGATGTTGTCTACTTTGTTCCTAAAAAAGGTCATGAACCTCTCTTCTGTGGCTTCTGAAAAAGAGTGAGTTTGCGGTTTGAGGATGTGATTTATAGTGGAGAAAAGCTTCTTGGAGTTTCCAGGGTTATTGTTGATGATGCAAGAGTAGAACTGTGACTGGGCATCGCTCAAGGACCTTGCGTAGGCCTTCTGATGATCTCTATAGGCTTGCCTATGAACAGTGAGTCCTGAGAGCTTGAGACACCTCTCAAGTACACGCCCAACCGTCTTCATCTTCCGCAGTTCGCTGGTGTACCAGGGTGCTGAGCGCGAGAAGGTTCTAGTTTTGACGGGTGCGTGAAGATCTAGAAGGCTGCTCAGAGACTTGTTGTAGAAGTCAACCGACTCAGAGACTGAGGAGAGATCAACAGAGGAGAATTGCTGAAGGTCTGTAGTTAAAGAGACTTGGTTAATCTTTTTCAGGTTCCTGAAGCAAATTTGACGGGTATTTTTGGTAAGGGAAGAGGGGCGTGGCAGCTCTAATGAGATGGCCTGGTGGTCAGACACACCCAGATCATACACCAAGAGGTTTCTAATATGAGGAGAGTTGGAAATGACCAAGTCCAGAGTGTGCCCCCTAGAATGAGTGGGGCCAACCACGTGCTGTTGGAGATTGAGGCAGTCCAATAATTGCAGAAACTCAGCTGCCAGGAGGGGGTATCTACATGAAAATTAAAATCTCCTAATATGAAAATGTTGGCAGAAGTAAAGCAGAGTGTTGTGAGAAAGTCATGCATCTCAGAGATAAAAACAGAATTTGTTTTTGGGGGCCGATAAATAAGCAGTATTGTCAAAGAAAAAGGGGGTTTACATTTAAAAGCAAGGTATTCAAATGATGACACTGTGGGCAGAGGGAGAAAAGACAGCTCCAATGATTGCCTATGAATTACAGCTAAGCCACCATCACGACCAGTGTAGCAGGCTTTCTCCAGGTAGCTGTAACCAGGAGGACAGGCATCATTAATAAGTACTGAGTAAACTGCAGGCTGATGCCATGTTTCCATTAAGCACATAAGGTCTAATCTCTTATCAATGATGTGGTCTTGGATGAAAGATGACTTATTTGTGAGGGATTGTGCATTAAAAAGTTCTATTTTGAGCGTTGATGGGGTGGTGAATCTCGTTATTGGCCGTAAAACACAAAAATCCACTCCACATTTTCTGTCATGCGCTGTGCTAAAAGATCTTGCGGTGTTTCCCGTGCAATCCAGTTTAGATTGGTGAGATCTCGCTGTGTTTCCCGTGCAATCCAGCTTAGATTGGTGAGATCTCGCGGTGATTCCAGTGTTACCAAAACGGAGAGCAACACTGTTGTGATGATGCGGCAGATGTGCGACGGAGGTTCAGATGGATGGTATGGCTGATGCAGAGTTTTCAGGCTGATGATAAACTAGCCCGCGACGAGAGCCTCTATGGATCCAACGCGGTCTGCGCAGAAGTCCAAGTTCCTTAATGACCGCGATGCACGCCGTAAATGTGCGGTAGTTGAAATTTAGCAGCTGTGGGATGTAATATTTAAGCTTCATGATGGCCGCTGGAAGGTTTTGACTAGCGCTTTGCATTATAGAAACACAGAGCTGGAACACTGTCGAGATGATGGTCCATACCATAGCAGAGGAGTGTATGCGCCAACTCCCAGCAATCCCAGCAAACAGCCGATTTTTAGAAGAGATAGCAGGGGGTGAGTAAAAGTCTTTGAAATTAGGAGAAAAAATGTAAAAATCTGTACAAAAAAGGTTTTAGATGTATAAAAGTAGTGAACAATGAGAGTCCTCTCCTGTCATGAGGGAGTCCATTCAAACTGCCAACTGTCAACAGCCGAGAAGAGCTATCTGAGACGATAAGATCTAAGCAAAATGTCCCAAAATTAGCACTGACTGAATGTACTAGTTACTGACAAAAAATAAAATAAAAATACAGTTTATAATTAAAGGTAGGATAGGTAGGAATTGGTTAAAAAACTTTTTTTTCCAAATTTGTTTAAACTTTCTATATATATTAATACATAATTAAAATGTAAGTACTCTGAAAAAGAAAGTATAAAATTTAGTGTCTGTAGACATCTCACAACTGTTTTAAAGACAGCTCATTATTTCCATTCACTCCACCTTCTCCCTTCTGGGCTCTTTCCAAAGCCACGCCCCCAAAACACACGAACGCGCCTCACCGACCAATCAGCTGGAAGACGCATTATTGACCTGAGACGAGCAGTGTGTATGTAGTGACATCATGTCAGAATCACATGTAATAAAAAAATCTAACTTTATCAGTATGAATATAAACAAATAACCCAGCAAACAGGGGACGTCCCCCGGACGTTGCGAACGTACGTTTAGGTCCGCAGTAGGTCCGAGTTGTAACGTTCGCTTTGGTACGCTTTGTAACGTTCGCTCGCGGACCTTCGACGGACGTTCGCATTTTGTCCGCTTTGGAACGTTCGCTGGCGGATGTTCCGAGGACATTTTGTTCAGTTCAGTTCGCGAACGTCCCTATTTCGTCCCTCAATGGCATGCCATTTCCATAACAACACTTGCAAAATCCATCCGCCCAGAATCTGCCTTTTTAGCAACACTTTGTGTTGTAACAAATTTTGTAACACTTTGTAACAAATTGTACTAAAATAAACCCATATTGTATTTTAAAAGGGGATTTAGTTATTCCTTAAAATGTGATAATGGAAAGTGTGCAAATTTTTTTGTTTTGTTTTGTAGATTGACAATATATTGCAAATAAACAAGGCCTAGTAAAATATGATCTGAATAGTATCACTAATGAAAGACGTCTTTAAATCACGAGTTTGTTTTATAATTTAAACATATAAATACGATACCCTTCAATAATATTAATAGGACATAGGCTACAATTTATTATGTATTTCACATGCATAAAAAAAATTAAGGTTGAATCTCCGGATCTGAATCGACTTCAACTGATGAATGCAGTCAATGAAAACGTGAAGAATGAAAAATCACATTCCTGGAAAGAAGGTGGAAATAACACAGGTAAGAAAAATAACATTTTCCTACCCATTTACTTGTCAAATTGTTGGTCAGATGAAGGCGATTGGTTTTATTCAAAGAAAGGCTATTTTAAGAAAAATATTTTAATAACTGATTTAAGACTTTTAATTCACCTCAAATAACACACACACACACACACACACACACACACACACACACACACACACACACACACACACACACACACACACACACACACACACACACACACACACACACACACACGTGGGGACATTCCATAGGCATAATGGTTTTTATACTGTACAAACCATATTTTCTATCCCCTTACACTGCCACTGCCCCTGCCCCTAAACCTACCCATCACAAACATTCTGCATTTTTACTTTTTCAAAAAAACTCCTCCTGTATGATTTATAAGCATTTTGAAAAGTGGGGACATGGGGTAATGTCCTCATATGTCACCCTTTTCTGTAATACCTATGTCATACACATGTCATTATACACATTTTTGTCCTGATATGTCACAAAAAAAGCACACACACACACACACAAAGAAAAAAAGTGAAATATAGCCTCCACTGAGTCGATCAAATGCGCCTAACCGTGTGATGTCATTCTTTGGGGTATGCGCAGCACGTATCCATGGCAACGCTTAGCTGCGTTGAGCGAGAGACCGTTTACTAGGGCTGGTCGATTCCAAAATTTTTGGAATCGATTCCGATTCCAATTCCTGTTTCTGGAATCGATGGAGTCGATTCCAAGAATCGATTCCGCACTGTTGTTTGCGATTCCTTTTCGATTCTTCGATTCTTCTTTTTTTAACAAAATTGATGGAGGAACCTAGTTGTGACCGCAGGATACAAGGATGTAGAAAGTATGCTTCTCCGAAACTTTATTTGTAAAATGATGATACATTTCCATAACTCTGATGAATTTTAAATGATGGATTCTCCTGAAATGGCCCATAGCCCAGAAGTAAATGCGATTTAGCCTAATAAATAAAAAGGATAGCACATTATTCATGGATGTGCATTTATTGCATGTTTAAAACTACATGACATGTCTAAAATGCATGTGTTAGTTAAATGTTAAATGACTACATTCAAATAAGTGCTTTTGCACAGAATGTACGAGGCAAAATAACCACAATATTAACAAAAACAATAATATAAGAGTGCGCAGTTTATTAGTCAATCAGATGCACGAGCAAGTTGCGTTCATTACTATAGCAACATTAGACTCGGTCATTAAGCTGTACTCTAGTCTAGGCGCATTTCTTTCAGTTATCAATGGATTAAAGAAAATAAATGTCAGGGTTCTCCTCTGACAGCTCTGTCTATTTTGTCTCTGTTTAGTGTGTCTTTGTTTGTGTTGTGCTTGAACACATGTCTCTGTCTTAGTTTGTGTTTGCCCTGTGCTCCTTGTGTCCCACCTCCTTGTTTCCTGTTACCACACCCCCTTGTTTAGTCCTTGTTTCACTAATTGTGTGCTCACCTGTTCCTTATCTGAGTGTGCTCACCCTTCCCTGCTCCTTGGTTGTCTGAGTGTGTTCACCTGTTCCTCATGTCCTCTGCTCCCTTTATAATGTGTGCTTTTTCCCTCATGTGTTGCTGGTTCGTTATTTGTTGTGCCTACGTGTGCTGTTAGGCTATATGTGAGTACTGCTGTTTGGTCCTGCCTTGTTTCCTGTGTCTCTAATTTCTGTCCTGCAAGCAGAGCTTCCCTGGCAGCCTGTTCTATTGGTCTAGCAGCAGTTTGGTGTGTTTCCTGAGATACCTGATTGCATTGCCCTAGGATTCCTGCCTAGCCATCGCTGGTTTCCTCTGGTCTTGCTGTGCTCTGACAGTTCTGCTCTCCAGTCTACAATCTACTGGAGCTGGTTATAGTGGTTGCTCTTTCTGCCTGCTATTGTGTTCCTTATCTGCCACTGTTTGGACTGTGTGCTCCTCCTCACTATTCCCTGTCTTCATCATCTGTTATGTCAATAAACCCCTGATCACTCATTCCTGCATTTGAGTCCTCTTTCAGAGAATCGTGACAGAACGAACCAGCCAGCATTGGACTCAGCAGAATGAGTATCAGAATCCTGCCACCTGCTAACCTCCGGGAGAGAGTGGCCCGCCATCGATGCCTGTCTGCTCTTCGCCAGGAGGGCTTGGGTATAGGGGGTTTTGCCCAGTTTTTCTGGACCATGGCTGTGGGGCTAGATTATAATGATGCTGCGCTCAAGGACATATTTAACACCTGCTTAGATGACCCCCTGCCTGCATGGGAGATGGATTCTCTCAGGAGTCTAGATTTCTGGGGTTTCTCCCGGTACCTTTGTCTTCGCTGTCATGGAGGTATGCCAATTCCATCTGAATCTACTTGCAGGAAACTCTCCACTCTTCTCCGGCTGTCACGTCATGTTCATGATCCTCTCCTGGCCTCTACCAAGAGACTAAGGTCCAGAGAGAGAAAGGTGGTCCAGTCCATCACCCCTACCACGGAGTCATCTGAGACTGCTCTGGCTACCCCAGAGCAAGGTTATTATAGTTTTGCTTTTTTAAATTAGTTTTTATTTTATTATCGTTTTCAATTTTGCTACAAATTTCAGTTTAGTTTTAGTTAGTTTTACAAATGGTTTTGCTAGTTTTAGTTTAGTTTTTATTTTGCAAATACATTTCTATTTAGTTTTTATTTATTTAGTTTCAGTTTTAGTTCTAGTAATTATAGTTTAGCAGAGTTACCATAATGAAGTGTAGAGACCAAATCAAGGTTTTTAATTTCAGCAAAGTTTAATTAACAGATTAGTTTAATCTTACTAAACATCCTTAAGTGAAATAACTTTATAAACGAGCATTATTGTTTAAACCCAGGACGGTCTTACCAAACATGCAGTAAAGTAGGGTATTCACCTTTGAGCAAAAAAGCTTGAGTCAAACTATGACCTATACAAACAACGATCTGGAGATTAAAAATGAAAGAAATTATATTTTGATATTAAAAAATGATATTTGATATTTTTGACATAGGCTAATACTCAGAGGATCTATCTTAAAGAACAAAATAGATGCAACGTAAAATATAAAAGTAAAAATTATAAATTCCAGACAAACTCACTCATAACAGATGAAATATTGTTAAACAATTAAAAGCTTATTTTAACTTCTTCAGTAGTACAATGTAGGCTAGCAGTGTCTACACACTGTTTTGCTCTGTGTGTGTGTGTGTGTGTGTGTGTGTGTGTGTGTGTGTGTGTGTGTGTGTGTACATGTTTTTCTAGCCTGGTGAGGACTTCAAACTGAATGCACACAGACTCATGGGGACTCGTGTCACCGTGGGGACCTAAATTGAGGTCCCCATGGGTACAAAAGCTTATAAATCATACATAATGAGTTCTTTTGAAAATGTAAAAATGTAGAAAGTTTCCTGTGATGGGTAGGTTTAGGGGCAGGGGCAGGGGCAGTGTAGGGGGATAGAATATATGGTTTGTATGGTATAAAAACCGTCTATATGGCAAGTCCCCACAAAGATAGCGCACCAGACATGTGTGTGTGCGTGTGTGTGTGTGTGTGTGTGTGTGTGTGTGTGTGTGTGTGTGTGTGTGTGTGTGTGTGTGTTTGTTTGTTGTGCTATAATTGTAAAGGGGACCAATGTCCTCACTTATCTAGTAAAATATTATGATAACTGACTAGTAAGGACATTTGACTGGTCCTCACTAGTTAAAAAGGCTTATAAATCGGCCAAAACATGTTTTTATTTAAATCTATTGTTTTGCACGTTCTTGGGATGGGTAGGTTTAGGGATAGGAATTGAGTTAGGGGATATAAAATATAATTAACCTGATATAAAATCAATGGAAGTCCATGCAATGTCCTCACTTATATAGTGAAACAAACCTGTGTGTGTGTGTGTGTGTGTGTGTCCTGGTATTCCCTACTTTGTGGGGAAATGTCTCCACACAGATAATAATATTATTAGTAGTAAATGATTATGATAACACCTTTGAGCCTGTCAATATTATGCAAACATGAAATCTCAAACGCACAGTAGGCTAGTAACGTTATTTGCTAATATAGTTGCTGACTTTTGCGCCTGCGTCTCTCGTCAAGTAAGAAATGGCATTCTAAAACAGTGAGCTTAAAAGAAGTTCAACGTGCATCTCATTACCTTGTGTTTTCCCCTTTCACTGCCACGGACGCATTGATTCTTTGTGAACTCCCGTTTATATTAGGACTGGCGATGGGTTGCCTGTCTGCACGCGTCCGTCACAGGACAGCGGTTAATCTCCTCAGCTCAATTCACGCGCAGTTGCGCAATAGACACTCCCTCAACCGCCGCAGTCAGATTTTCCACCACATTAAAGAGAGCTTATTAACAACGAAAACGAATATTTATTTTTGCTAATTATTATTTTATTTCAGTTAGTTTTTTAGTAAGAGTAGTTAGTTTCGTTTAGTTTTAGTTTTTTATTTATTCAGATTTTTAAATTTTATTTCAGTTTACGAAAATGTTTTTTTGACCAATAGTTTTAGTCTTAGTTTCAGTTTTCGTTTACGAAAATAACCTTGCCCCAGAGCCAATCAAGCCAACTGCTATCTTCTCCCAGGCAACCAGGTTAGTTGCAGTCACTAAGTCCAAGTCACGTTCTGCCATTCTTGAACCAGACCTGTCTACCTCTGTTATTCAAGAACCAATCAAGTCAACCGCACTTGCGCCTCAGACAATTATGGCCGTTCCAGCCACTTCAGAGTCTCCCAAATCAACCTCTGGTTTTCCGGTGTCTGCCAAGATTATTCCTGAGTCAGGCAAGTCAAGTGTTGTCCCTGAGTCAATTAGATCTGTTCCTTTTACTTCAGAGTCTGCCAGGCCTGTTTCAGTTACTGAGTCGATGAAGGTCACCGCTATCCTGCCTGGGTTGGCCGAGTTGGCTGCAGATACTACAGAGGCAGTCAAGCACACAGGGTCAACCCGACGAAAGCGTAAGAAGAAAAAGGCCTGTGCAAAGCAGCCTACTATTCTCCATTCTCTAGCTCCAGCGGTATCAAGTCCTGTGAAAGCTTTTAAGCCAGTTACCAGTCAGGTCATGCCCTCAGAGACCATTTCTGCCATTCCTGTAATATTCACAGAGGCAGTCCCCAAGCTGCCCATTGACAGTGCTGCTGAGGCTTTCTCTAAATGTCTTGCAGGTCTTATCAAGGCCACACAAGTTTTGGTCAAGCCTGTCCTGGCTACAGAGTTAAATTTTCCGGAGAGCGCAGTCCCCGAGCCCGCTGCCGAGAGCGCAGTCCCCGAGCCCGCTGCCGAGAGCGCAGTCCCCGAGCCCGCTGCCGAGAGCGCAGTCCCCGAGCCCGCTGCCGAGAGCGCAGTCCCCGAGCCCGAAGTCGAGTACAAATTGTCATGCCCTCGCAGGTGGAGGAAGAGGAGGGCCTATATTGGCAGGTCAGATGCCCTTCTAGGGGTCCCTAGCCCATTTTTCCAGGAGGGCCTGAATCAAGAGGCTCCAGCCCCTAAGTGTAGTCCAGTGTCGGCTCCATCTCCTGTTCCAAATCCAGTAAGGGCTTCGCCTTCTGTGCCAGAGCCCTGCTTCAGAGGTGGCCGTCCCAGAGCCCGCTTCAGAGGTGGCCGTCCCAGAGCCCGCTTCAGAGGTGGCCGTCCCAGAGCCCGCTTCAGAGGTGGCCGTCCCAGAGCCCGCTTCAGAGGTGGCCGTCCCAAAGCCTGCTTCAGAGGAGGCCTTCTAGAGCCCGCGTCAGAGGAGGCCGCCCCACTGCCTGCCAGTCAAGCCCAGGAGACCGCTACAGAGTCAGTCCCCGAGCCGGCCAGTGCGGCCCAGGAGGGCGCTCCCAAGTCTGTCCCAGAGAACACCAGTGCAGCCCAGACTGACCTTTCCGAGTCAAGCCCAAGATCTGTTCCTGAGGCCATTGAGGGCATCTCTGCAGTCCCCAAGGGCACCCCAGAGTTAAGTCCAGTAGCTATCCCTGCAGCCACAGGGCACGGTTCTGTGTCAGTGCCTGAGGCCGTCTATGTCTCTCCTGAACTCATTCCCCTGACACACACCCTTCCTGCCAGTCTGGCCATGGCCCCTGAGTTCACTCCCAAGTCCTTCCCCAATCAAGGTTTAATCCCTAAGACTGTGTCGGTCCCTGAAGTCCTAGAGTCTGTTTCAGGAGCCTTTACATATTCTGTCATTTCCCCTGAATCTACCAAGCCCAGTTGGAAACCCAGACCCGTTAGGCCATTCCCTGTATCGAAGGGTCTCCCCAGTCAAGTTCCCACCCTCTGTGTTTTCTGGTTATGGTTTCCCTAAGCCAGCACCTCCCAATCCAGCCAGTAAAATTTTGCCCGGTTCTATTCCCACCCGCCCCTCCTTTCCTTCTGTGTTCCCTGGCCAGTTTGGGACTTCAATGTTTATGCCCCACCTGCCCCCCCAGTTGGTGTCATCGGGGATTTCGATGCCTGGTTTGGACGCCTGGAGGCGTCCATTGGATGGGGGGTACTGTCAGGGTTCTCCTCTGACAGCTCTGTCTATTTTGTCTCTGTTTAGTGTGTCTTTGTTTGTGTTGTGCTTGAACACATGTCTCTATCTTAGTTTGTGTTTGCCCTGTGCTCCTTGTGTCCCACCTCCTTGTTTCCTGTTACCACACCCCCTTGTTTAGGTCCTTGTTTCACTAATTGTGTGCTCACCTGTTCCTTATCTGAGTGTGCTCACCCTTCCCTGCTCCTTGGTTGTCTGAGTGTGTTCACCTGTTCCTCATGTCCTCTGCTCCCTTTATAATGAGTGCTTTTTCCCTCATGTGTTGCTGGTTCGTTATTTGTTGTGCCTACGTGTGCTGTTAGGCTATATGTGAGTACTGCTGTTTGGTCCTGCCTTGTTTCCTGTGTCTCTAATTTCTGTCCTGCAAGCAGAGCTTCCCTGGCAGCCTGTTCTATTGGTCTAGCAGCAGTTTGGTGTGTTTCCTGAGATACCTGATTGCATTGCCCTAGGATTCCTGCCTAGCCATCGCTGGTTTCCTCTGGTCTTGCTGTGTTCTGACAGTTCTGCTCTCCAGTCTACAATCTACTGGAGCTGGTTATAGTGGTTGCTCTTTCTGCCTGCTATTGTGTTCCTTATCTGCCACTGTTTGGACTGTGTGCTCCTCCTCACCATTCCCTGTCTTCATCATCTGTTATGTCAATAAACCCCTGATCACTCATTCCTGCATTTGAGTCCTCTTTCAGAGAATCGTGACAATAAAAGAAAATAGAAAATGAAAATAAGACCCTCACATCTGCATCTGTAAGCAGCGCTCAAAACCTACCGTGACAACAGAACCATTTCACAATTTAAAATTATGGAGTTTTTGTGTGCAAAATGTAGCAAACTTGTCCACGATGCAGGATCACAGAAGGAAACAATGACAATAAACACTATTAAACTAAGTGAATGAAAGGTATAGTAATAATCAGCGATATGCGTTCACATACGACTTGATTTGAACGTTTCATACCATAAAAATAAGTAGTTAGAATTACGTTCTAGTGACGTCATCACGCAATGACGCAAAAAAAAAAAAAAACGCTGAATTGCTTTATTTTTAACTCGTTATTTGAAACTGACTGTTCAAAAGAACCTTTTGCAAAATTAAATAGACTTCCAATCATTATTTGTAAGCGAGAGACAAGTAAATAAAGAGGAGTCGATTCCCCGCGATGGAATCGATTCCAAACGTTGGAATCGACTCTCGATTCCCAACGCCTTGGAATCGAGGAATCGATTCTTTTTGGAATCGATTCCCAGCCCTACCGTTAACGGTCCTGCCGGATTTTCTCAGCTCAGAAGCGGCTTTTAGTTTTCTCTTTCGTCGGTTGAAAAAGGTATTTATAATTTTAGATTAGTAGACATTAGCTATCATAACAATTGTTAATATTGTAAAGTTTAAAAAATGACAATTTCACATTTCAAAAGGTTTCCTTTGTGTAGTAAGTTAATGTTAAAGCTGCAAACCGTTAACGTTAAGTTATGCTAACACTTTTTAAAACTGAAATGAGACAACTTTATCTGATATTGACAAATATAGTAACTAAATACCGAACTTTCCAAAGTAAATACACACTGAGGCAAAAGACAAAAGCCTAAATTGGGACGGCCTGACGTTATCTTGGACCATGGTCTAACGAAATTAAGTTTTTTTTCAATGGACAAACGATGATACGTCTAGTATTAGACATATAAAATCATAACACTACTGAATGTGTTCATTTTGTTGTTTTAGGTTAGAAGCCAACGAGAATAATTGCCATCGAACTGCAGTCACACAGCTGATGACCAGAGACACACACAGCTGCCTGCGCGCACACACACAGCTGCCTGCGCGTACACCATGGTTTACACACACAAACACCCATGGAAAGAGCACATCACCTTTACAGTTGTTCAAATAAAATAAATATATTTTGTTAGTTACAATTCCTATGTGTCTGTTTACTATGGTTTCCCGAAATGCAAAATAAAATCGAATAAAACGCTGGTAAATTGAAAGTCCCATAAACGTCCTGAATGGCCGCTTGACGTCCTGTGAACGTCCCCGTGAATGTCCGGAGGATGTCTTTGAGGACGTCCGCGGGACGTCAAGAGGACCCTACACATGGACGTCGGGGGGACGTTCGCGGAGGCTGTTTAGGGGACGTTCTGGGGACCTTTTTTTGTTAGCTGGGAAGATGTCTTTAAGTCCTCACTATCAAGCTAGAATACCGGTAACGTTACTGGTAAAGTTTAAAATATATTTGTGTATATTTATAAGGGTAGCATCATGTTTTCCCAATGACATCAGTTATACTGTTGTAGCCACAATGACGATGTCTGTTCATCTGGCAAATGGCCAGATGTCTCTCGCCTCTCGTGAGGCGCGTTATCAGATCATGTTAATACGATTGATGACCGAAATGGCACCACGATGTCTGCAAGACCACTTTTTGATCTCCCTTGGGAGATAAAAAGCAGGCTCCGTAGTGACTTTTATTGCCCCCAAATGGCCCTGCAGGATATCTGACACCTCACAAACACCTCTCTCTCACACACACACACACACACACACACACATAGAGGTTCCACTAGTATCAGGGGAATGTATGATTAAAAGCCACCCCAAAAACGTATCAAATGTATGTTTTTCTGCTTGAAGTGTTTTTATATGTGTCTGGAATAATTAGGAGGATTATATGAATGTAACTCAAGCTGTGTAGGCCAACAGGCAGTGGAAAGCCTGTATTTGTGTATTCCCAGATCTCAGACTTATGATCCATGGTATCCTTGTAATCAGAAAAATGCGATCGTACCGAATCTTGTAAAAGAATTTACAGAACATGCATTATTACAAAAATACCAGCGTTGTAAAGAAAAATGCATGAGCATACCTTCCCCTTCCCCTAGCCAGGAGGAGGAACCCAGCCGAACAAAGAACTTTGTTTCGCGCCAAAAACGCTCAGATCGATTGGACCATCCAAGAAATGGGCGTCACTCTACCTGATCTACAAGTACCAATGTGACCCTCACTTTTTGCCTTTTGCATTGCATCGCCCGCCGCAGGCAATCCGCCACCCGCTTTCCAGCCCCTGAGGGGCATTCTTCAGAGAGGAGAATTCAGCACACTTCCAAGAGACCCGCCACACCAAACCGACCTCGGAAAGAACCACCGGACGCGGCGGACATTTGAACTCAGAATACACGCACACACGCGAGAAGCCAAAACCAAAGCAAGTATTCTTATTTCTACAATCCAAACTGCTGTTAAAAAGGTCGTGTTATTCCCGTTTGGGATGAGTTTAACTCCGTAAGGGGTCTGTGTAACGAACTGAAGTGAACGCTAACTCAATCTCACTCTCCCTCCCTCCCTCCCTCCCTCCCTCCCAATCAAGGGAGATCAAACGAGCGCGAGCATGTGGGCAGATCCTGTAGCGAAAGTGGTGGTCGTCATGGTAGCAAGAGAGAGTGACAGTCGCCCAAGCCAATCATTTGTTTCGTCCCGAATTAAAATAATGAGCGGTGTTTATTGCAGATTAAAAAGTCTAGAGTCACTCGATTTTTATACTCTCCTTTTCAGAGTGCTTACATTTTAATTATATATTGACATATAAAGAAAATGTAAACAAATCTGGACAAAAGTATTTTAGATCAGTCCTACCTATCCCACCTTTAACGTATATAAACTAAAATCGGGTGGAAAAGCGGCAAACAGACAACGCTAGCGTCCTCTCCCCCTCGTTGCTAGGCAACCCCAATAAATAAGTTCAAAAGGTCATCCTTGAATCACTGCATCAGAAGGAATTATATGCATAGAGTGTTCAAGTTCATGGAATTCAGGGTCAGAATCTTTTTTTTGGTCAAAAAATCTCATCCTTGATCTACTGAAGAAAACAACAGAAAGTCATAAGTCTGTATAGAAGGTTCAAGTTTAAAGACTCATTGGCCAAAAATAATTTCAAATGGTAATTCTTGAAGAAATAATAAAACATCAGAAGGTATCTATTTATATGTATAGAAAGTTCAAGTTCATGGAATCCAGCGGCAGAACATTATTTCAAAAAGGCATATTTGAACTTGTGATGAAACATCAGAAGGAATATATTAGTATATATAGAAAGTTCAAGTTCAGGTTCAAGAAACTCTTTGGCCAAGAATAAGATCAAAAGTCATACTTGAAGTACTAATGAAAAAGAGGGAATCTATTTATATGTATAGAAAGTTCAAGTTCATGGAATCCAGGGGAAGAAAAAAATGTTCAAAAACTCACATTTGAACTTCTGATAAAACACCGGAAAGCCTATACATGTGAATTTAAATTTAATATACAAAGACTCTTTGCCCAAAAAAAATATATTTAAAAAGTCATCCTTTTAGTAAAGATGAAACCCCTATTAGAAGGAATCTAATAGTATGCATAGAAAGTTCCAGTTCATAGGATCCAGGGTCAGAACTTTTTTTTTCAAAAAATGTCATCCTTGAACTACTGATGAAACAATAGAAACTCATAAGTCTGTATAGAAGGTTCAAGTTCAAAGAATATTTGGCCACAAATAAGTTCAAAAGGTCCTCCTTGAACCACTGCATCAGAAGGAATCTATTTATATGTATAGAAAGTTCAAGTTCATGGAATCCAGGGGCAGAATTTTTTTTTCTTTCAAAAAGTCATATTTGAACTTCTGATAAAAATCAGAAAGCCTATACGTGTGAATTTAAAGTTTAAAGACTCTTTGTCCAAAATATATTCAAAAGTCATACTTGAACTAAAGATGAAACAAAAGAAGGAATCTGTTAGTATGCATAGAAAGCTCAATTTCATGGGATCTGGGGTCAAAAATGATTATAATTTTTTTTTCCGAAAATGTCATCCTTTATCTGCTGATGAAACAACAAAAAGTCATAAGTCTGTAAAGAAGGTTCAAGTTCAAAGGCTCTTTGGCCAAGATTAAGATTAACAGTCATCCAAAAACTAATAAAACATCAGCCGAAATCAATTTATATGTATAAAAAAGTTCAAATTCATGGAATATAGGGTCAGATTTTTTTTTTTTTTTGTCAAAATATGTCTTCCTTGACCTTCTGATGAAACAGCAGGTAGTCATAAAGTCTGTATAGAATGTTCAAGTTCAAAGACTCTTTGGCCACAAATAAGTTCAACACATCATCCTTGAACCACTACATCAGAAGGAATCTATTTATATGCATAGAACATTCAAGTTCATGGGATCCGGGGTCAGAAATTAAATTTTTTTTGTCAAAAAAATTCATCCTTGATCTACTGATGAAACAACAGAAAGTAATAAGTCTGTAAAGAAGGTTCAAGTTCAAAGACTCATTGTCAGGGATCAGGAAGTGGAGGACCCAGATGCAGAGTGAACAAGGACAGTTTATTAACAAGACAGATCAACAGACACAATGGGGTAGTGGATGAGTGACAGTCCAACCACTAGGGCAGGGGAAAGACACCACGATGACGGTTAGGGGAGGATGACCACTGAGACCAGTCCAGGCAGCCAATGAACTTCACGACAGCTTGGGAGGCAACACCAGGCAGGGCGGTGTTAGATCCAATCCAGGCAGGAACCTGAGGCTTGATGTTCTCACAGACGCAGGAGTCTTGGCTGACAGGCAGTGGAGACAGCGGCCAGGGAAAAACACTGGACAGAAACAACAAAGGACACAAACACACACACACACACACACACGACAAGACTCTAGACAAGACAACAAGAAACAGACAAACTAAGAACTATGACTAAATTAAACAAAAACTTAAAAATAATAACTGGAGCTAGAAAACAAGGAAAAAATAAAACAAAATCAATCTCTATAAAAAGACTGAACTAAAATAAGTGGAAAACAGGAAAAATCAAATAAAAAGGTAAGCTATCAAAACCAAGAAAACTAAACAATAAGGCTAGAGAGAAAAGACCAAATAAAACCTGGAGAAAACGAGCAAAATAAAGACAGAAACTACACTAGACTCAAAAACTCAGGAACAAAGAAAAAACTGAAAATAAATCCAAAGCTAGAAAAACAGGAGACACTAAAACTAGAAAAGGCTAGGCTAGACAAGGAGCTAGAGACATGTACGCACAAGCAAACGCTCACAAACATACACAACGAACCAGCCAAGACATGAGGGAAGGTAGCACAATATAAAGGGACCAGAGCACATGAGGAACAGGTGAGCACAATTAGTGAAACGAGGACTAGACCAGACTAAACAAGGGGGCGTGGTTACAGTAAACAAGGAGGCAGGACAAGAGGAACACATGACAGACACAAAGAGAGACAGATCCATGCACTAAGACACAACACAAACATAGAAACATTAAACAAAGACAAAACAGACAGAGCTGCCAGGGCAGAACCCTGACAGTACCCTCCCCCCAATGGACGCCCCCTGGCGTCCAAACTAGGCAAGGGAAACAAAGGCGGTAACACTTGGGAGGGTGGGCGGGGAACAAAACTAGGAGTACCAGGGCAGACAGGAAACATGGGAGGCAGAACTGGGGAGGAAATTAATCTAGGGGAGTGGTTAGGGGCTGACCAGGGGGGTGCCGACCTAGGGAACCCACAAGGACCAGGAAACAGGGAGGGTGGGATGGGAGGGTTATTAGGCACGCGACCAACAAAGGCATGGGGCCTCTTCAATGGTGGGGACCTCTGACTGGACATGACTTCAGGGACAGATACTGGACTTGACTCTGGGGTGGGCTCTGGACGGCCTCCTCTGAAGCGGGCTCTTGGGACGGCCAGCCTTGAAGTGTGCCCTGGGACTGGGGCTGGAGCCGACGCTGGACTGCGCTCTGGGGCTGGAGCCGACGCTGGACTGCGCTCTGGGGCTGGAGCCGACGCTGGACTGCGCTCTGGGGCTGGAGCCGACGCTGGACTGCGCTCTGGGGCTGGAGCCGACGCTGGACTGCGCTCTGGGGCTGGAGCCGACGCTGGACTGCGCTCTGGGGCTGGAGCCGACGCTGGACTGCGCTCTGGGGCTGGAGCCGACGCTGGACTGCGCTCTGGGGCTGGAGCCGACGCTGGACTGCGCTCTGGGGCTGGAGCCGACGCTGGACTGCGCTCTGGGGCTGGAGCCGACGCTGGACTGCGCTCTGGGGCTGGAGCCGACGCTGGACTGCGCTCTGGGGCTGGAGCCGACGCTGGACTGCGCTCTGGGGCTGGAGCCGACGCTGGACTGCGCTCTGGGGCTGGAGCCGACGCTGGACTGCGCTCTGGGGCTGGAGCCGACGCTGGACTGCGCTCTGGGGCTGGAGCCGACGCTGGACTGCGCTCTGGGGCTGGAGCCGACGCTGGACTGCGCTCTGGGGCTGGAGCCGACGCTGGACTGCGCTCTGGGGCTGGAGCCGACGCTGGACTGCGCTCTGGGGCTGGAGCCGACGCTGGACTGCGCTCTGGGGCTGGAGCCGACGCTGGACTGCGCTCTGGGGCTGGAGCCGACGCTGGACTGCGCTCTGGGGCTGGAGCCGACGCTGGACTGCGCTCTGGGGCTGGAGCCGACGCTGGACTGCGCTCTGGGGCTGGAGCCGACGCTGGACTGCGCTCTGGGGCTGGAGCCGACGCTGGACTGCGCTCTGGGGCTGGAGCCGACGCTGGACTGCGCTCTGGGGCTGGAGCCGACGCTGGACTGCGCTCTGGGGCTGGAGCCGACGCTGGACTGCGCTCTGGGGCTGGAGCCGACGCTGGACTGCGCTCTGGGGCTGGAGCCGACGCTGGACTGCGCTCTGGGGCTGGAGCCGACGCTGGACTGCGCTCTGGGGCTGGAGCCGACGCTGGACTGCGCTCTGGGGCTGGAGCCGACGCTGGACTGCGCTCTGGGGCTGGAGCCGACGCTGGACTGCGCTCTGGGGCTGGAGCCGACGCTGGACTGCGCTCAGGGGCTGGAGCCGACGCTGGACTGCGCTCAGGGGCTGGAGCCGCTTGATTCCGGCCCTCCTGGACCAACAGATGAGGGGCATCTAGAATGGCAGCTGACTTGCAGGCATGGGCTCTCCTCTTCTTCCGCTTTCGAGGGCATGACAATTTGTAGTCGACTGGCTCTGGCCTGACAGGTGCGGGCTCGACTGGCTCTGGCCTGACAGGTGCGGGCTCGACTGGCTCTGGCCTGACAGGTGCGGGCTCGACTGGCTCTGGCCTGACAGGTGCGGGCTCGACTGGCTCTGGCCTGACAGGTGCGGGCTCGACTGGCTCTGGCCTGACAGGTGCGGGCTCGACTGGCTCTGGCCTGACAGGTGCGGGCTCGACTGGCTCTGGCCTGACAGGTGCGGGCTCGACTGGCTCTGGCCTGACAGGTGCGGGCTCGACTGGCTCTGGCCTGACAGGTGCGGGCTCGACTGGCTCTGGCCTGACAGGTGCGGGCTCGACTGGCTCTGGCCTGACAGGTGCGGGCTCGACTGGCTCTGGCCTGACAGGTGCGGGCTCGACTGGCTCTGGCCTGACAGGTGCGGGCTCGACTGGCTCTGGCCTGACAGGTGCGGGCTCGACTGGCTCTGGCCTGACAGGTGCGGGCTCGACTGGCTCTGGCCTGACAGGTGCGGGCTCGACTGGCTCTGGCCTGACAGGTGCGGGCTCGACTGGCTCTGGCCTGACAGGTGCGGGCTCGACTGGCTCTGGCCTGACAGGTGCGGGCTCGACTGGCTCTGGCCTGACAGGTGCGGGCTCGACTGGCTCTGGCCTGACAGGTGCGGGCTCGACTGGCTCTGGCCTGACAGGTGCGGGCTCGACTGGCTCTGGCCTGACAGGTGCGGGCTCGACTGGCTCTGGCCTGACAGGTGCGGGCTCGACTGGCTCTGGCCTGACAGGTGCGGGCTCGACTGGCTCTGGCCTGACAGGTGCGGGCTCGACTGGCTCTGGCCTGACAGGTGCGGGCTCGACTGGCTCTGGACTGACAGGTGCGGGCTCGACTGGCTCTGGACTGACAGGTGCGGGCTCGACTGGCTCTGGACTGACAGGTGCGGGCTCGACTGGCTCTGGACTGACAGGTGCGGGCTCGACTGGCTCTGGACTGACAGGTGCGGGCTCGACTGGCTCTGGACTGACAGGTGCGGGCTCGACTGGCTCTGGACTGACAGGTGCGGGCTCGACTGGCTCTGGACTGACAGGTGCGGGCTCGACTGGCTCTGGACTGACAGGTGCGGGCTCGACTGGCTCTGGACTGACAGGTGCGGGCTCGACTGGCTCTGGACTGACAGGTGCGGGCTCGACTGGCTCTGGACTGACGGGAGTGGACCATGAAATAGTAGGAGCTGGCTTAGGAACAACTGAGATTGACTCGGAGACAGATACAGCAGACCGACTCGCTCTCCTCCGCCTCTTCTTTGAAGATGGTAAAGAGCCTAGAACTGGACTTGATGAGGTTGAGAGTGTTAATTTGTCATTACAAAAGAATTCAGGACGTGTCAGTGCTGCCCACTGCCTGCGAAGATGTATATAGTTGGTGAATTCCCAATACCCCAAGTATCTCAGCCCCTCCATCTCCGACTGTGGCAAGGGGTCGTCCAGGCAGAGGTTAAAGATGTCTTTGAGGGCTGCATCCTGATATTCTAGACCCCTAGCCATAGTCCAGAACTTCTGGGCAAAGGCCCTCTCATCTAGACCCCCCTGGCGAAGTGCTGCTAGACCTTGCTGACGGGACAGTCGCTCTTGAGCCTTGGTAGGGGGACGGATCTTGAAGCTCATTCTGCTGGGTCCTATCGTGGCTGGTTCGTTCTGTCAGGGATCAGGAAGTGGAGGACCCAGATGCAGAGTGAACAAGGACAGTTTATTAACAAGACAGATCAACAGACACAATGGGGTAGTGGATGAGTGACAGTCCAACCACTAGGGCAGGGGAAAGACACCACGATGACGGTTAGGGGAGGATGACCACTGAGACCAGTCCAGGCAGCCAATGAACTTCACGACAGCTTGGGAGGCAACACCAGGCAGGGCGGTGTTGGACCAATCCAGGCAGGAACCTGAGGCTTGATGTTCTCACAGACGCAGGAGTCTTGGCTGACAGGCAGTGGAGACAGCGGCCAGGGAAAAACACTGGACAGAAACAACAAAGGACACAAACACACACACACGACAAGACTCTAGACAAGACAACAAGAAACAGACAAACTAAGAACTATGACTAAATTAAACAAAAACTTAAAAATAATAACTGGAGCTAGAAAACAAGGAAAAAATAAAACAAAATCAATCTCTATAAAAAGACTGAACTAAAATAAGTGGAAAACAGGAAAAATCAAATAAAAAGGTAAGCTATCAAAACCAAGAAAACTAAACAATAAGGCTAGAGAGAAAAGACCAAATAAAACCTGGAGAAAACGAGCAAAATAAAGACAGAAACTACACTAGACTCAAAAACTCAGAAACAAAGAAAAAACTGAAAATAAATCCAAAGCTAGAAAAACAGGAGACACTAAAACTAGAAAAGGCTAGGCTAGACAAGGAGCTAGAGACATGTACGCACAAGCAAACGCTCACAAACATACACAACGAACCAGCCAAGACATGAGGGAAGGTAGCACAATATAAAGGGACCAGAGCACATGAGGAACAGGTGAGCACAATTAGTGAAACGAGGACTAGACCAGACTAAACAAGGGGGCGTGGTTACAGTAAACAAGGAGGCAGGACAAGAGGAACACATGACAGACACAAAGAGAGACAGATCCATGCACTAAGACACAACACAAACATAGAAACATTAAACAAAGACAAAACAGACAGAGCTGCCAGAGCAGAACCCTGACACTCATTGGCCAAAAGTAAGTTCAAAGGGTCATCCTTGAAGAACTAATAAAACATCAGAAGGAATCAATTTATATGTATAGAAAGTTCAAGATCATGTAATCATAGGGGCAGAATTATTATTTTTTTCAAAAAGTCATATTTAAACTTCTGATAAAAAAAATCAGAAAGCCTATACGTGTGAATTTAAATTTAAAGTTCAAAGGCTCTTTGTCCAAAAAATATATACAAAAAGTAATACTTGAACTTTCTTATGCATACTAACAGATTCCTTCTTCTGTTTCATCTTTAGTTCAAGTTCATGGGATCCGGAGTCACAGATTTATTTATTTATTGTCAAAAAATAACATCCTTGATCTACTGATGAAACAACAGAAAGTCAGAAGACTGTAAAGAAGGTTCAAGTTCAATGACTCTTTGGCCAAAAGTAAGTTCAAAGGGTCATCTTTGAAGAACTAATAAAGCATCAGAAGGAATCAATTTATATGTATAGAATGTTCAAAATCATGTAATCATAGGGGCAGAATTATTTTTTTCAAAAATTCATATTTGAACTTCTGATTTTAAAAAAATTAGAGCCAGAGTGTGAATTTAAATTTAAAGTTCAAAGGCTCTCTGTCCAAATATATATTCAAAAAGTCATACTTGAACTAAAGATGAAACAGAAGAAGGAATCTGTTAGTATGCATAAGAAACTTCAAGTTCATGGGATCCGGGGTCACAAATTTATTTTTATTTTTTGTCAGAAAATGTCATCCTTGATCTACTGATGAACTACTGATGAACAACAGAAAGTCATAAGTCTGTAATGAAGGTTCAAGTTCAAAGACTCTTTGGCCAAAAATAAGATTAAAAGTCATCCTTGAAGAACTAATAAAACATCCGACTGAATCAATTTCTATGTATAGAAAGTTCAAGTTCATGGAATCTAGGGTCAGAATTTTTTTTTTTTTTTTAAATGTCTTCCTTGACCTACTGATGAAACAGCAGATAGTCATAAAGTCTGTATAGAATCTAGGGTCAGAATTTTTTTATATTATTTTGTCAAAAAATGTCTTCCTTGACCTACTGATAAAACAGCAGGTAGTCATAAAGTCTGTATAGAATGTTCAAGTTCAAAGACTATTTGGCCACAAATAAGTTCTAAAGGTCATGCTTGAACCACTGCATCAGAAGGAATCTATATGCATAGAAAGTTCAAGTACATGGGATTCAGTCTTTGAGTTGTCTTTTCTGTTTGTTTGTTTGTGTGTGTGTGTGTGTGTGTGTGTGTGTGTGTGTGTGTGTGTGTGTGTGTGTGTGTGTGTGTGTGTGTGTGTGTGTGTGTGTGTGTGTGTGTGTGTGTGTGTGTGTGTGTGTGTGTGTGTGTTTGTTTTTGTTTGTTGTTTTGTTATATGAAAATGATGAGTTTATAAGGTTATTCTTTTTGGGTTAAATTAAAGACCTGCTTTTTCATCCAATGCTGGTGTTCCTTGTGCTTGGCTTGCTTGGTCCCGTACAGTCAGAATATTTTTTGTCAAAAAATGTCATCCTTGAACTGCTGATGAAACAATAGAAACTCATAAGTCTGTATAGAAGGTTCAAGTTCAAAGAATATTTGGCCACAAATAAGTTCAAAAGGTCCTCCTTGAATCACTGCATCAGAAGGAATCTATTTATATGTATAGAAAGTTCATGTTCATGGAATCCAGGGGGAGATTTTTTTTTTTTTTTCCAAAAAGTCATATTTGAACTTCTAATCAAAAATCAGAAAGCTTATGTGTGAATTTAAAGTTCAAAGACTCTTTGTCCAAAAATATATTCAAAAGTCATACTTGAACTAAAGATGAAAAAGAAGAAGGAATCTGTTAGTATGCATAGAAAGTTCAAGTTCATGGGATCTGGGGTCAGAGTTATTTTATTTTATTTATTTATTGTCAAAAAATGTCATCCTTGATCTACTGATGAAACAACAGAAAGTCAGAAGACTGTAAAGAAGGTTCAAGTTCAATGACTCTTTGGCCAAAAGTAAGTTCAAAGGGTCATCTTTGAAGAACTAATAAAGCATCAGAAGGAATCAATTTATATGTATAGAATGTTCAAAATCATGTAATCATAGGGGCAGAATTATTTTTTTCTTCAAAAATTCATATATGAACTTCTGATTTAAAAAATATCAGAGCCTATACGTGTGAATTTAAATTTGAAGTTCAAAGGCTCTTTGTCCAAAAATATATACAAAAAGTCATACTTAAACTAAAGATGAAACAGAAGAAGGAATCTGTTAGTATGTATAAGAAACTTCAAGTTCATGGGATCCGGGGTCACAAATGTATTTATTTTTTGTCAGAAAATGTCATCCGTTATCTACTGATGACACAACAGAAATACATGAGTCTGTAACGAAGGTTTACGTTCAAAGACTCTTTGGCCAAGAATAGGATTAAAAGTCATCCTTGAAGAACTAATAAAACATAAGACGGAATCAATTTATTTGTATAGAAAGTTCAAGTTCATGGAATCTAGGGTCAGAATTTTTGGGGGGTTTTTTTGTCAAAAAATGTCTTCCTTGACCTACTGATGAAACACCAGGTAGTCATAAAGTCTGTATAGAATGTTCAAGTTCAAAGACTCTTTGGCCACAAATAAGTTCAAAAGGTCATCCTCTAACCACTACATCAGAAGGAATCTATTTATATGCATAGAACGTTCAAGTTCATGGGATCCGGGGTCAGAAATAATTTTTTTTGTCAAAAAAAATCATCCTTGATCTACTGATGAAACAACAGAAAGTAATAAATCTGTAAAGAAGGTTCAAGTTCAAAGACTCATTGGCCAAAAGGAAGTTCAAAGGGTCATCTTTGAAGAACTAATAAAGCATCAGAAGGAATCAATTTATATGTATAGAATGTTCAAAATCATGTAATCATAGGGGCAGAATTATTTTTTTTTTCAAAAATTCATATTTGAACTTCTGATTTAAAAAAAATCAGAGCCTATACGTGTGAATTTAAATTTAAAGTTCAAAGGCTCTCTGTCCAAATATATATTCAAAAAGTCATACTTGAACTAAGGATGAAACAGAAGAAGGAATCTGTTAGTATGCATAAGAAACTTCAAGTTCATGGGATCCGGGGTCACAAATTTATTTTTATTTTTTGTCAGAAAATGTCATCCTTGATCTACTGATGAACTACTGATGAACAACAGAAAGTCATAAGTCTGTAATGAAGGTTCAAGTTCAAAGACTCTTTGGCCAAAAATAAGATTAAAAGTCATCCTTGAAGAACTAATAAAGCATCCGACTGAATCAATTTCTATGTATAGAAAGTTCAAGTTCATGGAATCTAGGGTCAGAATTTTTTTTTTTTTTTTTTAAATGTCTTCCTTGACCTACTGATGAAACAGCAGATAGTCATAAAGCCTGTATAGAATGTAGTTCAAAGACTCTTTGGCCACAAATAAGTTCAAAAGGTCATCTTCTAACCACTACATCAGAAGGGTCATCAGAAGGGTCAAATCATATAAATAGATTTATTTATATGCATAGAAAATTCAAGTTCATGGGATCCGGGGTCAGACATTTATTTATTTTTTTGTCAAAAAAAAAAAATCATCCTTGATCTACTGATGAAACAACAGAAAGTCATAAGTCTTTAAAGAAGGTTCAAGTTCAAAGACTCTTTGGCCAAGAATAAGAATAAAAGTGATCCTTGAACTACTAATGAAATATCAGATGGAATCTATTTATACGTATAGAAAGTTCAAGGAATCCAGGGGCAGAAAAAAAGGTTAATTAAATCATATTTGAACTTTTGATTAAACATCGTAAAGCCTATACATGTGAATTTAAATTTAATGTACAAAGACTCTTTGCCCAAAAATATATTCAAAAATTCATCCTTTGAGTAAAGATGAAACACCTAATAGAAGGAATCTAGTAGCATGCTTAGAAAGTTCCAGTTCATAGGATCCAGGGTCAGTGTGAGGGCCCGAGTGGTGGCCACAATGGAGTGGTAACTCACACACACAACCTCACAAACACACAATACAAAGCCTATTTATTCATTTAAGATTAAGCTTTTGCAATAATTTATTTCAGTATAAAAATAATCACACAAGACAGACAACAGTCATTAATCTTTTTATTAAGTTTGCATTTGTTTACATTTTACAACACATTGACATACATTGTTACTGATTTGTAGTGCACACAAATTAGTTACGTTACATTTGTTATTTACATTTATTTCTATTTTGAGTTTAAGTTTACCCGTGATGTGGCGACTTCAAACATTGTCCGCTCCAGCAGCATCCTGGCACAACAGAAATTAGAGGTCTGGTTGAAACCGAATTTAAGCCATTTGGTTCCGCCCGGATCTACCATTTGCCGATGTTGTCCGGGGGAGAAAGAAAAGTTGATTTCTTTATGTATTGATTTATGTAGTTGTATATTTATGATATTTGATTGAATTTTGCTTTCCTTAATCTTGATTTAATATATTTCTTTCTTTGAGTTCAATTTTGATTCATTTGATGTTTAATGTTAAATGTAAAGTTTATTGTTTTTCCTCTTAATTTGTAATGGGCCCATCCTTTCCTTTATAAGCAGTTTCTGTGTTCATTTGAGGTTGGTTGTTTTTAGTTTGTTTCTTTCTCATCTGTATGGTTTAACTTTGATTTGTCTTTTCTTTTTGTTTGTTTTGTTTTGTTATATGGAAATGATGAGTTTATAAGGTTATTCTTTTTGGGTTAAAATAAAGACTCACTTTTTCATCCAATGCTGGTGTTCCTTGTGCTTGGCTTGCTTGGTCCCGTACAGTCAGAATAATTTTTGTCAAAAAATGCCATGCTTGAACTGCTGATGAAACAATAGAAACTCATAAGTCTGTATAGAAGGTTCAAGTTCAAAGAATATTTGGCCACAAATAAGTTCAAAAGGTCCTCCTTGAATCACTGCATCAGAAGGAATCTATTTATATGTATAGAAAGTTCAAGTTCATGAAATCCAGGGGCAGATTTTTTTTTTTTTTCAAAAAGTCATATTTGAACTTCTAAAAAACAATCAGAAAGCTTATGTGTGAATTTAAATTTAAAGTTCAAAGACTCTTTGTCCAAAAATATATTCAAAAAGTCATCCGTTATCTACTGATGAAACAACAGAAAGTCATAAGTCTGTAAAGAAGGTTCAAGTTCAAAGACTCTTTGGCCACAAATAAGTTCAAAAGGTCATCCTCTAACCACTACATCAGAAGCAATCTATTTATATGTATAGAACGTTCAAGTTCATGGGATCTGGGGTCAGCATTTTTTTTTTTTTTTGTCAAAAACATTCATCCTTGATCTACTGATGAAACAACAGAAAGTCATAAGTCTGTATAGAAGATTTAAGTTCTAAGACTCTTTGGCCAAGAATTAGATTAAAAGTCATCCTTGAAGTACTAATGAAATATCAGAGGGAATCTATTTATATGTATAGAAAGTTCAAGTTCAAGGAATCCAGGGGCAGAAAAAAAAAAAATAGGAAAATTATAGGAAAGCCTATAATTGTGAATTTAAATTTAATGTGCAAAGACTCTTTGCCCAAAAATATGTTCAAAAATGTATCTTTTATGTAAAGATGAAACACCTAATAGAAGGAATCTAGTAGCATGCATAGAAAGTTCCAGTTCATAGGATCCAGGGTCAGAATATTTTTTGTCAAAAAATGTCATCCTTGAACTGCTGATGAAACAATAGAAACTCATAAGTCTGTATAGAAGGTTCAAGTTCAAAGAATATTTGGCCACAAATAAGTTCAAAAGGTCCCCCTTGAACCACTGCATCAGAAGGAATCTATTTATATGTATACAAAGTTCAAGTTCATGGAATGCAGGGGCAGATTTTCTTTTTTCAAAAAGTCATATTTGAACTTCTGATAAAAATCAGAATGCTTATGTGTGAATTTAAATTTCAAAGACTCTTTGTCTAAAAATATATTCAAAAAGTCATGCTTGAACTAAAGATGAAAAAGAAGAAGGAATCTGTTAATATGCATAGAAAGTTCAAGTTCATGGGATCCGGGGTCATAAATTGTTTTTGTTTTTTTGTCAGAAAATGTCATCCGTTATCTACTGATGAAACAACAGACAGTCATAAGTCTGTAAAGAAGGTTCAAGTTCAAAGACTCTTTGGCCAAGAATAAGAATAAAAGTCATCCTTGAAGTACTAACGAAATATCAGATGGAATCTATTTATATGTATAGAAAGTTCAAGGAATCCAGGGGTAGAAAAAAATGTTCATTAAATCATATTTGAACTTTTGATTAAACATCGGAAAGCCTATGCATGTGAATTTAAATTTAATGTACAAAGACTCTTTGCCCAAAAATATATTCAAAAATTCATCCTTTGAGTAAAGATGAAACACCTAATAGAAGGAATCTAGTAGAATGCTTAGAAAGTTCCAGTTCATAGGATCCAGGGTCAGAATATTTTTTGTCAAAAAATGTCATCCTTGAACTGCTGATGAAACAATAGCAACTCATAAGTCTGTATAGAAGGTTCAAGTTCAAAGAATATTTGGCCACAAATAAGTTCAAAAAGTCCTCCTTGAACCACTGCATCAGAAGGAATCTATTTATATATATAGAAAGTTTAAGTTCATGGAATCCAGGGGCAGAATTTTTTTTTTCAAAAAGTCATATTTGAACTTCTGATAAAAAACAGAAAGCTTATGTGTAAATTTAAACTTAATGTTCAAAGACTCTTTGTCCAAAAATATATTCAAAAAGTCATACTTGAACTTTGAACTTGAACAGAAGAAGGAATCAGTTAGTATGCATAGAAAGTTCAAGTTCATGGGATCTGGGGTCAGAATTATTTTATTTTTTATTTTTTTGTCAGAAAATGTCATCCTTTATCTACTGATGAAACAACAGAAAGTAATAAGTCTGTAAAGAAGGTTCAAGTTCAAAGACTCATTGGCCAAAAGTAAGTTCAAAGGGTCATCCTTGAAGAACTAATAAAACATCAGAAGGAATCAATTTATATGTATAGAAAGTTCAAGATCATGTAATCATAGGGGCAGAATTTTTTTGTTGCAAAAAGTCATATTTGAACTTCTGATAAAACATCGGAAAGCCTATACGTGTGAATTTAAATTTAATGTACAAAGACTCTTTGCCCAAAAATATATTCAAAAATTCATCCTTTGAGTAAAGATGAAACACCTGTAGTGGACAGCAGAATTCCAGGGCCAAGTTTATGGCCGGGCCCCTCTTTGCCCATAACAGTGGACAAAGGTTTGCTCCATTTTAATTGGATCTTGTTGGACTAGCACAAACAAGATGTCCAACCCATCAGATAAAGATGCTTGGACAACATCCAGACACCACTTTGAGGGCAAGAAGAAGACCTCTAGGACCAAGCCCAGGAAGGACAGGACTTCTCATTGGTCCACATGCAGTTTCTGCCCTTCACCCATCTAGAGACGGATCCCTAATGTCCTGATTTGTGACGGCCATAAACATTCCTCAGCAGTAGTGGGTGAAACAAAGAAAGACCAAAACTGATCCATCCAAATCCATTCACAACTATGTTTGGAAACCTTAAGACTGATGTAAACTACACATATCCATCTCATACTTATTCAGAGAAATAAGTATTTTCAGTGACAGCTATTTGTAATGCAACATCTTCCACAAATTCAGCTGTTAATGAACAAATGAATGAACACATGACAGTTCAATCTTTTTCCATCATGTTTGGTGTCTATGTGTTTAGTATATTTCCAAGGGTATTCTGATGGTGGCTTGGAAAGTGAGAAATGCATTGATGAACATTAAAGACCCTTTAAAGACTTCTAACTGTGTACAGTATGCAAATGAGTTCCACAGGGGAAAGAAGGGTGGGCCACACTGTGTGCCCTCTCTGATGCCAGCAACCAATAGCAACACTGGAATGGAGAAGCGCCAAAATGCAATCTCCTCCTATTCGGAAAAGGATAAAGGTACCCTTTCAATAGACACTCCTTGTTCTGAGTCTCCTCCACGCGAGAGACAAACAGTTCACCTAGTTCTGAGTCTGTCCGCTGAGGATTAGACTGTGACAGAGCAATGAAGTTCTGAGTCTCCTCCACGCGAGAGACAAACAGTTCACCTAGTTCTGAGTCTGTCCGCTGAGGATTAGACTGTGACAGAGCAATGAAGTTCTGAGTCTCCTCCACGCGAGAGACAAACAGTTCACCTAGTTCTGAGTCTGTCCACCGAGGATTAGACTGTGACAGAGCAACCAAGTTCTGAGCCTCTGGTTTAACCAGAGAGACAACACAAGATCCGAGGATCTGAATCTACAGCTTGTGAGGCAGCAACAGATACGACAACGTTCTGAGCCTCCAGCCTGTGAGGAAAGAGACATTAACCAACACTACGTTTAGAGTTTTACTCCAGCGAGACGACTACAGCATGTCCTGAGTCTCCATGCTAAAAAGACCAGAGCAGATTGACCAACTTCTGAGTGTCTGGCCCAAAGAGGCAGAAGACACACAGAGACATTTACAACAAGGTTAAGCTGAGGAGAGCAAACCTTCACTTCAAGGTTCCTTCATCTGCGTGTTCCAGATTAAGGATCTTCTGCACCTACTTCAGGGCCTCATCTGCGTGTTCCAGATTTTAGGACCCTTTGGTGCCCCAGGAGATCAGCATCCCACAGATCTTCGTGTTCAAGGCTGTTGAAACAGATTCCAGCTCCTTTCTTCTCTGCATTGTCTCCCAGCAAAACCAGTGGAAGAAGTCATCACCATCGGACTGCTTACTCAACCACGTGGAACGTAAATATCACTTAACCAAACCTCTTTCTAGAGACCTTGGCATTGTTGTATATTATCAGTATATGATTTTGTAATTTACACTACAAGTAATATAACTGATGCTAGTTAATAACAAATAATCTGTCGTTTATTTGTTTGATACAAAATAAGGTTCTTCACCTTCATTTCAGAGAAACAACAGTTTATCTTTCCATAAGATAACGTAACTCTTCTATAGCCACACTTAACATACTCACATGTATTTTATGCATTTTACGCACTTTATTCCTTTATCATTCATTGCATTCATTTAGTAGTTGTGTTCATTGTTCTGTTTATCTTTTGTTAATAAAATCTATTTTATTACAATTGTGTCTTCCTTGTGCTGATAAAGCAGAAAAGGCTCTACTAATTAGAAATCTCACCAATCTTTCAGATAAATCAGCTGACCAACTCTCCCCCCTTTACATTCATTATAAATGACTGGGCAGCCTCCTGTGCGGAGTGTTCTCATACAGCCAAGGTAAAAGGCCTTGACTAGTGTCCCAAACTAAGAGGGGGGAAGGTGGTCATCTGATGTACTCATAACCACACCTTAAGTGACGTGTGATCCAAAATTCACAACGTCAGCGGTGACGCGAGTACCAATCACTACCTTACTTAGTGTCCTTGGGTGGACAAAAGTAAAAATCACTACATAATTGGCGTCCCTGGGTGGGCTAACTTAGAATGAAATGAGCCTTCTGTTTTGTCAACACAAGTTAATACACTGAAAGATAAAAAGTAAGTAACTTTAGCAGGAAACTAAGTCTTTCACCAAGTCAGAAACCAATTGCATAGCAACGAGTGGTTCTCTCTAAGCCTGATTGATAGTTTCCCTGCTCAACTCCTTGGTACAATTTATGACTAGGATTGGTTGCAAAGTTTGTAGAATTTTTATTGTGGCATAGAACTGGCAATGTTTTTTTTTAGCACACTGTGGCGAGGGGGGCGTGGTTTAGCGAAGTCTGTGACAGGAGAGAGACTCAGGGGACGGGCAGCACGTAAGTAGGTCAAGTACAAATGACGAACACCTGTTTCTTGTTGCAGTAATTGGTGTGGAGAGACAGGATAAAAGCCGGAAGGAAAGGAGGAGCGGAAAGAGAAAGAGAACCACTGCTCTGGGAACTCGTGAAAACGCTGATGCAGAGAGGCACTGCTAAAACCGACGATTGAACTACGAAACGAGCTTACTTTATGGTTTATGTTTTGGGCGCGATGTGCACCCTGTTTTGTTGACCGAGAGAATAATAAAGTTACTCACGAGTCCCAGACACGCCGACCCCTTATCTTCTTCCTCACTCCCTCTGAACAGTGCTACATTGGTGCCGAAACCCGGGAGGAAGAAGACCGCTGCCACCGCCATGCAGTCCCCGTCAGGATCGCCATTTGCAGAGATTATCCAATCGCTCGCGGGCCTGCACCGGGACCAACATCAGGCCATGCTGGAGATCCGGGATGAGCAGGAACGGAGATTCCAGGCACTCATCCAAACCCAGCAGCAGGACCACGAGCTGTTCCGGAGCTGGGTAGGCCAGGAGGTTCGCGCCGGGGGAACACCAACGACCCTGGCTCCCCCCCCCTCACATAACCCTCAGCAAGATGGTGCCCCACGATGATCCGGAAGCCTTCCTGGATCTGTTTGAAAAGTCCGCTGAGGCAGGGGGGTGGCCACGTCAGGACTGGCCGATGCACCTCATTCCGCTGCTGTCGGGAGAGGCGCAGCTAGCAGCCCAGCAGTTACCAGTCAAGAACCTCCTGGTCTATGAGGACCTACGGCGGGCCATCCTTCAACGTGTCGGTTTCTCCCCCGAACAACATCGTCAGCGCTTCCGTTCGCTGACACTGGGGGAGGATAGCCGACCATTCGTGATGGCCCAACAGCTCCGGGACGCCTGCCGCAGATGGCTGGGCCCGGACAAAAACGACGCCAACAACATCGTGGATCGAGTGGTGCTGGAGCAGTTTATTGCGCGGTTGCCGAAGAAAACCACGCAGTGGGTCCAGTGCCACCGCCCGGCGTCGTTGGACCAGGCCATCCAGCTGGCGGAGGACCAAATGGTGGCGTGCCCAGGGGTCGGCGAAACCCTTCCAGCTGTCTCTCTTTCTCTCCCCTCCCCTCCCCTTCTTCTCTCTCTCCCTCTCCATACAGGCCAGTGCCGGCTCCAGAGGGAGTTTCCTGCCTAGAGGGGCGGGCCGGGGAAGACCAGGGGGTCTCCCGGACCGATCATGGGGGCCCCGAGCGCCGCCTAGAGGGGCGGAGCGGGCCGACAGGGAGCCGTCCTCCGATCCTATAACCCCCCTCTCTCCACGCCAATTCTTTGACCCCCTTACAGCCACTGGGGCGGCGGGGAAGCCTGGGCCCACCCATTTTGTAGATCGGTGTCCGGTCATTGAGGTGGGGACGCTGATCCGGATCCCCGATGCGCCACGGGCTGCCCCTGATCGAGCCGGGCTGTACCAGATACCAGTGAGTATCCAGGGGGTACCTATCCGGCTTTGGTGGATTCAGGGTGTAACCAAACCTCAATCCATCAAAGCCTGATACAGCCGTCGGCATTGGATAAGAGCCGCTTGGTTAAGGTACGGTGTGTGCACGGGGATGTGGTAAATTACCCCTTAGTGACTGCTGTCATTCAATTTCGGGGACAAAATCATAGTGTAGAGGTGGCGGTTAGCCCGCACCTCCGACACCCGCTGATTTTGGGAACAAATTGGCCAGAGTTTGGTAAATTATTGGGGTACCTATGTGCGGATGTCTCTTGGGAGAAAACAGGGCGGGGAGAGAGGTCGGTTGTGCAGGTAGGAGAAAATGAGCCGGGACCACTGGGGACTGATGCAAAGTCCCCTCTTGTTTGCTGTACGCAAGGTCCCACAAGCCTCCACCGGGTTTTCCCCGTTCGAACTTCTCTACGGACGTAGAGGGGGGTGTTAGACTTTCTGAGAGAAGCTTGGGAGGACGGACCTGTTGTGTTCACGTAATACACACAGTATATACACAGTTCTAGTTCTGCTATTCAGGATGCTTGTTTTACGTTGCGCATTCTGACACTGTGAGGCCACCGTAGGTGCGCGCTGTGTATGAGAGTTCCGGGAAAATAAACGAGTGAGTTGATGCATTAAAAGTTGTCGTTTTTTCACCAATATAACATTGGCGACGAGGATGGCTGATGCCCCAGTTTTTTCTCTTCCACCTCCGGACTATTTTCTGCCCCTCCCTGGCGAACCTGTCATTCCATGGAATCAGTGGAAAACGTCGTTTGAACTGTACATTTTAGCCATTGGATTGGATGATGCCTCTAGCGCGAGGAAGCGCGCTATCCTACTGCACTTGCTAGGAGCGGAGGGGAACAGGATTTTCAACACACTCGATGGCACTTTAGACACTTATGATGCTGTAATTACAGCTTTGAATGGACATTTTGTGAAGTCACAGAACATCCTCTTTCAGCGGCTGGAGTTCAGACAAAGATGTCAGGGCCCTGGTGAGTCTGCTAGGCAGTTTGTAGCAGATTTAAAAGCCTTAGCACAGCGCTGTAATTTCGGCGTCATGAGAGATGAACTTATTCGAGATCAGCTCATTGAAAAAACGTCAGGGAGGAGGAGGAGTCCAGGAGGAGTTGTTACTCAAAGATGCAACACTGTCACTTGAGGATGCATTAACATTTGCCTTACAAGTGGAGGCAGCAACTCAATGTGCTGCTAAAATAGCAGAAAGCAGGTCTCATACTGCCGTTATTGAACAGCCAGTGCAACAGCTATTAAACTCAGATAACCTGGCTGACCCTGCTGCTATACAGATCGCTCGCCCCCAGCAAACACGCCAGCAGAGACGCTGTGGGAACTGTGGCTCCACCCGTCATGCCACAAGGGCTCAGGACTGCCCTGCTAGGGGTCAAACATGCAGACGCTGTCGGAAACCTAATCACTTTGCTAAATGGTGCCGGTCTGCTCCGGCTGACTACTCTGAACAGTCACATGACCCGGTGGTGCCAGTGCGCACCATAGGCCCCCACCCAGGGACTTTCTCCAGGTGCCCTGTATACCTGGATAGCCGCTGTGTTCCTCTTCTCCTCGACACTGGGGGCAAGGTGTCACTGCTGAACGCCGACACCTGTAACCTACTCTTCCCAAATAGACAGTTGCAGCCCCCATCCACTGCTCTCTGTGGCTACGGCCGCAGCAAAATTGATGTTGTTGGCCTACTTTACCTCCCAGTTCGCTACAACTCTACAACCGTGGACCGCTTCCCATTCCACATTACACGCCACGGTGAGAACATCATGGGCCTTGACCTCTTCCTCAGCCTTGGTTTTACCCCACAGGACAGCAACGGAACACGAATATTACAAGTGGGTTCCCCTTGGCAACAAAGCCGGCCTGAACTGTTCAATGGCCTTGGGTGTCTCACCGCATTCACACACAAACCACTCCTGGACCACAGCGTGCCTCCCGTGGTCCAGCCCCTTCGACGTGTTCCTCTGGCTCTGCGGGACGGCGTTACACAGGAGCTCCAACGCCTCCAGGCTGATGGCATCATAGAACCGATTGACGCCTCTCCGTGGGTGTCCAACCTGGTCATTGCCAGAAAAAAATCAGGTGGACTGAGAGTTTGCGTCGACCTTCGCCAGGTAAATAAAGCAGTGGTGCCTGACAAGTACCCTCTTCCGACGACAGAAGAGCTCACAACCCACTTCTACGGCTCTCGGGTCTTTTCTAAGTTGGACTTACGTCAGGGCTACTTGCAAATCCCTCTGCACCCGGAGAGTCGGAACCTGACGGCTTTTATCACACATACTGGCCTGTACCGATATACAAGGATGCCTTTTGGGCTAAGTTCGGCACCAAGCTGTTTCCAGAAGATCATGTCCACAATCCTCGCCAGCTGCCCCGGTACTGTAGCCTTTTTGGATGATATTGTGGTACACGGGCCAGATGTTGACACACACAATGCCCGCCTGGAACAGGTCTTTGACTCCCTCAGCCGCCACCATGTCACCTTGAACACTGAAAAGTGTACGTTCTCCGCATCGGCCATTGACTTTGTTGGATTTCGTGTGTCGGCAGATGGTATCTCCCCTCTCCAGTCGAATGTGGCAGCCATCAGCGCAGTCCCAAACCCCACGACAGCCTCTCAGTTGGCATCGTTCTTGGGGATGACGGCCTACTACATGCGTTTCCTGCCACAGTACTCCTCTGTCACGGCCCCGCTGAGGATGCTGCTCAGGCAGGATGCTCCCTGGACCTGGACTTCTGAATGCCAGGCAGGGTTTGACGAACTGAAGCGTCTCCTGACCACGTCTCTGATCCTGGCACACTTCCAGCTTGACTGCCCCACATTCGTGACCTGTGACGCATCTGCTGTGGCTCTGGGCGCCGTTTTGTCACAGCTCCATGATGGCACGGAGAGGCCCGTAGCCTTTGCCTCCCGGGCGCTCAGCCCCACCGAGCAAAAATACTCAGTAGGTGAGAGGGAGGCCCTCGCCTGCATTTGGGCGTGTGAGAGGTGGCATTTGTACCTGTATGGACGGTCTTTTACACTACGGACGGACCACCAGGCCCTGACAGCCCTGATGTCCACTTCGGGTGGAGGACACAGACCCCTTCGCCTCTACAGATGGTCAGACCGCCTACAGCAGTATGACTTTCAGTTACAATTCACGCCTGGCAAGACTAATGTCGTAGCAGATTTTCTATCCCGCCCTGCCGCCGCCCAGTGCTCTGTTGTCTCTCCAGAGGATGAGGAGGAGGTAGTACACCTGGTCCACTCACCACTGAAGGACACGGTCTCCCTCCATGACCTGGAGTCCGCCTCAGCAGCTGAGCCAGTCTTCAGCATGCTTCGCAACTATATCAGACATGGTTGGCCTGCCCGCGTTCCACCAGAACTGGAGCCATTTCATCGAGTGAAGCATGAACTGTCATGCTGGGGTGAGGCCTGCATCGCTCGTGGCCTCTGTGCTGTCATCCCAGTGGCCCTCAGAGGGCGTGTCTTGCAAATGGCACATCAGGGACACCTCGGCATCGTCAAAGCCAAACAACGGTGCCGTGACGTCGTGTGGTGGCCCGCCATGGACCGTGACCTGGAGGGACTTATCCGTTCCTGTGCAGCGTGCCTCACCAGCGGGAAGACTGGGCCACCCACTTCAACTCCACTACAGCCAGTAGACTGGCCGTCTGCACCATGGGACCACTTGCAGCTGGATATCTGTGGTGAGCTGTACAATGTGCCACACCACCAGAGGTTCCTTGTGGTGGTCTACGACTTGCACTCCAAGTGGCCTTGAGGTGGCTCCTATGGGCACGGTTACCTCTGCTGCTGTGGTCAACTTTCTCGACCAGCTGTTTTCCCGCTGGGGCTTGCCTCGGGCAATTACCACTGACAATGGTCCTCAGTTTCTGTCCTTGGAGTTTACCACTTTCCTCGCCAACAAGGGAGTTACCCATATCCGAACCTCCGTCTATCACCCTCAAGCCAATGGAGGGGTGGAACGTTTCAACCAATCCCTGAAAAATGGACTGCGTGCTCACATGTCTGAGGGATACTCCCTAATGGCCGCACTGTCACAGACCCTCCTCCACTACAGAGCAACTGCCCACTCTACAACAGGGGTCTCCCCTGCCGCCCTCATGCTGAAAAGGGAGCTTGTGCTTCCTCAGTCAAGACTCCGCCCACCAATGGCCGTGGGCCCACGGCCATGCTTAGCAGCAGTAAAGGCTCAAGTCAAGAGGCAACAGAGCTCCATGAAGCGGAGGTTCGATGAAAAGCACAAGGCTAAGTGGCCTGCTATCAGAGTTTCAGACTGGGTCAGAGCCCGCCGGCCCCATAGAGCTAACAAGCTGTCATCATTCTGGTCGGTTCCGTACCAGGTCAGTCGGCAGCTCGGCCCAGCTTCAAATCAGCTGACTGATGGTTCCCGTTGGCACGCTAGCTGCCTGCGCAGAGTGCCCTCCCCTTTTTACCACTCTCACCTGGCAGGGGTGGAGCAGAGCCACCCAGCAACTGAGCCGACCCCTCATGTGCTGGATTCCATTGCGTCGCCTCTCGCCCAAGCTGTCCCGGCCGCTCAGAACACACCTCATGCTCCAGCCTCGCTGCCGGGGCCCCTTGTTCCTGAGCCCCGCCCGGTCAGAGTTCGTACACGCCCTGGGCACTTCGAAGACTTTGTTGCTACTTTTCACGTTTGAACATTCGGAGGGGGGGGGGGGGGGAATGTTGTGTTCACGTAATACACACAGTATATACACAGTTCTAGTTCTGCTATTCAGGATGCTTGTTTTACGTTGCGCATTCTGACACTGTGAGGCCACCGTAGGTGCGCGCTGTGTATGAGAGTTCCGGGAAAATAAACGAGTGAGTTGATGCATTAAAAGTTGTCGTTTTTTCACCAATATAACAGGACCTTCGCAAGGCAAGAACGAAATTCAGTATGTCATGGACCTGAGAGCAAAACTCCACACCTTGGGGCGGCTATCTATGGAGAATTTGTTACAGGCTCAGGACAAACAAAGCCGGCTTTACAATAGGGGAACTAAACTGCGCAAATTTGCACCGGGGGATAAAGTACTGATATTACTCCCAACGTCTAGCTCAAAATTACTCGCCAAGTGGCAAGGTCCCTTTGTGGTCACACGACGAATAGGAGATCTCGATTATGAGGTAGTCCGATCGGATAGGAACGGAGCACATCAAATATACAACCTCAACCTCCTTAAAAAATGGAGCGAGGCGGAGTCAGTGATGTTGGCAACGGCGGTGAGTGGAGAGGAGGATCTCGGGCCAGAGGTGAACGCAAAAAGTACATCTCTCACTCTGAGCCCGGGAGGAGATCGGTTTTTTCAGATGTGTTCTCGCCCCTACCCGGTCGAACGAACCTCATTCAGCACCATATTGAGACAGAGCCCGGGGTGGTAGTCCGCAGTCGGCCGTATAGATTACCTGAACACAAAAAAAAAGTGGTTCAGGAAGAATTAGAGGCAATGTTAGATATGGGAGTAATAGAAGAATCCTATAGTGACTGGGCCAGCCCGATAGTTTTAGTCCCTAAAACGGACGGCTCGGTTCGGTTCTGTGTGGATTACCGCAAGGTGAAGGCTGTGTCGAAATTCGACGCATATCCAATGCCAAGGGTTGACGAGTTGCTCGATCGGCTGGCCGCAGCTCGTTTTTATTCGACGCTGGATTTAACAAAGGGATATTGGCAGATCCCCTTAACGCCTTTATCTAAAGAAAAAACAGCCTTTACGACGCCGTTTGGATTACACCAATTTGTTACGCTTCCATTCGGGTTGTTTGGAGCTCCGGCCACATTTCAGCGCCTCATGGATAAAATTCTTCGGCCGCACACTGCGTATGCCGCTGCGTACTTGGATGATATTATCATCTATAGCAATGACTGGCAGCAGCATATGGAGCATGTGCGCGCCATCCTGAGGTCGCTGAGAGTGGCCGGACTGACGGCCAACCCGAAGAAGTGTGCGATTGGGCGCGTGGAGGTCAGGTATCTGGGTTTCCACTTGGGTCATGGGCAGGTGCGTCCGCAAATTGACAAGACAGCAGCAGTTGCAACCTGCCCGAGACCTAAGACCAAAAAGGAGGTGGGGCAGTTCCTGGGGCTGGCGGGATATTATAGGAGATTTGTTCCTAATTATTCGGACCTCACCAGCCCGCTGACTGACCTCACTAAAAAGGAAGCACCAGATCCGGTCCAGTGGTCAGAGCGGTGACAGCAGGATTTTACCCAGGTTAAGGCTGCTCTATGTGGCGGGCCGCTGTTACAATCCCCTGATTTTTCTCTCCCTTTTTTGTTACAGACGGACGCGTCGGACAGGGGCCTGGGCGCGGTCCTTACCCAGGAGAGGGAGGGGGAGGAGCGGCCGGTGCTGTACATCAGTCGCAAGCTCTCTAAGAGAGAGACGATGTACAGCACCATAGAAAAGGAGTGCTTGGCAATCCGGTGGGCTGTTCTTACCCTCCGTTATTATCTCTTGGGGAGGGAGTTCACCCTCTGTTCGGACCACGCCCCTCTGCAGTGGCTCCACCGCATGAAGGATACCAACGCGCGGATCACCCGTTGGTATCTAGCTTTACAGTCGTTTAAATTCAAGGTGGTCCACAGGCCGGGTGCTCAGATGGCTGTGGCTGACTTCCTTTCCAGAAATGGGGGGGGGGGGGGGAGGCTGCAGGCCGGATGGCTCCCCGGCCTGAGTCGGGCGGTGGGGGTATGTGGCGAGGGGGGCGTGGTTTAGCGAAGTCTGTGACAGGAGAGAGACTCAGGGGACGGGCAGCACGTAAGTAGGTCAAGTACAAATGACGAGGAGCGGAAAGAGAAAGAGAACCACTGCTCTGGGAACTCGTGAAAACGCTGATGCAGAGAGGCACTGCTAAAACCGACGATTGAACTACGAAACGAGCTTACTTTATGATTTATGTTTTGGGCGCGATGTGCACCCTGTTTTGTTGACCGAGAGAATAATAAAGTTACTCACGAGTCCCAGACACGCCGACCCCTTGTCTTCTTCCTCACTCCCTCTGAACAGTGCTACACACACGTTGTAATGGTTGATTATAACTAATTGCTAATATAAGAATAGCATATGGTGTTCACCTAAGTCTACCATACTGTTTTAGAATTTTTATGAACGTGTCAGATAAGGGTAGTGCCTTCTGACAAATTGAAGACAAGTGCTAGAATTCTCACCCCTTAGTGTGTGTGACATTCATTGTCGTAGTGACTTAGAGCTGCTTAAACTTGTGGTAAACTTTCAGAGTTTAGCTGGTTTGGGTGGTGTATTTATTTATTATATATACACAACACAAGTATATATATATTAAATAAATATGGCTGACATGACCGCTGAAGTAGTGAGCCAGGCCTTAAAGGGCGCTTCACTAATAAAGCTTCTTTCTAACCTAGAACTAAATTGGCCTGTACAACAAACCCAAGCCACAGACAAAATATCCCTTGCCCAAGAACAGAATAAAGAATTGTTCCAGGAACTCAAAAATGAGCTGGCTGATCTGCGTAGGGATAATTTAAGATTAAGAGCTAAAATATGTAGATTGTCATCTGAGACAAAAAGCTTACAGTCTATTACTGAGATTCAGGAAGCAGAACTTAAAAGAGTCAAAACTGATATGGTCACTTTGCAGACAGAGTTGGCCCATACCCAAAATGACCTGCTAGAACAGACAGAGAAGTTAAATTTTCTGAGCCCTAGTGAGACAAGTACTAAAGCTGAGTTAAGTTCAGCATTGCTCAAAATTTCTGAGCTGAAGAAGCTCCAACAAATTGAGCATACAGACAGGATAAGTCAACTGGATAGAGTCAAGTGCCTCCCCCAGCAGAAACCTGAACCACAAAGTGTGCACCCCCGCTCCTTTGGTTAAGCTGGTAGGGACCCCTGTTGTATAGCTTTGAACAGAGAAAGCATCATCAGGACAGTGATGTCACAGTCTCAAGCAGCCTAACTGTGAGTGACTCTCCTAAAACTTTCCGCTCCTTACCTAAGCTTCCTAACATGCTACCATCTAGCATCATGTATTCTGTGTATTCTTAGAGAATTAGCACGTGACATAGAGGTTTTTAACCCTGAGACAACTAAACACAACATAGAGTTGTATTTAAAGGATGTAAATGCAGCCTTGACATACTTTCCTAAGGCCAGCACGACTGACAAAGTCTTTCTTCTGAGAAAGACCACATCACAGATTGTCCATGGCTTCATGGATAGACAATGCCCAGATATTGCTAACAATTATGACAAATTGTGTAAAGCTCTTCTGGTAGAGTATACTCTATATCAGAACCCATCTGCCTCTCGTCTCTCAGCTTTCCGAAATAAGCAAGGCCGCCATGAGTCTCCCAGAGAGTACTATGAGCGCTTAAGGAAAATGTATTTTGCTGGCAAAGATGACCCCAAGGCAGAGGAGGATGTTATGTTTAAGAGTCTGTTTGTAAGTAATCTTTACCCTACTGTTAGGAAACCACTCATACTCCTGGTAGATGTTGAAAATATGTCTGCAGGAGAACTGAGGCAGCTTGCCATGCGAGCCTGGGACAGTGGGAAGGTAGGCTCAGACAGACAAGACAGGCAGCCATGTTCATCTGTGCTTGAATCTAGACATGACTGTAAGACTCCCATTCATATGGTAGCGTCAGAACTTCCCCAAAACAGATTAGTCCATTGCAGCAATTTCCAGCAGAGCTCCTGGAGCCCTAAGCTCTCAGGTTACAGAGGTCATAACAATCAAAGGTATGCCCCCAGAAAGGAGAGCAAGCAGTGGCAGTGGGAGGATAGATTGCAAGGACAGAAGAAGAGTAGAGATAACTCTGAGAATGGCCAAAAACAGAATAGTCATAATTGGAAATCTAGAGGGACTGAACGTAAGGATGCTGAAAACTTAGCAGAGATCCAGCACATACTTCTTAAAGCCCTCAAAGACCTCAAGTCAGAGGAGTTACACTCCACTGACAGAGACTTGGTCTTCTAAGCATGATCAGGTCAGGGCCCTCCCCCTCCACCTAACATCTCAGACTGTGGACAAGAGTCAGGGGAGAGAGCAGTAGCCCATAACTGAACAGGGTCTTTCAGATTCAGCAGACATCAAGTCCCTGTTACCTTTTAAACTTCAACTTCAGCCTAAGAAGGGTTCATACATTTCTATTTTAGTTTTGTTTCAGTTTAGACTTTTCAGTCAATCTCTAAATCGCAAGGTTAGGATTTTGCATGCCCATGACAATCCCTTTGGATGTCATGAAAGGGGGGTCAAAGCCTCCTATGATATTTCCGATCAACGGATTCACTGGCCACTCGTACAGTAAAATATTGCAGATCTCAGCCAGGGTTAGATAATTTGTTCTCTATTCCAGCCATTCAAACTTTCTTATAGGAGACCTCCAAAAATAAGAGATAGTGGATTAGACCTGTGGTGCAGTCTTCCAGAGGAAGCTGCAAACGTCAGGCAGAGCAATCAAATTCCCAACCCCCAGTACTGGTCAACATACAGCTGCTTGAGCTTCTAGCATAGCCAAGATAATGGATGTCATACAACTTGACTACTCCCATTAATTAGTCTGTATAATAATGCAATTATTACTTGTGAGCTTTGCTCCTGATAAGGCGATGAAAGATAAAATCTTGTCATTGGTGGTACCAGGTGAACTAGTTGAGGATTCTGTTAATCAGGCAATGCAAGTAAACCAAGCAGGTGCACTTAGCTTACAGCTTGGATAGTGCTATACCAAATTATGTCAATCTAGACATTTAAATAATTGGTTTCCTGCTAAATCTGATCAAACATTTCAAGTGTTTACTCTCACAGCGAATACTCTTTTGATATTCTAAACTGTTTAAGCTAAATTTAGGAAATTTAATTTTCATCCACACATAGGTACCTTCTCTAGAAAGATTCTAACTTGTTTAGAAATTATTCTACCAAACCTTTTATTTGGCTCATTTAACTCTGTAAAGAACATATTGAGCCAAATTTTATTTCCAATGCCATTGGTTAAAAGGGAGAGGTGAGGTGTGTGTGTTTTGTTCCTGCTGTTCCCTTTCAGTGCATCGCCCAGATCAACGACTTCAGGTCCTTGATCAAGCCGATCAGGGGGGTATGTAGTGGACAGCAGAATTCCAGGGCCCAGTTTATGGCTGGGCCCCTCTTTGCCCATAACAGTGGACAAAGGTTTGCTCCATTTTGATTGGATCTTGTTGGACTAGCACAAACAAGATGTCCAACCCATCAGATAAAGATGCTTAGACAACATCCAGACACCACTTTGAGGGCAAGAAGAAGACCTCTAGGACCAAGCCCAGGAAGGACAGGACTTCTCATTGGTCCACATGCAGTTTCTGCCCTTCACCCATCTAGAGACAGATCCCTAATGTCCTGATTTGTGACGGCCATAAACATTCCTCAGGACCTCAGCAGTAGTGGGTGAAACAAAGAAAGACCAAAACTGATCCATCCAAATACATTCACAACTATGTTTGGAAACCTTAAGACTGATGTAAACTACACATATCCATCTCATACTTATTCAGAGAAATAAGTATTTTCAGTGACAGCTATTTGTAATGCAACATCTTCCACAAATTCAGCTGTTAATGAACAAATGAATGAACACATGACAGTTCAATCTTTTTCCGGTAACACTTTACTTGAAGGGGTGTGCATAAGACTGACATGACACCTTCATAATCATGACATGACACTTGTCATGAATATGAAGGAGTTTTTATGCATCTTTATGACAACTGTCATTAAGTGTCATTCGCTTAATTATGTCATTTTTAATGCAATGATGACGAGTTGTCTTTGTTATGACAACTTGACATAAACCAATACATCATAACCTGTCAGTGTCTTTGTCATGACAACTTGACATTACCAAGACAACATAACCTGTCATAAACAGACATGAAATGACATAGCAGATTATCAAATTTAAGAAACTACTTAGCTTTTTGGGTTTACATTACATTAGTTGCTAGGCAACGTGGGGGAGAGGATGCTGGCGTTGTCTGTTCGCCGCTTCTCCACCCACAAATCATGTAAACTTTACTATTAAATTTAGATTTTATTATATTTTCTTATGTTTGTGACTAGTCTAACAGAGCTACTATTGGGACTGTTGCTGATTGCTGGCAGCCACTGAGAGGACGTTGTTTGCTGTTTTTTCACCGCTTCTCTTCTGTTTTTGTTTGAATTTGTGGTTGGTTTTGGTTTGAAGGACATTTGATGTTGCTCGCTGCGGCTGCTCTCTCTTCTGGGTGTCGGCTGCTCACTGGTGATCTCCCTCGGGCTTGAACTGCATGGTGGCTGAAGTTTGCACCAGGCTAGCGTCATCAGCGTCCGGCATGATGTTGAGATGTAATTTTTACTTGTTATTCATGTATTGTTATTTTTTCCCTTTGTTGCACTTTGAGATTCTTCGGAATGAAAAGTGCGTTATAAATAAAATCTATTACTATTATTATTATTATTAATAAACTGTCATGTGGTTGGTTTTGACGTTGGCTGTCATTAGGCTATTATAATGTCATGATTTTTTTATAAATTTAATTTGTCATTTACATGTCATTAAGTGTCAATACTCTGTCAAAATATTTTATAACATTGTCATGAATATATTTCTTGACCTAAACTACAGTGGTAAAAGTTGAATTTGTCATTAACATGTCATTAAGTGTCAATACTATGTCAAATTATTTCATAACATTGTCATGAATATATTTCTTGACCTAAACTACAGTGGTACAAGTTGAATTTGTCATTAACATGTCATTAAGTGTCAATACTCTGTCAAATTATTTCATAACATTGTCATGAATATATTTCTTGACCTAAACTACAGTGGTACAAGTTGAATTTGTCATTAACATGTCATTAAGTGTCAATACTCTGTCAAATTATTTTATAACAGTGTCATGAATATTAAGCTTGACCTGAAATATGGCATCATAGAGAAAATCGTACAGAGTCATTAAAAACTATTAATATAACTGGATTAATAGAGTGGCATAGACATATACACCTATATGATGATGTCTATGGTGGCACCACTGGTTATGTGTACGCTGTAACAGATGTTGGCAGAGCCTCAGTCAGGTTAGTTTGTTTAGGTGTTTAATGTCAATTTAGTTTGCAGTAAGTAAAAACAATTCACAACAACGTTATTTTGGGTTTAATATACTTTATTTAAACTTTCGCTCACTCTTTAACGAATAGTTTGAGTTTATTCTTACCATTCCGTTTGTTATGGTGGAGTCTCGTGTGCTGGTGCACCGTCAAAAGGGGTTCGGGCGGAAACGTTGGCCCTATATATAATGTTCCGGCCTAGGCTCTAGCGACAACCATTCCTTGTTCAGCCCGGGGTGGGGCTCTAAAGACTACTCCTCTTATTTTTATACATCGGAAGATAATTTATAAAGTGAAGTCATTTGACAAAGTGTTATTTTTCTGTGTTTGTTTATGTGTGTATATGATGTTGATATATATATGTTTATTTTGTGTAATTGCCATTATTTGTGTACGTGTTTTCCCCTTTTTGCGTTAATTGGTGCTGGTCACCTGTGTATAAATTCATGCCTTGTGTTTTTAAGAGTCAGTTCTGTGAGAGGGCAGGTCTTAAAAATTAAATGATTGATTTTATTTCTCAAACTCCTTTTTATATTTTTAAGACATTTGAAATTGTCTATTATCTAAACTTCTGTTGAAGCTGGTGGAGGAAACTTAAAAAATAAAATAAAACATTGTGAACTGAAAAATATTAATGATGCTGTTATTAAAAAATAATTTGACAGCGTATTAACACCTAATTGCATTTTAATGACAAATTAAACTTGTGCCACTGAAAAAAATTAATGACATTATAATGGCCTCAGTCAACATCAAAACCAACCACATAACAGTTTAAGGTTAACCCTATAAGCTAAGTAAGTTTCTCAAATTTGATAATCTGTTATGTCATGTTTATGACAGGTTATGTTGTCTTGGTAATGTCAAGTTGTCATGACAAAGACACTGACAGGTTATGATGTATTGGTTTATGTCAAGTTGTCATAACAAAGACAACTCCGAAATGTCATCATTGCATTAAAAATGACATAATTAAGCGAATGACACTTAATGACAGCTGTCATAAAGATGCATAAAAACTCCTTCATATTCATGACACGTGTCATGTCATGATTATGAAGGTGTCATGTCAGTCTTATGCACACCCCTTCAAGTAAAGTGTTACCGTATATTTTCTACATTACTTATTTTATTCTTTTTTTCTTCTTTTCTGTCATTTAATTCAGATGTGTATTTATATTTTTTTGTTTTTTACCTGCCCTCATAAAAAAAAAAATACTACTACTACTACTACTACTACTACTACTACTACTACTACTACTACTACTAATAATAATAATAATAATAATAATAATAATAGGCCTAGTATTATCACAATGCATTTGAATAAAGTTAAAGGTGTTATCTGCCGGTTGTGCTGTAGGTGACCTCATAACTATTTCTTCTTACGATACACTTAGAGCTTTACGATTACTCCAGAGCACTCGTAGATCTACGATCATTTTCAAGTGCTACTTAAAGCTACACTGTGTGATATTTTCCCCCATCTAGCGGTGAAAAGGTATATGACCATCCAGTGAATATTAGTTTCTGTTCCTCTCAATTCTGATTTCGTTTTAACTCCTACGGTGGCCGATTTAGTCCAAGATTAACATGACAATCCCCCTCTTCACATTCGACACGGTGCCATCGAGTGTTAAAACGGAAAGGCGAAGCTTGAATTTATGGGTATGTCCCTCTTTGGCTAATGTACTTTCAAGATGGAGGGGCAACATGGCGACCAGCATTCGAACCCCTCACCCGTATGTATTTTCAATGGCATATTATAAACTTACGAGAATACTTTATTACTTGAAAGAAAGTAAATATACATTAATGAGCACATATATTTTTGAAAGAACTAAGTGTTTTTAGCTAAGAATAAACTAAAAAAGTTACACAGTGTAGCTTTAAGTTACGATGCTTTTGGGAAACGCAGCCCAGATGACTTCTGAACAACACATACAGTTGCATGGGAAGGCATGTTCTGGGAATGATATTTCAACAATGACACATCAGAAAATGTTGTAATGCAGGATTCCGTTAGAGAATGAACTTATCTATCCCTCTACGTGCTCGTTTTTTGAGAACTTTTGAAATAATAAAATAATGCCATCTCCAGAATGCTTTGTCGGCACATACAGTTGCATGGGAAGGCATGTTCTGGGTATGATACACATCAGAAAATGTTGTAATGAGGGATTTCGTCAGAGAATGAACTTATCTATCGCTCTATGTGCTCGTTTTTTTGAGAAACTTTAAAATAATAAAATAATGCCACCTCCAGGATGCTTTGTCGGCACATTCAGTTGCATGGGAAGGCATGTTCTGGGAATGATATTTTAACAATGACACATAAGAAAATGTTGTACTGCAGGATTTAGTTAGAGAATGAACTTATCTATCCCTCTACGTGCTCGTTTTTTTGAGAACTTTTGAAATAATAAAATAATGCCACCTCCAGGATGCTTTGTAGGCACATACAGTTGCATGGGAAGGCATGTTCTGGGTATGATATTTCAACAATTACACATCAGAAAATGTTGTAATGAGGGATTTCGTCAGAGAATGAACTTATCTATCGCTCTATGTGCTCGTTTTTTTGAGAAACTTTGAAATAATAAAATAATGCCACCTCCAGGATGCTTTGTCGGCACATTCAGTTGCATGGGAAGGCATGTTCTGGGAATGATATTTTAACAATGACACATAAGAAAATGTTGTACTGCAGGATTTAGTTAGAGAATGAACTTATCTATCCCTCTACGTGCTCGTTTTTTTGAGAACTTTTGAAATAATAAAATAATGCCACCTCCAGAATGCTTTGTCGGCACATACAGTTGCATGGGAAGGCATGTTCTGGGTATGATATTTCAACAACTACACATCAGAAAATATTGTAAAGCAGGATTTCGTTAGAGAATGAACTTATCTATCCCTCTACGTACTCGTTTTTTTGAGACCCTTTGAAATACTAAAATAATGCCACCTCCAGAATGCTTTGTCGGCACGTTCAGTTGCATGGGAAGGCATGTTCTGGGAATGATATTTCAACAATGACACATCAGAAAATGTTGCAATGCAGGATTTTGTTAGAGAATGAACTTACAGTTGCATGGGAAGGCGTGTTCTGGGTAGGCCTATGATATTTCAACAATTACACATCGGAAAATGTTGTAATGAGGGATTTGGTCAGAGAATGAACTTATCTATCCCTCTGCGTGCTTGTTTTTTTTGGGAACCTTTGAAATAATAAAATAATGCCACCTCCAGAATGCTTTGTCGGCACATTCAGTTGCATGGGAAGGCATGTTCTGGGAATGATATTTCAACAATGATAAATCAGAAATGTTGTAATGCAGGATTTCGTTAGAGAATGAACTTATCTATCCCTCTACGTGCTCGTTTTTTTGAGAACTTTTGAAATAATAAAATAATGCCACCTCCAGGATGCTTTGTCGGCACATACAGTTGCATGGGAAGGCATGTTCTGGGTATGATATTTCAACAATTACACATCAGAAAATGTTGTAATGAGGGATTTCGTCAGAGAATGAACTTATCTATCGATCTGCGTGCTCTTTTTTTGAGAACCTTTAAAATAATAAAATAATGCCACCTCCAGGATGCTTTGTCGGCACATTCAGTTGCATGGGAAGGCATGTTCTGGGAATGATATTTTAACAATGACACATAAGAAAATGTTGTAATGCAGGATTTAGTTAGAGAATGAACTTATCTATCCCTCTACGTGCTCGTTTTTTTGAGAACTTTTGAAATAATAAAATAATGCCACCTCCAGAATGCTTTGTCGGCACATACAGTTGCATGGGAAGGCATGTTCTGGGTATGATATTTCAACAACTACACATTAGAAAATATTGTAAAGCAGGATTTCGTTAGAGAATGAACTTATCTATCCCTCTACGTACTCGTTTTTTTGAGACCCTTTGAAATAATAAAATAATGCCACCTCCAGAATGCTTTGTCGGCACGTTCAGTTGCATGGGAAGGCATGTTCTGGGAATGATATTTCAACAATGACACATCAGAAAATGTTGCAATGCAGGATTTTGTTAGAGAATGAACTTACAGTTGCATGGGAAGGCGTGTTCTGGGTAGGCCTATGATATTTCAACAATTACACATCGGAAAATGTTAATGAGGGATTTGGTCAGAGAATGAACTTATCTATCGCTCTACGTGCTCGTTTTTTTGAGAACCTTTGAAATAATAAAATAATGCCACCTCCAGGATGCTTTGTCGGCACATTTAGTTGCATGGGAAGGCATGTTCTGGGAATATTTCAACAATGACACATCAGAAAATATCAGCCTGTCCTCCTCCGAAACACGACCATATAGGTCGTTTGTGCATGCAGCGTATTACGACCTATAGTCACGTTTTAAAATGAAGCGCCCTCTAGCTGTCTGATTAATAATGACAGTCTCGTTTGTCGGGTGTGTCGTCATTAAATGAACTTTGACCGTCGTTGTCAATAAAAAAATGAGATGCGAGGAAGGAGTCACCCTGAACTTTGTAATCCAGGTGGGTTTTATTTTGTTCTTTTTAAATTATCATTCTGATTGTCTGCAATTCATGTGTAAGTGCAGTATGATGTTTACAAATCAGTTGCAAATGCCACCGAACGAACGCGATTTTACCATAGTAACGTTAACTGTTGCTCAATCCTGTTAGTAAAAGCCAGGTGACCACAAAGCTTACCATGTTTTTACCACAGCAACTGTGGTTTCACTGTGTACTATTTGAAAAGCATAACACAACACTTACTATTGTTTTACCTCAGTATTCATAGTTTTACTGTAGTATTTGTAGTTAAAACATGGTACCTTACCATGATTTTAACACTGTAACTGTTTTTACTGTGTACTATTTGTATTTAAGCACTATGACTACAACACTTACCATGGTTTCACTACAGTAAATGTAGTTGTACTGTGGTACGTGTAGCTAAAGCACAGTAACCATGGATCTTACCATGGTTTTACCTCAGTAATCATAGTTTTGCTGTGGTGTTTGTAGTTAAACAGTAACCAAAACATATGCCATCGTTTTTACCACAATAACCAGAGTTTTACTGTGGTATTTGTCATTAAAGCACTGTAACCACGACACTTACCATGCTTCTAAAGCAGTAACCATAGTTTTTTTCTGTGGTAGCTGTAGTAAAAAAGCATAGTAACACAACCTTACCATAGTTTCACAACAATGACTACAACACTTGCCATGCCTTTAATGCTTTTTTGTTATTCAATATTTATGTTATTGTATTGTTATTGTTAATATTTTTCTGTCTTGCAGTTTCTTCAGATCACCTGCTCCTCCATCTCCATCTCCCACAACAACCTTAAATCCAACAGTTATTTTAAGAAGCCATTTCTTGCAAAAGCTCACTAACTGTCTGTCTGTCAGCTTTTTTTCTGAACTGTATTAAGTAAATCATCTACACATATTTTGGCATATTTTTTTATTTTCATATTTTCTACACAATCTTGGCAAAACTCAAAATCTAATGTTGACCAGTTATGTCAGAAAGCTGCTAGTATTAACAGGGAACTTGAACTCAAAGCTCCCAATGCTGATCTTGAAGAAGCTGCAATGGAGGCTGAACAAGTCCTTTAAAGGTTCAGCCCTTCACAGGAAAGGTGAACACATTTAGCTTTAACAGATTTGTTTTTAAGGAATGTATCTTTATTATGTTATGTGTTATTAACTTTCCTTAAAGTCCTTCCTCTTATATATATTGGTCACAGATCATTTTTAACACTGCCTCAACATGTATATATTTCTCTTTGTTTCAGCTGAAAAGGAAGTGATGTCAAGGGCTTGTTTAACCTGTCTTGTTCGTGGAGTGGGATGAATTTGGCGGTTTATGGAGAAGACGAAAAGAAAAGAAGAAAAAGCTGCACCGGTAAATATTTCCAGTGGTATGTCTGTTTTTGTCGTAACCCTTGACTGAACATCACTGCATTTACATTTCGCACAGCATTGGAGGTTTCTTAGGCCCTGTCCACACGAAGCCAGCGCTTTCCTAATCCGATCTTTTTTTCCCCTCGTTTCAAGAAATATCTGCGTCCACACGAGATTAAGAAAACGGACTAAAAACGCCAGGCCAGTGTGTGGCGCTGTAATTCTGCCACAGAAATACACTAAAAACGGAGAAGAAGAGTTGTGGCTAGAAGGGGTATAGCAGTGGTCGGAGGTGAGGCAAAATCTCACAATAAAATAACAATAAATACATTTGCTACTTAACAGATGTGTTTTATTAATGCCTACACCTACCCCAACCCAAAACATACCCTTACAATAATGCAGATACGGTAATTAAATGACGCGATATTGATGTGCGCATACCCAGTGCCCGTAGTTGTATCCCTTTAACTCTTCACCGTGCCGGACGTAGTGTGATGACATCACCGTTTCAGAAAATATACGGATTTGCTGTACACACGAAGACGGAAGATGATTGTTTTCAGATTTACCCACTTTGGGAGCCGTATCCATGTGGACGAAACGCTGATACGGTACAAAATGTATACGTATACAGCTAAACGCGTCTCCGTGTGGACCGGGCATTAAACTTTACATATCACACTGCTCCATCAGTAAGAACCTAATAAAGCACGGTTAGTCAAACTCGGTACTGGAGGGCCACTGTCCTGCAGAGTTTAGCTCCAACCCTAATCAAACACACCTTCCTTTGATTTTCTAGTGATCCTGAATCTAGCTTGCTCAGGTGTGTTTGATCAGGGCTGGAGCTAAACTCTGCAGGACCGTGGCCCTCCAGGACAGAGTTTGAGGAACCCTGTAAAAAGTGTCATGTCAACGTAGTAGTAGTTCACACAGATTGTTTATATATGTAAATACGCACTACACCTTACGTCTTTTGCAATGTCTCGTGCATGATATAACATTATAAAAAGTCGGGGCTCAAGTTAAAATCAGTTCAACTTCTCATCTCGAGACCTTGCGGGTTATTTTCCCATTCCACTGCCCGCGACTCGCGTTTTTCAAAGCAAACACGCTTTCTGTGTGAAAAAGGCCATGATTCATTGTCTCGCTATCACCAGAACAAGCTCAATTTAAGATTGAAAATTGGTCTGGGGAGTCTGCTCAGTATTTTCTACTGCACAAGAGGCATGATCAATGGGCCTAATTCAAATGACTTTGTTTGCAATTGATAGTCCATCAAACAATCAGACCACAAGAGGCGTGAGCAATAAGCATCGACCTATCGCTTCTCTATCCGTCATCGTGTTAAATCCACCAATAGCCCACCTGGTGGATAAGCCAGTCTGTGATTGGTTTCCGCAAAAGTGTGTAACAGAAGCAGTAGAAATGAATGTGCAGGTTTCCAGACTGAGCTGCAGGGTGAAATCAAACCACTGGCAGATCGGGCTGGGTTTATCCAGTCTACATACTTCATACAACCGCAATAGGGATATTAGAAAATGTCTGCAATTTTAAGTGATAAAGCTTTATAAAGTCAGGATTCTGATTGATTGTCAATGTTTTTATTGTTTCTCATTTATTTTAATAAAATTATCTTTCATCCTGTCTTGCAGGTTTTCTCATGGATTGTTCATTCTCTATCAGCTCTCTGCATTATCAAACCCAATGGCCCCTTTGCTAACAGTAATCACTCATTTGCTCACTCACTCACTCACTCACTCACTCACACACACACACACACACACACACACACACACACGCTCATACACTCACACACTCGCTCACTCGCTCATACACTCACTCGCTCATACACTCACTCGCTCATACACTCGCTCATACGCTCACTCACTCACTCATACACTCACTCACTCACACACTCACTCACTCACTCACTCACACACACACACACGCTCATACACTCACACACTCGCTCACTCGCTCATACACTCACTCGCTCATACACTCGCTCATACACTCACTCGCTCACTCACTCACTCACTCACTCACTCACACACACACACACACACACACACACACACACTCACTCACTCACTCACTCACACACACACACACACGCTCATACACTCACTCGCTCATACACACACACACACACACGCTCATACACTCACACACTCGCTCATACACTCACTCGCTCATACACACACACACACACACGCTCATACACTCACACACTCGCTCATACACTCACTCGCTCATACACTCACTCACACACACACACACACACACACACACACACTCACTCAATCACTCACACACACACACACACGCTCATACACTCACACACTCGCTCACTCGCTCATACACACTCGCTCATACACACACACACACACACACGCTCATACACTCACACACTCGCTCATACACTCACTCACTCACACACTCGCTCTTACACTCACTCACTCACTCGCTCACTCGCTCACTCACTCGCTCATACACTCACTCACTCACTCGCTCATACACTCACTCGCTCACTCACTCGCTCATACCCTCACTCACTCACTCACTCGCTCATACACTCACTCACTCGCTCACTCACTCGCTCATACACTCACTCACTCACACACACACACACACACACACACACACTCACTCAATCACTCACACACACACACACACGCTCATACACTCACACACTCGCTCACTCGCTCATACACACTCGCTCATACACACACACACACACACACGCTCATACACTCACACACTCGCTCATACACTCACTCACTCACACACTCGCTCTTACACTCACTCACTCACTCGCTCACTCGCTCACTCACTCGCTCATACACTCACTCACTCACTCGCTCATACACTCACTCGCTCACTCACTCGCTCATACCCTCACTCACTCACTCACTCGCTCATACACTCACTCACTCGCTCACTCACTCGCTCATACACTCACTCACTCACACACACACACACGCTCATACACTCGCTCACTCGCTCACACACTCACTCGCTCACTCACACACACTCACTTGCTCACTCACACACACACACTCGCTCACTCACACACACACACACTCGCTCATACACTCACACACACACACTCGCTCATACACTCACACACTCACAAACTCACTCACACACTCGCCCATACACTCAGACACTCGCTCATACACTCACACACTCGCTCATACACTCACTCACTCACACACTCACTCATACACTCACTCACACACTCGCTCATAGACTCACTCACTCACTCGCTCACACTCACACACTTGCTCATACACTCACTCGCACACTCACTCACTCGCTCACACTCACACACATGCTCATACACTCACTCGCACACTCGCTCATACACTCACTCACTCACACACTCGCTCATACACTCACACGCTCACTCACTCACTCACTCACTCATTCCCTCACTCGCTCATACACACACTCGCTCATACACACACTCGCTCATTCACTCATTCATTCATTCACTCATTCACTCACTCACTCACTCACTCTCTCACTCACTCTCTCACACACACACACACACACACACACACACACACACACACACACACACACACACACACACACACACACACACACACACACACACACACACACACACACACACACACACACACACACACACACCAACTTTTGCTTATAGCATCTCTACTTGTATTAATTTCTCCTCTACAGTGAACAGTTCCAAATTATAAGCAACTTTTTTTGTTTTTTTCTTCTTTTCTTTATAGTGGCACAATCTGGAGAAGTACCTGGGTGACAGAGGATGCTGTGCTGAGCACTTATGTTTGTCTTTAAACAGTTTGACATATCAATAAACATTGTGAAATGACTACAAAATGTGTGCATTCATTGTTTTGTTTTTTGTTTTTTACTTTTAACTTTTTTTTTATTCTTATAGTTAAACTAGTAGAGTTACAGTTTTTCTCAATTGCTAAAACACTAAAACCCATCGGCTGAACAAATTTCTCAGTTGCCTGAACTCATTTAGCTAATTGTGCAGTCTGTTGTCAATACCTTAAACCATTTCACACCATAAAACACAATTTGCAGATCTCACTTAGACTTTTCAGCAAATCTCTAAACACATTCTCATTGTCAAGACACATACTGCTCTCTAATGCGCATGCCATTCATACGGGTTAACACAAGTGGCAACAATCAAATACAAATAGAGAACACAATGTCATTTAATGAACACAACCACTCAAAACTGATTTAACCTGTTTCAAATGATGAGACAACCAATATAAGTACAGTGCATTGTAGGCTGTATACTGTACAATTAACAAATCTTATTGCCCTGAACATGTTGCTTTCCATTTGTTTACAGTACTGACTGCTCAATAGATTTTGACTGGTTGCAGGTTCATATCAACAAAGAACGAGCTTGTGAGATGCAGAGTACAGTACTGTAAAAATCAGCCTAATCTAATGAAAATGCATATCTATAGCACAAATTGTATTTATCGTGTGATTTATATGCCAAAATGAGTTTTTATGAGCATATGTTACGCAGTTTTCGTGTGCATATGATATGTACTTTATATTGTGTTATGTGCACGTACTCCAAACAACTCAACCTACCCAATGGGGTGACAATGCAAATCATATGCACATAAAAAATAATTGTGCCATATAAATCGCACAATAAATACAATTTGTGATGTATATGCATTTCATGAGAATGAGTTGGTAAAAATAGGGCTACAAGCAAGAGGAAGAACAAAAAATTGCAAAGCAAAGCAGAGTAGCAATAATTTCTGACCAATTTTGAGCTACTATGATGAAACACGTTTTCATTCATCACAATACAATGACAGAAAAATATGAAATTTGTTTTAAGATTAAAAATTTACTTCTGCCTGAGAACTGTTTTGAACAATGTGTTTTCTATTTTTTGCTGTATTGTTTACTGATTGCTTGATAGTGTTTATCATTTTGATCACTTTGTTTATGATTTGAGAGCAGTGTTTGATTTTGAACACAGGTAAAACTGTTTTGAGGCGAAAGTTTCATTTTGCAAGAGAAGTCAGAGGTTTTGTGAATAGTGCTTGAAGAGGAGGTTTTGTGTTTAATGGTTTCAGAAAATGGAGCAAGGTTTCAGTAATAGTGTTTAAGCAATTGAGAAAAACTGTAAGAATGGCAAAAGGTTTTCAGGAAACACAGTGATTAAATGTATTCTGTAAATACACTATAAAAAATACACTGTAAATATTACATAAGCACTTTATTTAAATATTAGCTGCACTTATCTTAGGTCTTATCTTTAGATTAGTAGTTTTTTGTAAAACAAAGGACTTTTTTTATTTTTTTTATGTTTATTTGTCATACAGTATACAACTGCAGAATGTTTGAACTTAAAAGTTGTGCATTAGTTGGGTGATGTATACAATGGAAACCATTAGGCCCTTGCTTGGGGTGAAAAAAATCACTATAATCAACAAATCTATTGCTGCATCAGGTCAACCCCCCAAATGCAATCTGTCATTTTAGTTGTATTATATTTAATGGGGACAAATACATGTTTAACTTATAATCTGTTTATTCATCACAAGCCCCTGAAAGAACCTGTCATAAAATACCATATATGGGCAAGGAAGTGTGACGCATCTCCTCAACTGAGTTGCCATTGGCTTTGACTTTTTCCGGCACCGACAGGACTGGTTGTGGTTGGACAATCTTTTAACCCGTATTAAAAAAAGGTTAATGTTGCAAAGTACGTTTTGTTGTTATTATTATGTCAGTAATGCATTCAGTTAACAATGCGGTGTTGCTATGTTGTGAGAAATTACCTCTTTACCAAGATCCTAACCCTAACCCTAAGTGTAACTTCACTGAACTACAAACTAAGACAATGGCGTTCCATCGATATAGTGACAGAGGCTTATGGGTAATGCAGTTTAAAACGTGTAAGAAATAAATTGGAAACATTACTATCTTTAATGAGCAAAGGGATATCTAATCATGTTCATTGTGTAAACCTCTATGAGATATTTGAGAGGCAGGCTGAATTTGGTATATTACTTGAGCATTTAAAAAAAAAAAACTTTATATCACCTTTTGATAGACAGACAGACAGACAGACAGACAGACAGATAGATAGATAGATAGATAGATAGATAGATAGATAGATAGATAGATAGATAGATAGATAGATGATAGATAGATAGATAGATAGATAGATAGATAGATAGATAGATAGATAGATAGATAGATAGATAGATAGATAGATGATAGATAGATAGATAGATAGATAGATAGATAGATAGATAGATAGATAGATAGATAGATAGATAGATAGATAGATAGATAGATAGATAGATAGATGATGGATAGATGGATAGATAGATAGATAGATAGATAGATAGATGGATGGATGGATGGATTTGAAAACGGTGACCAACATTATTTAGTTGTCATACAAATTTTCTTTTTGAATCTATCATCAGACTTTGATGCTCTTCTAGGGGACTATACTTGGCCCCTGGGGATGGCAGGGCAGTAAAACACACACAGATGTATACTTATCATGGACAAGTGTGAAGTGTCACATTTATATTGTCTTTTAAACGACTTTCAATCTTTAATTCAGTCATAGTTAACAACAGAAAGAGAATATACCCCCAAAGTTATCAAATGCTCATATAGAACATGCTTCTCAATGTATTTAATTAGAACAAGAATACAGTGTTAACAATAAACGAAGACATCTATTTAAACAACCAATACACCTTGTGACACTTCATTGTACTATGTGCATGCTCATCTTGCTTGTAGTACAGGGTCCATGTTGATCTTTCTCTGGTGCATCACCCTCAGTGTGTATGAAGTGTCTGTAACAATATAGCCGATACAATCTCTTCAAATGCATCTTTCAACCTTCCCTTCACTGTAATTTGTCATATTTACTGTATTCGACTCAGCATCTAGGCAGCATCTATATGCAGTGGTTACATTCTAGCAAATTATTGTCCTAAATGTCATTAATATGACTAAATGTTCATGTCTCAATTAAACCAATCATGGTCATTTTATGTATTATTTATTTTAAATTGTGTATTTAATAAACAGCATGCTTAATACAGAATATCAAGCATACTTTATCCAAAACTTTACTGGACAATACAGCTAATGTTACATATAAAGACATGTCATTTAAGAGAAATAAAAATGGGTTATGTTAAAACCATATGATGTTTATTAGTTCACAAATGAAGCATTGTTCAAATTCATGCATTGTGAAATCACATCCAGTTTCCTTTTCATTATCAGAGCTATACTGGTTTTATTCCTCTTGCTTGGCTGTCCATATCTCTAAACAATTTGCAATTGTTATCCATCATTGTACAGAACAAATGTTGAACAAAAGACGTGACCAATTCAAATAAAATCCCTTTATTGTCACAATACCATGAACACAAGTGTACAGTTGATGAAATTATTTTGTGCAAACTCCGCAGCATGACAGTATGGATGACAAGTATAGAACACATATACAGTATTAACAATATACACATAAGGGACTCGATACAGGTAGAGAGAGAACAATATACGGTACAATATTATACTATACAGAGAGCACTAAATGAAAACAATAATAAACACAATAATTACAGTATACATATACCACTGTCGCCTTTTTCCACTAAATATTCAAATAAATTTTCAACTAAATTACTGATCTGCCTGCATTGTCACTATATGATATTTAGTTTTCTTCAGAGCGGCTGTATAACCAAATCAAATTCTGTAGCATATTTTTTTTGTGTTAACACTGTGAAGCTGCTTTGAAACAATCAGCATTGTAAAAAGCGATATATAAATAAAGGTGACTTGACCATTGCAATGCAGCATGAATTAGTGCAAATATATTGTTAGGGTGCAGTATAATACTATGTCAGAGTCCAGTCAGTGTAACTGAAGGAGAGCAGTGCATATGAGGTGTGCTGTGTGTGGTGTTACTGGTACGAGTTCAGTAGTCCGATTGCCTGGGAAAATAACTCGTCTCGCAGTCTGCTGGTGCAGGTTCTGCAAGAACGTCTGCCTGATGGTGATGGTGAGAGCAGGCCATGGCTCGGGTGGCTGGAGTCTGATGATCCTTTTGGCTTTCGTCACAAACCACCTGGTGTAGCTGTCCTGGAGGGAGGGAAGCTCACCTCCAACAATGTTCTGTGCAGTTCGTACCACTCTCTGCAGAGCTTTGCAGTTGAGGGTGGTGCAGTTCCTGCCAGGATGCTTTCCACAGTGCATGTGTAACTGATTTTAGGGTTTTGGGGCTCACACTGAACTTCCTCAGCTATCTGAGGAAGAAAAGACACTGATGAGCCTTCTTTAGCACAGCATCAGTGTAGATGGGCCATGTGTGGTCACTGATCACTGGAGATATGAACACAGAGCTCAAATTGTTCCTCAGCTCTACTGATGCAGTGTAGCTTTTTCTCAACCAGGGGATGAAGACCTAACATAAGAAAACATGTATTTAGGAGGTGGTAAATAAATAAACAATATATTGTATTATTTATACGCATTGTATTTATTTATATATATATATATATATATATATATATATATATATATATATATATAACCTACTGACACACACACACACATATATATATATATATATATATATATATATATATATATACAATATATATATACAATACATATATACACACATACATATACACATATATATATACATATATATATATATATATATATATATATATATATATATATACATATACATATATATATACATATATACATATACATATATATACATATACATATATACATATATATATATATATATATATATATATATATATATATATATATATATATATATATATATATATATATATATATATATATATATATATATATATATATATATATATATATATATATAGGAGGTTGTTGGAGGTATGGGCCAAAATAATTCTTTCACAACTGTCTCTAACTGATGATTTAACTGATGACTTGGTGCCTACAGATTCCCCCCGTCAACAAAGACTACACCATATCTGGCCTTAAAGCCGCTTCTCTTTAGTCTGGGCCATACAAACTGACCAACTGTGTAAAGACTGACCTGACCATTGTGTGTGTTCAATGCCAGGTAGCAGCTCCTCTACTTCTTGATGTACTATTTCTGTACAAGTAGAAAATGAGAACATAATACAAGCAGTCATAACAAATCAGTAATCTATTGAAAACTCTTTAGTACATATGTACAAAATGCATATTTCTTTATCAACTGGCTTTATCCTCCTTCAAACAATCAGAGAAAATAATAAGTCAATAATAATTCTAGAAAAAAAAAGAGTTTTGGTGAATAACTTGTGACTGTGAATAACAGGTGTCTCACAATATTAAGTAATTTCCTGCCCAAATTACAAAGATAATGGCACAGCTGATTTGCTGTGAAAAATGATAACTGCTGACTTGAACAGTCCTTTGAGAGATCAACATCAAATGCTCTCCTACATATAATTGCATTGCTTGAATACAGACATACCAATGGAAATGTGGACCTTTTCGTCATTCTGTCTTTTCTCTTCGGGCACAAGCTGGCCATGTTCATTCTTCATCCAAAACAGGACTGGTTTGGATTGCTGTAAGCAGTTTAAAGGCCTTTTTACACCAAGGAACAAGTCCACACAGCAGCTATATAACATTTAATGACACAGAGGAACAATATTGTTGGAATCATTTAAAAATATTTTTCCAGCTGATGAAAAATAAAAAACTTGACAGCCAATTAGATCACTTAAAATGGCAGACAACATAACCACAGCACATGCTTATAATAAACAGAAATGTATTGTCCGTTGGTGTTGATGTTAAAATAGTTATCATTATAGTTATTGGTCTTGGTGTGAACAAACTTGATGTTGTGATGTGTCATGTGACATGTTAAACTATTATTTCTAGACTCTTGCTTCTTAAACAGATGTGTTCAATAAAAAAAAACATTGAGAAAAAAGGCAGACGTGTGTATGCGGTGTGTGCAGATATCATGTACTGTTGGAACGGAAGAAACATTTCCCATTTGTAAAGGTTAATATAGAATAAAATGGACTTAATATAAACTGTCTGACTACTTACAAGGGGCACAATCGGCACGAGACTTGAGACAATAGCCAATGACAGCAGCAGGAATAAAGCCATAGAATTTTGTACAAGTTTGCTTGTCCAATATCTTATGAATTTGCTGACTTGGTAAATTGTATGAAGTATGTAGACTGGATAAACCCAGCCCGATCTGCCAGCGATTTGATTTCACCCTGCAGCTCAGTCTGGAAACCTGCACATTCATTTCTACTGCTTCTGTTACACACTTTTGCGGAAACCAATCACAGACTGGCTTATCCACCAGGTGGGCTATTGGTGGATTTAACACGATGACGGATAGAGAAGCGATAGGTCGATGCTTATTGCTCACGCCTCTTGTGGTCTGATTGTTTGATGGACTATCAATTGCAAACAAAGTCATTTGAATTAGGCCCATTGATCATGCCTCTTGTGCAGTAGAAAATACTGAGCAGACTCCCCAGACCAATTTTCAATCTTAAATTGAGCTTGTTCTGGTGATAGCGAGACAATGAATCATGGCCTTTTTCACACAGAAAGCGTGTTTGCTTTGAAAAACGCGAGTCGCGGGCAGTGGAATGGGAAAATAACCCGCAAGGTCTCGAGATGAGAAGTTGAACTGATTTTAACTTGAGCCCCGACTTTTTATAATGTTATATCATGCACGAGACATTGCAAAAGACGTAAGGTGTAGCGCGTATTTACATATATAAACAATCTGTGTGAACTACTACTACGTCGACATGACATCCCCATCTTACTGATGGAGCAGTGTGATATGTAAAGTTTAAGAAACCTCCAATGCTGTGCGAAATGTAAATGCAGTGATGTTCAATCAAGGGTTACGACAAAAACAGACATACCACTGGAAATATTTACCGTTGCAGCTTTTTCTTCTTTTCTTTTCGTCTTCTCCATAAACCGCCAAATTCATCCCACTCCACGAACAAGACAGGTTAAACAAGCCCTTGACATCACTTCCTTTTCAGCTGAAACAAAGAGAAATATATACATGTTGAGGCAGTGTTAAAAATGATCTGTGACCAATATATATAAGAGGAAGGACTTTAAGGAAAGTTAATAACACATAACATAATAAAGATACATTCCTTAACAACAAATCTGTTAAAGCTAAATGTGTTCACCTTTCCTGTGAAGTGCTGAACCTTTAAAGGACTTGTTCAGCCTCCATTGCAGCTTCTTCAAGATCAGCATTGGGAGCTTTGAGTTCAAGTTCCCTGTTAATACTAGCAGCTTTCTGATAAAACTGGTCAAAATTAGATTTTGAGTTTTAAAAATATGCCAAGATATGTGTATATGAATTACAAAATACAGTTCAGAAAAAAGCTGAGAGACAGAGAAAGACAGACAGACAGAAAGATAGACAGACAGATAGTAAGTTAGCTTTTGCAAGAGATGGCTTCTTAAAATAACTGTTGGATTTAAGATTGTTGTTGGAGATGGAGGAGCAGGTGATCTGAAGACTGCAAGACAGAAAAATATTAAATTACAATAACATAAATATTGAATTACAAAAAAAAAAAAAAAACATTAAAGGCATGGCAAGTGTTGGGGTTATTGTGGTAGAACCATGGTATGCAGTGCTTTAACTACTAATAGAACACAGTAAAAGTACAGTTACTGAGGTAAAACCATGGTACGTGTCATGGTTACTGTGCTTTAACTACAAATACAAAAGTAAAACTATGCTTACTGTGGTGAAACCATGGAAAGTATTGTGTTTACCATGCTTTAACAACAAAATACCACAGCAAAACTATGGTTACTGAGGTAAAACCATGAAAAATGTTTTATTGAGCTTTAACAACAAATACCACAGTACAAATATGGGTACTACTACTGCGGTAACTTGCAAGTGTTGTGGTTATCGTGCTTTAACAACAGATACCACAGTAAAACTATGGTTACTGTTGTAAAAGCAGTGTAAGTGTTGTGGTTACCATGCTTTAACAACAGATACCACAGTAAAACTATGGTTACTGTGGTAAAAGCATTGTAAGTGTTGTGGTTACCATGCTTTAACAACAGATACCACAGTAAAACTATGGTTACTGTGGTAAAAACATTGTGAGTGTTGTGGTTACCATGCTTTAACAACAGATACCACAGTAAAACTATGGTTACTGTGGTAAAAGCATTGTAAGTATTGTGGTTACCATGCTTTAACAACAGATACCACAGTAAAACTATGGTTACTGTGGTAAAAACATTGCAAGTGTTGTGGTTACCGTGCTTTACCTACAAATACCACAGTAAAACCATGGCTACTGTGGTAAAAGCATTGCAAGTGTTCTGGTTACCGTGCTTTAACTACAAATACCACAGCAAAACGGTTACTGAGGTAAAACCATGAAAAGTGTTTATTGAGCTTTAACAACAAATACCACAGTAACACTATGGTTACTGTGGTAAAAGCTTAACAAGTGTTGTAGTTACGTGCTTTAACTACAAATACCACAGTAAAACTACAGTTACGCTGGGAGAAGCATGGGCTGCTTTTACTACACGACATGCTCGATATACTATGGTAAAAACATGGTAACATCGTGTGCACTTTTAACATGATCCCTTTCCCATCACTGGGGAATTTCAAATGAATATTACAATGAAAACTTACTATGCTGGCGTCCTTATTAATGATTTGAACGTCACCGTGCTTGAAAAATCGGACAAAATGTCCCATATTTAAACACGACACATGATTTCATTCATAAATACGTGACGATCGACTACTTTATGTATGGATGTATGGAACCCCTACCTGTACGTGTCTCGAAGTCATCTAAAATCCATATTTTTATAGGAATAAACAAACCACTTCGAATAGCTGCAAGAGTTTAACAAAAGAGCAAGTAGATAGAAAAGCCACAATGAATTGAGGCGAGTTTCTTAAAGTGACATATCTCCAGCTGCCGGTAGGGGCACTGTTATAGGAAACGCTTGTATTTGTCGTATTTAAAGGTATGGATATACGACTTATATGGTCGTATGGGTTGGAGGACTTGTTGGAAAATATTGTAATGCAGGATTTCGTTAGAGAATGAACTTATCTATCCCTCTACCTGCTCGTTTTTTTGAGAACTTTTGAAATAATAAAATAATGCCACCTCCAGAATGCTTTGTCGGCACATTCAGTTGCATGGGAAGATGTTCTGGGAATGATATTTCAACAATGACACATCAGAAAATGTTGTAATGCAGGATTTCGTTAGAGAATGAACTTATATATCTCTCTACGTGCTCGTTTTTTTTTTTTTTTTTTTGAGAACTTTTGAAATAATAAAATAATGCCACCTCCAGGATGCTTTGTCGGCACATACAGTTACATGGGAAGGCATGTTCTGGGTATGATATTTCAACAATGACAAATCAGAAATGTTGTAAAGCAGGATTTCGGTAAAGAATGAACTTATCTATGTGCTAACTAAACGTGCTCGTTTTTTTGAGAACTTGTGAAATAATACAATAATGCCACCTTCAGGATGCTTTGTCGGCACATTCAGTTGCATGGGAAGGCATGTTCTGGGTATGATATTTCAATAATTGCACATCAGAAAATGTTGTAATGCAGGATTTCGTTAGAGAATTAACTTATATATCCCTCTAAGTGCTCGTTTTTTTTTGAGAACGTTTGAAATAATAAAATAATGCCACCTCCAATTATGCTTTGTCGGCACATAACGTGGCATGTTCTGGGTATGACATTTCAACAATAACACATAAAAAAATGTATAATGCAGGATTTCGTTAAAGAATGAACTTTATTTATATTATATACAATGAATTGTCAGAATGAAGTAATTGATATCTTCTAATAAAGAACAAAAATGACATAACATTAAATCTCAGATGCAAACAAAAATGCCATCAATGCCACACACAAAAAAGCTTGGAGAACTGAAACAAACAATCTTTTTTTTTTTTTTTTTTTTTTTTTTTTTTACAGGGCTATATGTCTTTAGTTTAATGTAAACTGCCTTCTGAATAACAACCGCACAACTATTCCATTAAAAATGCGACCAAAAGCCCTGAGAGGGAGGGGTTACAGACAGCCGACATTTTAAGGTGGAACGGGTTCGGTGAATAAGGAGAGTCATTCTTCTGTTTCATCTTTAGTTCAAGTATGACTTTTTGAATATATTTCTGGACAAAGAGTCTTTAAAATTTAAATTTACATGTATAGGCTTTCCGGTTTTTTATCAGAAGTTCAAATATGACTTTTTACAGGGCTTGACATTAACTTTTTTGCTCACCAGCCACTGTGGCTAGTGGTTTTCCAAAGTTACTAGCCACTGAGCATTTTCACTGGCCACAATTTTGCAGTTTGGAAATTACATTTTATATGATTAAAGTTGACTTTGGCAGGCTTAAATTACTTGATTTTGAGTCATTTTACTTGATTTTAAAGATTTAAAACCCTTTCGAACTTTCACATGCAGAGTGAGAGAGCCTATTCTACGTTAAATGAAGCTTCACTACACTGAAGCTACCCCCCTAGGAAATGTAGCAAGCTAAGCTACAGCAACTTGGCAAAGTAGTTTACTACATCTAAGCTAGTTTTTATTTATTTAATTTTACATTGAACCAACTTCATTCCAATCAATGCTATCTCAGTGATCAAGAAAATTCAAGCAGATAGACATGCATACTTTTTCAGTTATTCAAAAATTGTCGAAATCAATTTGGCAACAAAAACATGATCCATAATATTAACAAAACCAGGTGTTGAGAGTGTGTGTATGCTCATCTGTATGTGTATGATATGTGCTTGCATTTATGCTCAATTTAGACTTGGGCACTTTTGCAGGAAACTAAGTTAATTAACCACTCAACTCAGATCAAAGTAGGCTACAGTAGCAAAATAATTAAGACCTGCTCCAAACAGTACCAACGTGGCAAAAAACAAAACATGTGCCTATATTTGTGTGTGTGTGTGTGTGTGTGTGTGTGTGTGTGTGTGTGTGTGTGTGTGTGTGTGTGTGTGTGTGTGTGTGTGTGTGTGTGTGTGTGTGTGTGTGTGTCTCCATGGAAAAGTTTAATTCATTCATATCAAGAGGTGGCCAGGTTGGACCCCGATGCTTTTAATAAGAGCTGTTTATTCAAGAGACACAATAGATTCTTTTAAAACTTGAAGACGATTTCTCTTTTGTCACCGCACGGATGACGCGAGTGCGAACTGAGAACTCGGGAACAAACGTCAACTAGATAGTGCGCGTATCCGGTGCACGCGCCTATCCCGTCTTTCCGCGCTCATTGCCAAAGGAGTCCTTTGAAAGGCTCGCGCGCATCTCTGTGCGCGTCTGCGCGAGGCAGAAAGGAACGTAGAAAGTGAAGTATATCCGCAACTTGGCAGTTGTGTTTCCAATTTGAGCTTGATCCTCAGAAATGTATGCTACTGCCCAACACTGACAAGAAGAACTGATTGCGCGTGGACAGAGCTTCTGCACGCTTCTGTTGTGTGTCATTTAGCGCGATTCCGCCTATCCCGCCTTCACTTACTGCAAGTTGATCGATAAAGAATTGTAATGCAATTTTAATTTTGTGATACGACGGTCTTCGCATTTCATTTGGTTGTAGGCTGAAATTATATTCGACCCGCCAAAGTGGCTAGTGGGAGTGGCTGCCTTACCCGCCACAGCTGAAATCTACCCGCATTTGGCGGGTTGGCGGGTGTTAATGTCAAGCCCTGACTTTTTAAACATTTTTTGCTGCCTCTAGATTCCATGAACTTGAACTTTCTATACATATAAATGAATTTCTTCTGATGCTTCATCAGTGCTTTAAGGATGACCTTTTGAACTTATTTGTGGCCAAATAGTCTTTGAACTTGAATCTTCTATACAGACTTATGACTTTCAGTTGTTTCATCAGTAGTTTCATCAGTGGAGCATGGATGACATTTTTTGACAATGTCTATAAAAATTAAAAGACTCTGGATCCCATGAACTTGAACCATCTATGCATACATAAAGATTCCTTCTTCTGTTTCATCTTTAGTTCAAGTATGGCTTTTTGAATATATTTTTGGACAAAGAGTCTTTGAACTTTACATTCAAATTCACACGTATAGGCTTTCGGATGTCTCAGAAGTTAAAATATGACTTTTGAAAAAACATTTCTGCTCATGGATTCCATGAACTTGAACTTTCTATACATTTAAATAGATTCCTTCGGATGTTTTATTAGTTCTTTAAGGATGACTTTTTGAACTTATTTGTGGCCAAATAGTCTTTGAACTTGAATCTTCTATACAGACTTATGACTTTCAGTTGTTTCATCAGTAGAGCAAGGATGACATTTTTGACAAAAAATATAATTTCTATAAAAAATAATAGACTTCGGGTCCCATGAACTTGAAATTTCTATGCATACATATAGATTCCTTCTTCTGTTTCATCTTTAGTTCAAGTATGGCTTTTTGAATATATATTTTTGGACAAAGAGTCTTTGAACTTTACATTCAAATTCACACGTATAAGCTTTCGGATGTTTTATCAGAAGTTAAAATGTGACTTTTGAAAAAAAAAATCTGCCCATGGATTCCATGAACTTGAACTTTCTATACATTTAAATAGATTCCTTCGGATGTTTTATTAGTTCTTTAAGGATTACCTTTTGAACTTATTTCTGGCCAAAGAGTCTTTGAACTTGAATCTTTTATACAGACTTTTGACTTTCAGTTGTTTCATCAGTAGAGCAAGGATGACATTTAAAAAAAATTAAAAAAAAAAAATCTGAATCCGGATTCCATGAACTTGAACTTTCTATGCATACATAAAGATTCCTTCTTCTGTTTCATCTTTAGTTCAAGTATGACTTTTTGAATATATTTCTGGAAAAAGAGTCTTTAAAATTTAAATTTACATGTATAGGCTTTCTGATGTTGTATCAGAAGTTAAAATATGACTTTTGAAAAAAAAATTCTGCCCATTGATTCCATTTACTTGAACTTTCTATACATTTAAATACATTCCTTCGGATGTTTTATTCGTTCTTTAAGGATGACCTTTTAAACTTCTTTGTGGCCAAAGAGTCTTTGAACTTGATTCTTATACAGACTTTTGACTTTCAGTTTTTTCATCAGTAGAGCAAGGATGACATTTAAAAAAAAAAAAAAAAAAAAATCTGAATCCGGATCCCATGAACTTGAACTTTCTATGCATACATAAAGATTCCTTCTTCTGTTTCATCTTTAGTTCAAGTATGACTTTTTGAATATATTTTTGGACAAAGAGTCTTTAAAATTTAAATTTAAATTTACATGTATAGGATTTCTGATTTTTTTTATCAGAAGTTCAAATATGACTTTTTGAAAAAAATTTGCTACCCCTAGATTCCATGAACTTGAGCTTTAAATACATATAAATAGATTCCTTCTTATGCTTCATCAGTGCTTTAAGGATGACCGTTTGAAATTATTTGTGGCCAAATAGTCTTTGAACTTGAATCTTCTATACAGACTTTCAGTTGTTTCATCAGTAGAGCAAGGACAACATTTTTTGACAAAAAAAAAAAAAAAATCTGACTCCGGATCCCATGAACTTGAACTTTCTATACATTTAAATAGATTCCTTCTGATGCTTCATCAGTGCTTTAAGGACAACATTTTGAACTTATTTGTGGCCAAATAGCCTTTGAACTTGAATCTTCTATACAGACTTATGACTTTCAGTTGTTTCATCAGTAGAGCAAGGATGACATTTTTTGACAAAAAAAAAAATTATTTCTATAAAAAATAATAGACTTCGGGTTCCATGAACTTGAACTTTCTATGCATACATATGATTCCTTCTTCTGTTTCATCTTTAGTTCAAGTATGGCTTTTTGAATATATTTTTGGACAAAGAGTCTTTGAACTTTACATTCAAATTCACACATATAGGTTTTCGGATGTTGTATCAGAAGTTAAAATGTGACTTTTGAAAAAAAAATTCTGCCCATGTATTCCATGAACTTGAACTTTCTATACATTTAAATAGATTCCTTCGGATGTTTTATTAGTTCTTTAAGGATGACCTTTTGAACTTATTTGTGGCCAAATAGTCTTTGAACTTGAATCGTCTATACAGACTTATGACTTTCAGTTGTTTCATCAGTAGAGCAAGGATGACATTTTTTGAGAAAAAAAATATTTTCAGACTCCGGATCCCATGAACTTGAACTTTCTATGCATACATATAGATTCCTTCTTCTGTTTCATCTTTAGTTCAAGTATGACTTTTTGAATATATTTCTGGAAAAAGAGTCTTTAAAATTTAAATTTACATGTATAGGCTTTCTGATGTTGTATCAGAAGTTAAAATATGACTTTTGAAAAAAAAATTCTGCCCATTGATTCCATTTACTTGAACTTTCTATACATTTAAATACATTCCTTCGGATGTTTTATTCGTTCTTTAAGGATGACCTTTTAAACTTCTTTGTGGCCAAAGAGTCTTTGAACTTGATTCTTATACAGACTTTTGACTTTCAGTTTTTTCATCAGTAGAGCAAGGATGACATTTTTTGAAAAAAACAAAAAAATCTGAATCCGGATCCCATGAACTTGAACTTTCTTTGCGTACATAAAGATTCCTTCTTCTGTTTCATCTTTAGTTCAAGTATGTCTTTTTGAATATATTTTTGGACAATGAGTCTTTAAATTTTAAATTTAAATTTACATGTATAGGCTTTTGATTTTTTATCAGAAGTTCAAATATGACTTTTTGAAAAAATGTTGCTGCCCCTAGATTCCATGAACTTGAACTTTCTATACATTTAAATAGATTCCTTCTGATGTTTTATTAGATCTTCAAGGATGACCTTTTGATCTTATTCTTGGCCAAATAGTCTTTGAACTTGAACTTTCTATATATACTAATATATTCCTTCTTATGTTTCATCCCAAGTTTAAATATGTCTTTTGAAAAAAAAAAAAAAAATTCTGACTCCGGATCCCATGAACTTGAACTTTCTATGCATACATATAGATTCCTTCTTCTGTTTCATCTTTAGTTCAAGTATGACTTTTTGAATACATTTTTGGACAAAGAGTCTTTGAACGTTACATTCAAATTCACATGTATAGGCTTTCGGATGTTGTATCAGAAGTTCAAATATGACTTTTTAAACATTTTTTGCTGCCCCTAGATTCAATGAACTTGAATTCGCTATCTCGGGGGAACTTCGAGCTGTGTCAAAACGCTAGGGGACGCCTCTGCGTGCCATGTCATGAAGCACTTGTGTAATCAGTCCAATAGCGGGACGATACGTCACGGGCGACCTGTGTGTAATGTGTTTGGGGCTTGAGCATGCCCAGTCAGCTCTCGAGGGGGTTGGCTGTGAGCATTGCGAGAGTCTCCCAATGCGAACACTGAGATCACGCCGGGCACTCTTCGAGGAGAGTGCTTTTGCTCGCGGTCCTCAGGGCTCGGGTCCCGCTGTTGCCGAGGCGCAGCGAAGGCTCGCGTCCTGGGGATCGCAGTTAGATCTAGTGGCGGGGTTAGAGACGGGTGATCCCCTATCTCTGCCCTTACCCGCTGGATCTCAAGCCTCAGCTCGCGAGTTGGAAGCACGCTCTGCGGTTTCTTCCGCTCACGCTGAGGCACAAGATCAACTGCAGCACTCCAGTTCCGAGGAACTGGATGTTGTAAGCATAACTGAAACTGACGATTTACTTCCACCACTACACACACATGCACAGGAGGATCTTATGGAGGTTGTTACTCGCGCCGTTGCCAGATTAAGCTTAGACTGGCCGGCCGAGCAGTATGAAACACATAAACAGCAAAGTAGGCTAGATGAGAGATTTCTGCCCTCATATTCACAACCTCTTAGCTTGCCATTTTTCCCGGACCTCCACACCGAGGTGTCGAGGTCCTGGGCTAGACCAGCATCTGCCAGAGTTTTCAACCCGTCGACATCCGAATATTCAAATATAAACGGGTTGAAAGCTCACGGTTATGCGGCGATGCCGTGGGTGGAAGAGACGTTCGCGAGCTATCTCTCCCCCGCGTCAGCATCGTCGCTGCAAGCCCCGCAGCTGCCCACCAAGCCCGTAAGAACGACATCAGCGCTGGTGGGCAGGGCTTACTCGGCAGCAGGGCAGACGGCCGCCTGTTTACGTACGGTGGCCGTCCTGCAAGCATATCAGGCTGATTTGTTGGGGGATATAAATGAGGAAACTGAAGAAGTGGGGAGAGAGACAATAGCTGAAATTAGACGGGCAGCAGATTTGTCTCTTCGTGCCACCAGGGAGACGGCCAAATCCATCGGCCGCTCTATGGCAGCCCTGGTGGCCACGGAGAGACATTTATGGTTGAACCTCTCTGATATAAAAGAGAGGGATAAAAAATTCCTAATAGGCGCCCGTCTCGCCTTCTGGTCTGTTTGGTGATGCAGTAACAACGGTCGTCGACCGTTACCAAGAGGCCAGAAGGCAGGCGGCAACTTTTCAGAAATTTCTCCCCCGAAAATCGTATCCCCCAGGGGCTGCCGGGCGGGGGCAGCCCCAGCCGAGTACGTCCTCCTCCGTAGCGCATCGAGCGCAGCAAAAACAGAGCGTGGCCACTCGGGCCCCCCCGCAGAGAGAACGGGGGTCCGGGCGACGCGCTCAGCCGTGACCTTCCCGCGGTAGGACGGATCTGAGGACCGTCCTTATCGCTAGGAAGGCCTCGGCTAAGAAGTCCTGACGCCAAGAGCGCAGGGCTTCCGATGGCAGTCCCCTCCGGGAAAGTGCGGCTCGCCGAGGCGCCCGCTCTTTCCCGGTGCCATCAGGGGGCCGGTCTGCCAACCCTGCCACCATTGGTGCTTCAGGGCGCGGCGGTCCCCGGTGAACGCATATCTCCATGTCCGCCCGGAAACGTAGCGGCTTGGGGATGTTCGCGCCCTCTCGGGAGGGCTCCAGGGCGGTCAGTTCGGTTGCTACCTGCCGGTTATCCGTTACAGGACTCCGGGCTGACCACACAGGAAAATCCAGAGACCAGCCTCGAGAGGCTGGTTCCCTTAGTAGATTTTCTGGCAGCGTGGAAACTTCTGCCGAATGTCTCAGAATGGGTCCTGCGTACAATAGAAAAAGGGTACAGAATTCAATTCGGGTTACACCCGCCCGTGTTCAACGGGGTTACTGCCACGGTAGTAAGCCCCGAGCAGGCTCTGGTAATGGAACAAGAGGTACAGACTCTTCTGCGAAAAGAGGCTATAGAACGGGTCCCTCCCTACCGCAGAGAGTCGGGGTTTTACAGCCGGTACTTCATAGTTCCAAAGAAGGATGGGGGGTTAAGGCCTATCTTAGATCTGCGTCATCTAAACATAGCAGTAAAAAGATTAAAATTCAAAATGCTCGCCATAAAACAGATCGTGTGTCACATCAGGTCCGAGGACTGGTGCGTCACGATAGATTTAAAAGATGCGTACTTCCACATCTCCATCCTTCCGCAGCACAGACAGTTCCTCAGGTTCGCTTTTGGGGGAAAAGCGTACCGATATCGAGTGCTGCCATTCGGTCTAACTTTATCGCCCCGCACTTTCACAAAGTGCGTGGATGCAGCTCTGGCAAGGGGTTCTCCCCGAGGGGAAACCCTTTTCGCTTAATCAAGGTCACGCGGCGCTGCCTACGTGCCTTGGTGAAGTGGAAAGATCCTTGGTTCCTTACCCAAGGTCCAGTTCTGGGGGCTCCTTGCCGTCGCGTAATGCTAACAACGGATGCCTCCCTAACTGGCTGGGGAGCGGTCATGAGTGGCCGCTCGGCCCAAGGTCTGTGGAGGGGCCATCAGCTCTCCTGGCACATAAACCAGCTGGAGCTGATGGCTGTGTTTCAAGCACTCAAACACTTCCTCCCAGACCGCCATGTGTTAGTTCGGTCAGACAACACTTCGGTGGTCTCGTATATAAATCACCAGGGGGGATTAAGATCGCGTCGGTTGTGGAAGCTCACGCATCACATTCTAATATGGGCCCAAGGCAAGATGCTCTCGCTCAGGCCGATGTACATCCCGGGGGTCCTGAATGTAGCGGCAGACTCCCTGTCGAGGCAGGGAGTGGTGCCGGGGGAATGGAGGCTCCACCCCGAGGTGGTGGAGGAGCTGTGGATCCGCTTTAGGCGAGCCCAGGTGGATCTGTTTGCGTCTCGAGAGACGACACACTGTCCAGCATTCTTTTCCCTCACACATCCAGCCCCACTGGGGCTGGACGCAATGGTACAGACGTGGCCGAGGCTGCGTCTGTACGCCTTTCCCCCTCTGGCGTTGCTCCCAGGAGTGCTGGAGAGAGTCCGCCGGGACGGGGTTAAGCTCTTATTGGTAGCCCCGTTCTGGCCGGGCCGAGTATGGCTCTCAGTCATCATGTCTCTCCTAGAGGGTCCTCCCTGGGAAATCCTAGTCAGGAGGGATCTTCTTTCGCAGGCCGGGGGGTCAGTACTGCACCCGCACCCGGAACTGTGGAAACTATGGGCTTGGCCCCTGAGGGGGCCCAGTTCATAAACACGGGTCTATCGACTGAGGTGATAGAGACCATGTTGCACTCCAGAGCACCATCCACAAGGAGACTTTACGCACTCAAATGGAGAGTTTTTGTCGCCTGGTGTACGCACCAGACTTTGGACCCTGTTAACTGCCCGGTCTGTTCAGTTCTCGAGTTCTTGCAAGAAAAATTCTCCACAGGGTTATCCCCGTCGACTCTGAAAGTGTATGTGTCGGCGATATCTGCTTATCATAATCCATTAGATAACACATCATCAGGGAGACACCCGTGGGTCACGCGTTTCCTCCGTGGTACCTTGAGGCTCAGACCTGCGGCACGCTCGAGGGTGCCGACTTGGGACCTGGCCATAGTGCTGGAAGGCCTTATGTTGGCTCCCTTCGAGCCGTTAGAGGAAGTGTCAGAAAAGTTCTTCACACTAAAAACAGTGTTTTTCCTGGCGAGATTTCATCACTGAAAAGAGTAGGAGACCTACAGGCTCTATCAGTAGCACCTTCTTGCCTTGAATTTGCACCAGGAATGGTGAAAGCATTTCTCTTCCCGAGGGAAGGATATGTTCCCAAGGTCCCGACCAACGTGCCGGGACCAGTAATGCTGCAGGCTTTCTGTCCGCCTCCGTTCACTAGTCAAGACCAAGAGAAGCTAAATCTGCTATGTCCGGTCAGGGCCCTAGATGCATATGTCCACAGAGCTGCCCTGTGGTGAAAGTCAGAACAGTTGTTTGTATGTTTTGGGTCCTCGAGTAAGGGAAAATCGGCTTCAAAGCAGATGTAACACTCGTCTAAGAATTAGAAATAGTTTAATGGATTGCTTACTATGTAATATAGTTAGGATTTGGATTAGTCAGAAGATTTTAGGGATCGCTAAGGAGGTAGCAGGTTATACTGAGAAGCAACAGACAGACACAGATTCAATTTGAAATAGACGTATAATTGATTTCACGGTAAAAGAAAAAGTAGAAAGTTAAATAAATAAAAGAAAGTAAATTACAAGATCACGTGGACTATAAACAATAAAAACTGACTGAAAATTCCCTCTGAGTGCACTCGTTCTTTTTCCTTTTAAATATACACACAGACCGGTCAATTCAGTACATCAAAAAAATAATAAAACAAAGAAAAGAATACACAGAGAAATATAATGTCTCTCAAAAGACCTCAAGTGTTCTCAAAGTTTTGACTGTCTTGATCTGGTCTATGGATGACCATACACCCTTCCGAGATCTTTAGATCGAAACGTCTTTATTCACTAGAAGTGAACTGGAAGAATCAAAGAAAGGAAATCGTCGCCTCTCCACGACGAATCTTCTACTCTGCTAAAGGGTTGCTTGGCTCGCCATCAAACGTGAGGTTCACAGGGTGTCACAGAAGATCGCTCGGGTGTCACGGTTCCAAGAATCAAGAAAGAAGAAAAGAGAGAAGAAAGAAGAAGAAAAATAGAAACGAGAAAGACAAAAAACCTGGCCTCTGAATCAATAGCGCTTCGCTTACACAGACACGTGGCCAACAATGGCGACGGTGAAACTCTCTGATCGATTTGTTTGCTCTCACACAGGCGCACCTCGATTACAGGCGTGCGCGACCATAAAATGGCGTCGTGAACTAATAAAACATATTACTCTACTCTGTCGGCTCTTTTACTCAGGATGCATCGAAGTAATTAAAATTTAAACTTCCTCATACTCTTCGGAGGGTTTTCGGATCAGCATTTCAAATTTTGGATCAGAATTGGATCGCGTTGATCAATCACGTCTGCTCTCCTCATCAAGGTTGTCTCTTCTGTCATCGCGCATGCTCATTGACACGCACGGCGCAACTGACGAAGAGCTCTCATTCGTCAATCACTGAGGATTGTTCTAGAACAAATTTGCATGCATTTATTTAATTTTAATTATTCTTACATCTCTTATGGACAGCTTTTATTAAGGGAATTATATAATTTGATAGTATATAAATTAAATAATCCCCCTTATCTAACCTGTGTTACACAGACGCTTAGCAAGTGGATAGTCGAGGCTATCTCGCTCGCTTATGAGTCGGTCGGACATCCTTCACCTATGAGGGTCCGCGCCCACTCTACTAGGAGTATGGCTGCCTCTATGGCTCTTATTTCGGGAGTTTCACTGTCAGAGGTTTGTGATGCGGCTGGGTGGTCCTCTCCGCATACATTTGTGAGGTTTTACAATCTAGACGTAGCCTCTACTCCGGGGTCTCGGGTGTTTCTGGGTTAAATCACACATACAGACATTTGGGACTCTCGCGACGTGGGTATTGAGGTCCCCTAGCGTTTCGACGCAGCTCGAAGTTCCCTCAAGATAGGGAACGTCTCAGGTTACGTATGTAACCATGGTTCCCTGAGAGGGAACGAGACGCTGCGTCGCGATGCCATACTCCCGGCATGCCTGTGATCGATTTGTTCGACTTTTCCAGAAGCTAGTGACTGTTTGGTCCGGGTATGCTTTATAGCTTCCCGGTCGATGATGTCACCCGCCCGTGAATTATCGTCCCGCTATTGGACTGATTACACAAGTGCTTCATGACATGGCACGCAGAGGCGTCCCCTAGCGTTTCGACGCAGCGTCTCGTTCCCTCTCAGGGAACCATGGTTACATACGTAACCTGAGACGCTTTCTATACATATAAATGGATTTCTTCTGATGCTTCATCAGTGCTTTAAGGATGACCTTTTGAACTTATTTGTGGCCAAATAGTCTTTGAACTTGAATCTTCTATACAGACTTATGACTTTCAGTTGTTTCATCAGTAGTTTCATCAGTAGAGCATGGATGACATTTTTTGACAATTTCTATAAAAATTAAAAGACTCGGGCCAAATAGTCTTTGAACTTGAAACTTCTATACAGACTTATGACTTTCAGTTGTTTCATCAGTAGAGCAAGGATGACATTTTTTGACCAAAATAATAATTTCTATAAAAAATAATAGACTTCGGGTCCCATGAACTTGAACTTTCTATGCATACATATTGATTCCTTCTTCTTTTTCATCTTTAGTTCAAGTATGGCTTTTTGAATATATTTTTGGACAAAGAGTCTTTGAACTTTACATTCAAATTCACACGTATAAGCTTTCGGATGTTTTATCAGAAGTTAAAATGTGACTTTTGAAAAGAAAAATCTGCCCATGGATTCCATGAACTTGAACTTTCTATACGTTTAAATAGATTCCTTCAGATGTTTTATTAGTTCTTTAAGGATTACCTTTTGAACTTATTTCTGGCCAAAGAGTCTTTGAACTTGATTCCTTTATACAGACTTTTGACTTTCAGTTGTTTCATCAGTAGAGCAAGGATGACATTTTTTGAAAAAAAACAAAAAAAACAATTCTGAATCCGGATCCCATAACCTTGAACTTTCTATGCATACATATAGTTCCCTTTTGAGAGAGGTTCCTCGTATTACGTATGAGTTTTCCCATACGTAATACTCGTTCCTCTCTCTCAGGGAACCGAGGTTACGAAAGTAACCGAGTACGATTTCTTCTTCTGTTTCATCTTTAGTTCAAGTATGACTTTTTGAATATATTTTTGGACAAAGAGTCTTTGAACGTTACATTCAAATTCACATGTATAGGCTTTCGGATGTTGTCTCAGAAGTTCAAATATGACTTTTGAAAAAATATTCTGCCCATGGATTCCATGAACTTGAACTTTCTATACATTTAAATAGATTCCTTCGGATGCTTTATTAGTTCTTTAAGGATGACCTTTTGAACTTATTTGTGGCCAAAGAGTCTTTGAACTTGAAACTTCTATACAGATATTTGACTTTCAGTTGTTTTATCAGTAGAGCAAGGATGACATTTTTTGACAAAAAAAATATATTTTCTGACTCCGGTTCCCATGAACTTGAACTTTCTAAGCATACATATAGATTCCTTCTTCTGTTTTATCTTTAGTTCAAGTGTGACTTTTTGAATATATTTTTGGACAAAGAGTCTTTGAAATTTAAATTTAAATTTACATGTATAGGCTTTCCGATTTTTTATCAGAAGTTCAAATATGACTTTTTGAAGATTTTTTGCTTCCCCTATATTCCATGAACTTGAACTTTCTATACATTTAAATAGATTCCTTCTGATGTTTTATTAGTTCTTCAAGGATGACCTTTTGATCTTATTATTTGCTAAATAGTCTTTGAACTTGAACTCTCTATATATACTAATATATTCCTTATGATGTTTCATCCCAAGTTCAAATATGACTTTTGGAAAAATGTTCTGCCCCTGGATTCCATGAACTTGAACTTTCTATACATATAAATTAGATTCCTTCTGATGCTTCATCAGTGCTTTAAGGATGACCTTTTGAACTTATTTGTGGCCAAATAGTCTTTGAACTTGAATCTTCTAAACAGACTTATGACTTTCAGTTGATTCATCATTAGAGCAAGGATGACTTTTTTTTGACAGAAAAAAATAATTTCTTACTCAGGATCCCATGAACTTGAACTTTCTATGCATACATATATATTCCTTCTTCTGTTTCATCTGTAGTTCAAGTATGGCTTTTTGAACATATTTTTGGACGAAGAGTCTTTGAACTTTAAAATTAATTTCACACCTATGGGCTTTTGGATTTGGCCACCAATAAGTTAAAAAGGGTCATCCTTGAACCACTGATGAAGTATCAGAAGAAGTCTGAGAGTCCCAACTGTAACTGTCTAAACATTCATACATTTAGATAATACATTAGCTAGAAAATGTTCCATATTTAACTACTGAATATATTTCTTGAACCTTCTGTGGAATAGGAATTAGTCAGAATCCACATCAATTGCATTTCAATCCTGTAGGTCGAATGTGGAATCCTGTTAAAGGCAATGCATAAAATTAATGCGTTTAACATTGAAGAGTTTAGGGCTTTTGCATTTCATTGCTTTTCAAAAAACTTGTGCACTGAAGACTTTTGCATGCATTGTATAAAAACCTTTTGTGCATTGAAGAAATCAGAGCATTTGCATTGCACTGAAATAAGAACTTGTTGCGCATTGAAGAAATAAGTACTTTTTCATTGCATTTCATGAAATAACTCGTTGTGCACTGAATATATTTTACATTGCATTGCACCTAAAAGAACTCGTTGCGCAATGAGCATATTAGCGATTTTGCATTGCTTTGCAGCGCATAGGAAAAATCTCGTGCAATGATGCGATTAATGCTTTTGCATTGCATTGCATAAAATAACTCATTGCGCATTGAAGATTTAGCGCTTTTGCATTGCATATAAGAATTCAGGGTGCAATGAAAAGATTAGTGCTTTTGCATTGCATACGAAAAAACTCGTACATTGAAGCAACAAAAACCCTTTGTGCATTGAAAAAAATAGTGCTTTTGCATTGCATATATTAGAATTCGCGATGCATTGTGAAGAGATAAGTGTTTTTGCATTGCGTTGCATGAAATAACTCGTTGTGCATTGAAGATAACGCTTTGCATTGCATTGCATATAAGAGTTTGCTGTAAGGTTAAAATTAGTGCTTTTGCATTGCATACGAAAAACTTGTGCAATAAGGATTAGTGCTTTTGCATTGCAATGAACTCATCATGCATTGAAGATATTAGCGCTTTTGCATTTGTATACGAAAAACTTGTGCACTTAGGAGATTATTGTTTTTGCATTGCATTGCATTGCATTGCATACGAAAAAACTTGTTCAATAAGGAGATTAAAGCTTTTGCATTGCATTGCATATAAGAACTCGTTGTGCAGAAAGAGATTAGTGCTTTTGCAATTGCATTGCATATAAAGAACTAGTTGCGCATTGAAGAAATAAGTGCTTTTGCATTGCATAGAAAAAAGTTGTGCAATGACGTGATTAATGATTTTACATTGCATTGTATACGAAAAAACTTGTGCACTGGGGAGATTAGTGCTTTTGTATTGCACTGCATACGAAAAAACTGGTTCAATGAGGAGATTAAAGCTTTTGCATTGCATTTGAACTCACCATGCATTGAAGATATTAGCGCTTTTGCATTGCATTGCATTAAGAACTCCTTGCCATTAAAGAAATGTGATTTTGCATTGCATTGCATATCGCTGTGCAAAGAACAGATTAATGCTTTTTCATTGCTGTGCATTTCATTGCATAACGAAAAACTCGTGCATTGAAGATTTTGAATGCATACAAAAACTTTATATGTAGTGATTAAATTGTGCTTTTGCATTGCATAGAAAAAAGCTTGTGCAATGACGCGTTTAATGATTTTACATTCCATTGCATACGAAAAAACTTGTGCACTTGAAGGAGATTAAGTGCTTTTGCATTGCATGCAAAAACTTGCTGTGCATCGAAGAGATAGTGTTTTGTATTGCATAAAAACTCGTTGTGCATTGCGATAGCGCTTTTGAATTGCATTGCATATAAGAACTGTTGAGCATTGAAGAAAAAAGTGATTTTGCATTGCATTGCATATCGTGGTGCAAAGAAGAGATTAATGCTTTTTCATTGCTTTGCATTGCATTGCATAACGAAAAACTTGTGCATTGAAGATTTTGCATGCATACAAAAACTATTTGTGTATGAATAAATTGTGCTTTTGCATTGCATAAAGAACTCATTGTTCAGAAAGAGATTAGTGATTTTTACAATAGAAAAAATCTCATGCAATGACGCGTGTAACAAGTTCGATATGATAAGGAAGGAAGAGGACACAGGGGTCGGCTGGACTGTTGATGCTTCTCCTTTTTATTCTCTTACTCAAAGTCAACAACACACTCAGGCGTGTGCCTTCAGTCAAACTCATATACAACAATAGCTTCCGGTTCGCGGCACTTCCAGGTCAAGTCCGGCTTCCGGGTCAAACTCAGGGTCCTGTGTTGCGCATCAACAGTCCGACTCTCTCTCTTCCTCGTCTGCGGTTCCACCGGTGTTTTATCCCCTCTCCGCGCCCATTACTGGAACAAGAGACAGGTGTTATTAATCTGCTTCCAACCCACTCACTTACCGCTCGTCCCGCGGCTCTCTCTCCCGCTGCAGACCTCGCTGAACCACGCCCCCCTTGCCACAACGCGATTAATGACTTTACATTGCATTGCATACGATAAAACGTGTTCAATGAGGAGATTAAAGCTTTTGCATTCATTGCATATAAGAACTCGTTGGGCATTGAAGAAATAAGTGCTTTTTGCATTGCATTCTATTGCATAAAGAACTCGTTGTGCAGAAAGAGATTAGTGCTTTTGCATTGCATTGCATATATAAGAACTAGTTGCGCATTGAAGAAATAAGTGCTTTTGCATTGCATAGAAAAAAGCTTGTGCAATGACGCGATTAATGATTTTACTTCTCATTGCATACGAAAAACTTGTGCACTGGGGAGATTAGTGCTTTTGCATTGCATTGCGTATGAAAAAACTTGTGCACTGAGGAGATTAGTGCATTTGCATTGTATTGCATGCAAATACTTGCTGTGCATCGAAGAGATAGTTCTTTTGCATTGAATAAAAAACTGGTGCACTGAAGATAGCGCTTTGCATTGCATAGAAGAACTCATTGAGCATTGAAGAAATGAGTGATTTTTGCATTGCATTGCAGCGATCTGTGCAAAGAAGAGATTTTAATCTTTTTCATTGCTTCGCATTGCATTGCATAACGAAAAACTCGTGAATTGAAGATTTTGCATGCATGCAACAAAAACGATTTGTGCATTGAATAAATTGTACTTTTGCATTGCATTGCATAAAGAACTCGTTGTGCACAGAAAGAGATTAAGTGCTTTTGCATTAGAAACAGCTCATGCAATGACGCGATTAATGATTTTAATTGCATTGCATACGAAAACACTTGTTCAGTGAGGAGATTAAAGCTTTTGCATTGCATTGAACGTCTCGGTTACGTATGTAACCCTCGTTCCCTGAAGGAGGGAATGGAGACGTACGTCAGAACTGAACCGACGAATTGGGATCTGACCTCAGAGACCTATCCACTTCGAGTGTATAAAAACGACGTAGAACGTAGGAACGGTCTGTGCCGAGGAAAAACCGAGACATGAAGTACGCGTCCTTCAGGTCGAACGCTGCGAACCAATCCTGGGGACGGATGCATTGAAAAATGCATTTCTGCGTAACATCCAGAACGGGAGCTTGAGCAGGGCCCGATTCAGGACGCGCAGGTCCAGGATTGGCCGTAGCCCACCCCCTTCTTGGGCACAATGAAGTAGGGACTGTAGAACCCTGTCTTCATCTCGGCTGGAGGAACCGGCTTGATCGCGTCCTTCGCCAGTAGGACCTCGAACTCTGACCGCAAGACTCGAGCGTCGCTGCTTCGCACTGAGGTGAAGAGGACGCCTTTGTACTTGGGTGGCCGGTGAGTGAACTGAATCGCGTAGCCGAGTCTGATGGTACTGATGAGCCAACGGGACGGTCGAGGGAGCTGTAGCCACACTCCCAGGGACCGCCCGCGCGGGACCAACAGCACCACAGACATGCCCGGGGTGGAGCAGCGCCCTGGCTCGACTCGGGAGGCCCGGAGGCAGCGGGAGGCCCGGAGGAGTGTCGCGCGAGCACTCCTGGTGCGGGCAGGGAGTGGGTGAGAAGGCCCGGAGGCGTCCTCGAGCTCACTCGGCTGCTCGCTGCCCGGAGGCAGAGAGGTGGGAGAATCAGACCCGACTCGGGAGGCCCGTGGGCGGCCCAGAGTGTTATCTGAATGTTCCCGGAAGGGGCAGAGAGTGGGTGAGAAGGCCAGAGGCGTCCTCAAGCCCACCCTGCTGCCTACTGCCCGAAGGCAGGGAGGTGGGGCACTCAGACCCTACTCGGGAGGCCCGAAGGCGGCCCGGAGTATTGTCCGAGTACTCCAGGTTGGGGCAGAGTGTGGGTGAGAAGGCCCAGGGGCGGTCTCGATGCCCACACTACTGCCCCCTGGCGAGGGAGGGGAGGAAAGAAGTAGCAAGGCCCGGGGGCGTTGCACACTTCCAACCTGGCCCTCTGAGGCCCAGAGAGAGAGGAACTGCTCTGAATATGTGGGTACCGCTGGACTCCAGAGAGCCAGTGGCAGAACGTTAACCAGTCAGGGCCCCCCGGTCCTCCTCCGGGGGGGTGGGGGAGGGATACAAATATCACCTCCCCCCGAGCAGCTCCTGTTCTCCCCAGCCTGTCCGTCTCAGGGCCGCGTCCCCTTGCGCTTGCCTGCCGGTTAGCGGGGCCCTGGACGGGTTGGGCGCCTCCCTCGCGCCCGGCACCCTGCTCCTCCAGTGGAGGCTGCTGCTCGGCTCTAGCAGGGTGGAGGCGGACGCAGGAGGGGATGCCCTCGGCGACAAGCCGGCAGAGGCGCCGCGACCGACGACCGAGCAGCTCGTCGTCGGCACCCTGGTGCAACGCCTCTGTCTGCTTCTGGGCCACCAAGAACTGCTGGGCAACGTTCTCGATGGCGTCGCCGAGGAGGCCAGCCCGACAGACAGGCCTTCCTTACGCATATCTGCCGGGTTAGCCCCCTGTTCCTGGACAACTTGTGTGGACATCGCCTGACCCAGGGAGCGTGCAGTGATTTTCATCGCCCCTAGGGCGAGGTCCAACACCGCACGCAGTTCCTGCACAACCCCTGGGCTGGGACTACCCTCGTGCATGCAGGGCAGAGGGCAGTGAGAGAGGGAAAACAATAATACTTTTTTTTTTTTTTTCTCTCATTTTTGGCCCTTTTGACCCTCCATATTTCCCTCTCTGCGATGCAGCAATTGACATCTGTCCTCTGCCAGAGCAAAAAATGAAACACTAAGACCTTTTCTCTTCCAGGACCAGCGATTCCATCTCTCACCACAAGCAGGCATGTGAGACAGTGAACGTGGCCGTCAGACGGCACACAGCGCACTGAACGCTCAAGCCTCAATGAAGAAGGCAAGGCGAACAATGCCCTGACGTGGTCATGTTCTCATGAGAGAATCCGTACCACCCACAAACAGAGTCTCAGCATGCTTTTGATGCAATAGAGGAGTGGGGGCCCGAAGGGGTTTACCCGGCGGGGAATTCCCACTGTAATCCTCAGGCCACCAGCGCTTATCAGCCAAAGTAGTCCTTTTTCCAGTAACACCAGAATATGAACTAGATCGGGGGATGGGCGAAGGGACTCGACCCCATCTGAGGTTTCATAGTCTCGGCATCTAGAGCACCGACTGACGCGCGTTTGTTGCTGTGACAACCACCGCTGTCAGCCGGCCGCTCGACGGCACACGGCGCGCTGAACACTCAAGCCTTTTATGAGAAAGGGTGAGACGAACAACGCGCCGACGTGACCATGTTCTTCTGCGAGAACATGAATCACCCACGATCGCAATTTCACCTGCGATCGTGGCCGTCAATGAGGACAGGAAACAGTTGCATTCCAGGAATGCACGGTTTGAATGACATCTTGAAAAAGACGCAGGGTCAAACCGTGTTGCTCTTTTAGGATGGAAAACTGCTCTTTTAGTGCTGAAGCAATCAGGGAGATGACCGCGGTCAGCACGCAGTCCACAGTGCAAGCCTGCGTGTGACACTCAAAGGGGAAAACGCCCAGCGAACCAACAATGGAAAAGCTCTTTTGCTCTTTAATGAATGCAAACAATTGCAACGATGGTCGGTCTCTCACTGAGAAGCGCTATAACACCCGCACTGGCAGTTCCTTCCTTTTCTCCAAGACTCAGTCTCTAAACACTCTTCGTGGAAACAGCAATGAACTGTTCAGCTCCAAAGTTGAAAGCATTTGATCTACCATTCCACTTCCTATTTATACCCGCGCTGCGGGGCGGAGCGTGGAATGTGTGGATCACATGCCAATCTCCGATTGGCTCGTTTTTATACACTCGAAGTGGATAGGTCTCTGAGGTCAGATCCCAATTCGTCGGTTCAGTTCTGACGTACGTCGAACGTGACCGACTGAAAGGGAACTCGTCATGCATTGAAGATATAGCGCTTTGGCATTGCATTACATGCAAAGAACAGATTAATGTTTTTTCATTGCTGTGCATTCCATTCCATACGAAAAAACTTGTGCACTGGGGAGATTAGTGATTTTGCATTGCATGAAAACATTTGCTGTGCATTGAAGATATAGTGTTGTGCATTGCATAAAAAAAACTTGTTGTGCGTTGAAGATAGTGCTTTTGAATTGCATTGCATATAAGAACTGTTCAGCATTAAAGAAATAAGTGATTTTGCATTGCATTGCATATCGTGGTGCAAAGAAGTGATTAATGCTTTTTCATTGCTTTGCATTGCATTGCATAACGAAAAACTCGTGAATTGAAGATGCATGCATACAAAAACGTTTTGTGCATTGAATAAATTCAGTTGTTTCATCAGTAGAGCAAGGATGACTTTTTTTTGACAAAAAAAAATATTTTCTGTTCTCCGGATCCCATGAACTTTAACTTTCTATGCATACATATAGATTCCTTCATCATATTTATTCAAGTATGGCTTTTTAAATATATTTTTGGACAAGAGTCTTTGAACTTTACATTTTACATTTTCATAGAAAAAAAGCTCTTGCAATGACGCGATTAATGATTTTACATTGCATTGCATACGAAAAAAACTTCGTATAGGCACGTATTTAAATTCACACGTATAGGCTTTCGGATGTTATATCAGAAGTTAAAATATGACTTTTGAAAAAAAATTCTGCCCATGGATTCCATGAACTTGAACTTTCTATACATTTAAATAAATTCCTTTGAATGTTTTATTAGTTCTTTAAGGATGACCTTTTGAACTTATTTGTGGCCAAATAGTCTTTGGACTTGAATTGTCTATACAGACTTATGACTTTCCGTTGTTTCATCAGTAGTTTCATCAGTAGAGCAAGGATGACATTTTTTGACAAAAAAAATATTTTCTGACTCTGGATACCATGAACTTGAACTTTCTATGAATACATATAGATCCCTTCTTCTGTTTCATCTTTAATTCAAGGATGGCTTTTTGAATATATTTTTGGACAAAGAGCCTTTGATCTTTACATTCAAATTCACACGTATAGGCTTTCGGATGTTTTATCAGAAGTAAAAATATGACTTTTGAAAAAAAATTCTGCCCATGGGTTCCATGAACCTGAACTTTCTATACATTTAAATAGATTTCTTCGGATGTTTTATTAGTTCTTTAAGGATGACCTTTTGAACTTATTTGTGGCCAAATAGTCTTTGAACTTGAATCGTCTATACAGACTTTTGACTTTCAGTTGTTTCATCAGTAGAGCAAGGATGACATTTTTTGAAAAAAAAACAAAAAAATCTGTTTCCAGATCCCATGAACTTGAACTTTCTATGCGTACATATAGATTCTTTCTTCTGTTTCATCTTTAGTTCAAGTATGGCTTTTTGAATATATTTTTGGACAAAGAGTCTTTAAAATTTAAATTTAAATTTACATGTATAGGCTTTTGATTTTTTATCAGAAGTTCAAATATGACTTTTTGAAAAAATGTTGCTGCCCCTAGATTCCATGAACTTGAACTTTCTATACATTTAAATAGATTCCTTCTTATGCTTCATCAGTGCTTTAAGGATGACCTTTTGAACTTATTTGTGGCCAAATAGTCTTTGAACTTGAATCTTCTATACAGACTTTTGACTTTCAGTTGTTCATCAGTACAGCAAGGACGACATTTTTTGACAAAAAAGATAATAATTTCTGACTCCGGATCCCATGAACTTGAACTTTCTATAAAAATTAAATTGATTCCTTCTGATGCTTTATCAGTGCTTTAAGGATGACATTTTAAACTTATTTGTGGCCAAATAGCCTTTGAACTTGAATCTTATATACAGACTTTTGACTTCCAGTTGTTTCATCAGGATGGCATTTTGATGACAATTTTTTAAAAAGAAACAAAAAATTCTTATGAACTTGAATTTTCTATGCATACATATAGATTCCTTCTTCTGTTTCATCTTTAGTTCAAGTATGGCTTTTTGAATATATTTTTGGACAAAGAGTCTTTGAACTTTACATTTAAATTCACATGTATAGGCTTTCGGATGTTGTATCAGAAGTTAAAATATGACTTTTGAAAAAATATTCTGCCCATTGATTCCATGAACTTGAACTTTCTATACATATAAATAGATTCCTTCTGATGCTTCGTCAGTGCTTTAAGGATGACCTTTTGAACTTATTTGTGGCCAAAGAGTCTTTGAACTTAAATCTTATATACAGACTTATGACTTTCAGTTGTTTCATCAGTAGAGCAAGGATGACATTTTTTTGACAAAAAAAAGAATTTCTGACTCCGGATCCCATGAACTTGAACTTTCTATGCATACATATAGATTCCTTCTTCTGTTTCATCTTTAGTTCAAGTATGGCTTTTTGAATATATTTTTAGACAAAGAGTCTTTGAACTTTACATTTAAATTCACACGTATAGGATTTCGAATGTTTTATCAGAAGTTAAAATATGATTTTTGAAAAAAAAAATGCCCATGGATTCCATTTACTTGAACTTTCTATACATTTAAATACATTACTTCGGATGTTTTATTCGTTCTTTAAGGATGACCTTTTAAACTTCTTTGTGGCCAAAGAGTCTTTGAACTTGATCCTTATACAGACTTTTGACGTTCAGTTGTTTCATCAGTAGAGCAAGGATGACATTTTTTGAAAATAAACAAAAAAAATCAGACTCCGGATCCCATGAACTTGAACTTTCTTTTCGTACATATAGATTCCTTCTTCTGTTTCATCTTTAGTTCAAGTATGGCTTTTGAATATATTTTTGGACAAAGAGTCTTTAAAATTTAAAGTTAAATTTTCATGTATAGGCTTTTGATTTTTTATCATAATATAAATATGACTTTTTGAAAAAATGTTGCTGCCCCTAGATTCCATGAACTTGAACTTTCTATACATTTAAATAGATTCCTTCTGATGTTTTATTAGTTCTTCAAGGATGACCTTTTGGTCTTATTCTTGGCCAAATAGTCTTTGAACTTGAACTTTCTATATATACTAATATATTCATTCTGATGTTTCATCCCAAGTCTAAATATGTCTTTTGAAAAAACTAAAAAAATTCTGACTCCGGATCCCATGAACTTGAACTTTCTATGCATACATATAGATTCCTTCTTCTGTTTCATCTTTAGTTCAAGTATGACTTTTTGAATATATTTTTGGACAAAGAGTCTTTAAACGTTACATTCAAATTCACATGTATAGGCTTTCGGATGTTGTATCAGAAGTTAAAATATGACTTTTGAAAAAAAAATCTGCCCATGAATTCCATGAACTTGAACTTTCTATACATTTAAATAGATTCCTTCGGATGCTTTATTAGTTCTTTAAGGATGACCTTTTGAACTTATTTGTGGCCAAATAGTCTTTGAACTTGAAACTTCTATACAGATATTTGACTTTCAGTTGTTTCATCAGTAGAGCAATGATGACATTTTTTTGACAAAAAAAATATTTTCTGACTCCGGTTCCCATGAACTTGAACTTTCTAAGCATACATATAGATTCCTTCTTCTGTTTCATCTTTAGTTCAAGTATGACTTTTTGAATATATTTTTGAACAAAGAGTCTTTGAAATTGAAATTGAAATTTACATGTATAGGCTTTCCGATTTTTTATCAGGAGTTCAAATATGACTTTTTGAAGATTTTTTGCTTCCCCTATATTCCATGAACTTGAACTTTCTATACATTTAAATAGATTCCTTCTGATGTTTTATTAGTTCTTCAAGAATGACCTTTTGATCTTATTATTGGCTAAATAGTCTTTGAACTTGAACTCTCTATATATACTAATATATTCCTTATGATGTTTCATCCCAAGTTCAAATATGACTTTTGGAAAAATGTTCTGCCCCTAGATTCCATGAACTTGAACTTTCTATACATATAAATAGATTCCTTCGGATGCTTCATCAGTGCTTTAAGGATGACCTTTTGAACTTATTTGTGGCCAAATAGTCTTTGAAATTGAATCTTCTATACAGACTTATGACTTTCAGTTGTTTCATCAGTAGAGCAAGGACAACATTTTTTGGCAAAAAAAAAAAAAGATTATTTCTGACTATGGATCCCATGAACTTGAACTTTCTATGCATACATATAGATTCCTTCTTCTGTTTCATCTTTAGTTCAAGTATGGCTTTTGAATATATTTTTGGACAAAGAGTCTTTGATCTTTACATTTGAATTCACGCGTATAGGCTTTCGGATGTTATATCAGAAGTTAAAATATGACTTTTGAAAAAAAAAAATTCTGCCCATGGATTCCATGAACTTGAACTTTCTATACATTTAAATAGATTTCTTCAGATGTTTTATTAGTTCTTTAAGGATGACCTTTTGAACTTATTTGTGACCAAATAGTCTTTGAACTTGAATCTTCTATACAGACTTATGACTTTCAGTTGTTTCATCAGTAGAGCAAGGACGACATTTTTTGACAAAAAAAATATTTTCTGACTCCGGATCCCATGAACTTGAACTTTCTATGCATACATATAGATTCCTTCTTCTGTTTCATCTTTAGTTCAAGTATGGCTTTTTGAATATATTTCTGGACAAAGAGTCTTTAAAATTTAAATTTACATGTATAGTCTTTCCAATTTTTTATCAGAAGTTCAAATATGACTTTTTAATCATTTTTTGCTGCCCCTTGATTCCATGAACTTGAACTTTCTATACATATAAATGGATTTCTTCTGATGCTTCATCAGTGCTTTAAGGATGACCTTTTAAACTTATTTGTGGCCAAATAGTCTTTAAACTTAAATCTTCTATACAGACTTATGACTTTCAGTTGTTTCATCAGTAGAGCAAGGATGACATTTTTTGACAAAAATAATATTTTCTGATTCCGGATCCCAGGAACTTGAACTTTCTATGCATACATATAGATTCCTTCTTCTGTTTCATCTTTAATTCAAGGATGGCTTTTTGAATATATTTTTGGACAAAGAGTCTTTGATCTTTACATTTATATTCACACGTATAGGCTTTCGGATGTTTTATCAGAAGTAAAAATATGACTTTTGAAAAAAAAATCTGCCCATGAATTCCATGAACTTGTACTTTCTATACATTTAAATAGATCCCTTCGGATGCTTTATTAGTTCTTTAAGGATGACCTTTTGAACTTATTTGTGGCCAAAGAGTCTTTGAACTTGAAACTTCTATACAGATATTTGACTTTCAGTTGTTTCATCAGTAGAGCAATGATGACATTTTTTGACAAAAAAAAATATTTTCTGACTCCAGTTCCCATGAACTTGAACTTTCTAAGCATACATATAGATTCCTTCTTCTATTTTTTATTAGTAGTTCAAATATGACTTTTGGAAAAATGTTCTGCCCCTAGATTCCATGAACTTGAACTTTCTATTCATATAAATAGATTCCTTCGGATGCTTAATCAGTGCTTTAAGGATGACCTTTTGAACTTATTTGTGGCCAAATAGTCTTTGAACTTGAATCTTCTATACAGACTTATGACTTTCAATTGTTTCATCAGTACAGCAAGGATGACATTTTTTGGCACAAAAAAATAATTTCTGACTCCGGATCCCAGGAACTTGAACTTTCTATGCATACATATAGATTCCTTCTTCTGTTTCATCTTTAATTCAAGTATGGCTTTTTGAATATGTTTTTGGACAAAGAGTCTTTAAAATTTAAATTTAAATTTATATGTATAGGATTTCTGATTTTTTATCAGAAGTTAAAATATGACTTTTTGAACATTTTTTGCGGCCCCTAGATTCCATGAACTTGAACTTTCTATACATATAAATAGATTCCTTCTTATGCTTCATCAGTGCTTTAAGGATGACCTTTTGAACTTATTTGTGGCCAAATAGTCTTTGAACTTGAATCTTCTATACAGACTTATGACTTTCAGTTGTTTCATCAGTAGTTTCATCAGTAGAGCAAGGATGACATTTTTGGACAAAGAGTCTTTGAACTTTACATTCAAATTCACACGTATAGGCTTTCGGATGTTTTATCAGAAGTTAAAATATGACTTTTGAAAAAAAATTCTGCCAATGGATTCCATGAACTTGAACTTTCTATACATTTAAATAGATTTCTTCAGATGTTTTATTAGTTCTTTAAGGATGACATTTTGAACTTATTTGTGGCCAAAATAGCCTTTGAACTTGAATCTTCTATACAGACTATTAACTTTCAGTTGTTTCATCAGTAGAGGAAGGATGGCATTTTTTGAAAAAAACAAAAAAACAAATTCTGACTCCAGATCCTATGATCTTGAACTTTCTATGCATACATATAGATTCCTTCTTCTGTTTCATCTTTAGTTCAAGTATGACTTTTTAAATATATTTCTGGACAAAGAGTCTTTAAAATTAAAATTAAAATTAAAATTAAAATTAAAATTAAAATTAAAATTAAAATTAAAATTAAAATTAAAATGTACAGGCTTTCCGATTTTTTATCAGAAGTTCAAATATTACTTTTTAAACATTTTTTGCTACCCCTAGATTTCATGAACTTGAACTTTCTATACATATAAATGGATTTCTCCTGATGCTTCATCAGTGCTTTAAGGAAGACCTTTTGAACTTATTTGTGACAAATAGTATTTGAACTTGAATTATCTATACAGACTTATGACTTTCAATTGTTTCATCAGTGGAGCAAGGATGCCAATTTTTTACAAAAAAACTATATATATATATATATATATATATATTTTCTGACTCCGGATCCCATGAACTTGAACTTTCTATGCATACATATAGTTCCCTATCTCGAGGGAACTTCGAGCTGCGTCGAAACGCTAGGGGACGCCTCTGCGTGCCATGTCATGAAGCACTTGTGTAATCAGTCCAATAGCGGGACGATACGTCACGGGCGGGTGACGTCATCGACCAGGAAGCTATAAAGCATGCCCGGACCAAACAGTCACTAGCTTCTGTGTCTTCACAAGCGCTCTGTGTGAATTGTATGTCCATTTATTGTGTGTGTGTTCAAAAAAGAAAGAAAGAAAGAAATATGGCAAGTCAGTATAGGTGTTGTGTTCCTCCCTGTGGGGATACACACGTCCTAATGTGTGATGTGTTTGGGGCTCGAGCATGCCCAGTCAGCTCTCGAGGGGGTCGGCTGCGAGCATTGCGAGAGACTCCCAATGCGCATATTAAGATCACGCCGGGCACTCTTCGAGGAGAGTGCTTTGGCTCGCGGTCCTCAGGGCTCGGGTCCCGCTGTTGCCGAGGCGCAGCGAAGGCTCGCGTCCTGGGGATCGCAGTTGGATCTAGTGGCGGGGTTAGAGACGGGTGATCCCCTATCTCTGCCTTTACCCGCTGGATCTCATGCCTCAGTTAGCGAGCTGGAAGCACGCTCTGCGGTTTTCTTCCGCTCGCGCTGAGGCACAAGCGCAGCAGCACTCCAGCTCCGAGGAACTGGATGTTGTTAGCGCTGATGATGATCTGCCAAAAGAAAACGACACACACACACTCATAAAAAGAGGTGCTATAATGGTGTAACTCGCGCTGTGTCCAGGTTAAGTTTAGACTGGCCGGCCGAGTGTCAAGAAGTTCGCCAAAAAATAAATAAATATATAAATAAAATAAGAAAGAGAAAGAACAATATAATGGCGAGCAGACAGTATGTTTGAGATTACGAGGGGCTGAATCTAGTGGCTCGGATCTCGCGTTTGCCGAGGCAGCGTGTAGATCACGGGTCTACAATATAGATTCTATGACTCGATCGCGGATCTCGCGCTTGCCGAGGCAGCGTGTAGATTACGGGGTTGAGTTTAGTGGCTCAGATCGCGTGTTTGCCGAGGCATCGCGTAGATTATGGGTCTGCATCTATCATTCAGAAAGGGCGACGATGTCTCGCGGGGAAGAGACGCTTGCGAGCTATCTCTCCCCCGAGTCCACATCGTCACACAGCCCCACAGCTGCCCACAACAAGCCGGTAAAAAAAAAAAAAAAAAAAAAAGTCGGCTTTGGGGGTAGGGCATATTCGGCAGCAGATCAGGCGGCCGCCGGTTTGTATACGGCGGTTGCCCTGCAAGCATATAAAACAAGCAGACCTGCTGGGGGATATTGATATTGAGATGTGAAATATAAAAATATATATATATAATAAATAAATAAATAAATCAAAATGTCCCTCTGGGGCTGTCGAGCGGGGCAGCCTCAGCCGAGTACATCCTTTCTCAAACCTACACCGAGCAAAACAAAGAGAGAGCGTGGCCGCTCGGGCCCCCCCCCCCCCCCCCGCAGAGGGATCGGGGATCCGGGCGACGCGCTCAGCCGGGACCTTCCCGTGGTAGGGCGGATCTGAGGGCCGTCCTTACTGCTAGGAAGGCCTCGGCTAAGAAGTCCTGACGTCAGAGGCGCAGGACTTCCGATGGCAGTCCCCTCCGGGAGAGTGCGGCTCGCCGAGGCGCCCGCTCTTTCCCGGTGCCATCGGGGGGGGGCCGGTCTGCCAACCCTGCCACCGTTGGTGCTTCAGGGCGCGGCGGTCCCCGGCGAACATATATCTCCTTGTCCGCCCGGAAACGTAGCGGCTTGGGGATGTTCGCGCCCTCTCGTGAGGGCCCCGGGGCGGTCAGTTCGGTTGCTACCTGCCGGTTATCCGTTACAGGACACCGGGCTGACCACCCAGGAAAATCCAGAGACCAGCCTCGAGAGGCTGGTTCCCTTAGTAGATTTTCTGGCAGCGTGGAAACTTCTGCCGAATATCTCAGAATGGGTCCTGCTCACATTATAAAAAGGGTTCGGGTCACACCCACCCGTGTTCAGCAGGGTTACTCCTACGGTAGTAACCCCCGAGCAGCCTCTGGTCATGGAACGAGAGGTACAGACTCTTCTGCGAAAAGAGGCTATACACGGGTCCCTCCCCTCTGCAGAGAGTCGGGCTTTTACAGCCGGTACTTCATAGTTCCAAAGAAGGATGGAGGGTTAAGGCCTATTTTTAGATCTGCATCAGCTAAACAAAATGCTCACGATAAAACAGATCATGTGTCACGTCAGGTCCGAGGACTGGTGTGTCACAATAGACCTAAAAAATTTATACTTCCACATCTCCATCCTTCCGCAGCACAGACAGGTCTTCAGGTTTGCTTTTGGGGGCGAAGCTTACCAGTATTGAGTGCTGCCATTCGGCCTAGCTTAATCACCCCACACTTTCACCAAGTGCGTGAATGCAGCTCTGGCTCAGGTGCGACTCCAGGGCATTCGCGTGCTGAACTATATCGACGATTGGCTGATGTTAGCATAGTCGAAACAGTGGGCGTTCAGCATTGAGATGCTGTTCTCGCCCATATGAGAGTGTTGGGGCTAAGGTTGAACGGAAAGAAATGTGTGCTGGCACCTATAAGCTGCAGAGTACTACTTTTCTGGCGGTAGTCTGGGACACGAAAATAATGTTGGCTCGGCTATCCCCTCCCAGGATAAAAACGATCCTGGATACCGTGAACCAGATAAAGCTAGGTCAGTCACTCACTGTGAAACACTTTCAGAGAGTGTTAGGGCTGATGACAGCAGCGTCCAACGGGGTACCTTTTGGCCTGCGGTACATGAGACCCTTACAGTGGTGGCTCAGGACCAAGGGGTTCTCCCTGAGGGGAAACCCTTTTTCGCTTGATCAAGGTCACGCGGCGCTGCCTACGTGCCTTAGTGAAGTGAAAAGATCCTTGGTTCCTGTCCCAAGGTCCAGTTCTGGGGGCTCCTTGTCGTCGCGTAACGCTAACGACGGATGCCTCCCTAACTGGCTGGGGAGCGGTCATGAGTGGCCGCTCGGCCCAAGGTCTGAGCGGCCGTCAGCTCTCCTGGCACATAAACCAGCTGGAGCTGATGGCTGTGTTTCAATCATATAAAATCAAACACTTCCTCTCAGACCTGCGGGGCCGCCATGTGTTAGTTCGGTCAGACAACACTTCGGTGGTCTCGTATATAAATCACCAGGGGGGGGGTTGAGATTGCGTCGGGTGTGGAAGCTGACGCGTCATATGCTAACATGGGCCCACGGCAAGATGCTCTCGCTCAGGGCGATGTACATCCCGGGGGTCCTGTATGTAGCGGCAGACTCCCTGTCGAGGCAGGGAGTGATGCCGGGAGAATGGAGACTCCACCCGAGGTGGTGGAGGAGCTGTGGATCCGCTTTGGGCGAGCCCAGGTGGATCTGTTTGCGTCTCGAGAGACGACACACTGTCCAGCATATTTCTCCCTCACGCATCCAGCCCTGCTGGGGCTGGACGCAATGGTACAGACGTGGCCGAGGCTGCGTCTGTACGCCTTCCCCCCTCTGGCATTGCTCCCAGGAGTGCTGGAGAGCGTCCGCCGGGACGGGGTTCAGCTTTTATTGGTAGCCCCGCTCTGGCCGGGCCAAGTATGGCTCGCCGACATTATGTCTCTCCTAGAAGGTCCTCCCTGGAAAATCCCAGTCAGGAGAGATCTTCTTTCGCAGGCCGGGGGGGTCAGTACTGCACCCGCGCCCGGAACTGTGAAAACGGTGGGCTTGGCCCCTGAGGGGGCCCAGTTCATAAACACGGGTCTATCTACTGAGGTGATAGAGACCATGTTGCACTCCAGAGCACCATCCACAAGGAGAATTAACGCACTCAAATGGAGAGTTTTTGTCGCCTGGTGTACGCACCAGGCTTTGGACCCTGTTAACTGCCCGTTCGGTTCAGTTCTTGAGTTCCTACAAGAAAAATTCTCCGCAGGGTTATCTCCGTCAACACTGAAAGTATATGTGTCGGCGATATCTGCTTATCATATTCCATTAGATAATGCATCATTGGGGAAACACCCTTGGGTCATGCGTTTCCTTCGTGGTACTTTGAGGCGCAGACCTGCGGCACGCTCGAGGGTGCCTACTTAGGCAGTGGCACCCTCTTGTCTGGAGTTTGCACCAGGAATGGTAAAAGCATTTCTCTTCCCGAGGGAAGGATATGCTCCCAAGGTCCCGACTAATGTGCCGGGACCACTAATGCTGCAGGCTTTCTGTCCGCCTCCGTTCACTAGTCAAGACCAAGAGAAGCTAAATCTGCTATGTCCGGTCAGGGCCCTAGATGCATATGTCCACAGGGCTGCCCTGTGGCGAAACTCAGAACAGTTGTTTGTGTGTTTTTGGGTCCCCGAGCAAGGGAAAACCGGCTTCAAAGCAGATGCTTAGCAAGTGGATAGTCGAGGCTATTTCGCTCGCTTATGAGTCGGCCGGACATCCTTCACCAATGAGGGTCCGCGCCCACTCCACTAGGAGTATGGCTGCCTCTATGGCTCTTATTTCGGGAGTTTCATTGTCAGAGGTATGTGATGCGGCTGGGTGGTCCTCTCCGCATACATTTGTGAGGTTTTACAATCTAGATGTAGCCTCTACACCGGGGTCCCGGGTGTTTCTGGGTTGATTCACACATACAGACATTTGGGACTCTGGCGGCGTGGGTATTGAGGTCCCCTAGCGTTTCGACGCAGCTCGAAGTTCCCTCGAGATAGGGAACGTCTCAGGTTACGTATGTAACCATGGTTCCCTGAGAGGGAACGAGACGCTGCGTCGAGATGCCATACTCCCGGCATGCCTGTGATCGATTTGTTCGACTTTTCCAGAAGCTAGTGACTGTTTGGTCCGGGCATGCTTTATAGCTTCCTGGTCGATGACGTCACCCGCCCGTGACGTATCGTCCCGCTATTGGACTGATTACACAAGTGCTTCATGACATGGCACGCAGAGGCGTCCCCTAGCGTTTCGACGCAGCGTCTCGTTCCCTCTCAGGGAACCATGGTTACATACGTAACCTGAGACGATTCCTTCTTCTGTTTCATCTTTAGTTCAAGTATGGCTTTTTGAATATATTTCTGGACAAAGAGTCTTTAAAATTTAAATTTACATGTATAGGCTTTCCGATTTTTTATCAGAAGTTCAAATATGACTTTTTAAACATTTTTTGCTGCCCCTAGATTCCATGAACTTGAACTTTCTATACATATAAATGGATTTCTTCTGATGCTTCATCAGTGCTTTAAGGATGACCTTTTGAACTTATTTGTGGCCAAATAGTCTTTGAACTTAAATCTTCTATACAGACTTATGACTTTCAGTTGTTTCATCAGTAGTTTCATCAGTAGAGCAAGGATGACATTTTTTGACAAAAATAATATTTTCTGATTCCGGATCCCAGGAACTTGAACTTTCTATGCATACATATAGATTCCTTCTTCTGTTTCATCTTTAATTCAAGGATGGCTTTTTGAATATATTTTTGGACAAAGAGTCTTTAATCTTTACATTCAAATTCACACGTATAGGCTTTCAGATGTTTTATCAGAAGTAAAAATATGACTTTTGAAAAAAAAATCTGTCCATGGGTTCCATGAACTTGAACTTTCTATACATTTATATAGATTTCTTCGGATGTTTTATTAGTTCTTTAAGGATGACCTTTTGAACTTATTTGTGGCCAAATAGTCTTTGAACTTGAATCGTCTATACAGACTTTTGACTTTCAGTTGTTTCATCAGTAGAGCAAGGATGACATTTTTTGAAAAAAAAAAAAAATCTGTCTCCGGATCCCATGAACTTGAAATTTCTATGCGTACATATAGATTCTTTCTTCTGTCTCATCTTTAGTTCAAGTATGGCTTTTTGAATATATTTTTGGACAAAGAGTCTTTAAAATTTAAATTTAAATTTACATGTATAGCCTTTGATTTTTTATCAGAAGTTCAAATATGACTTTTTGAAAAAATGTTGCTGCCCCTAGATTCCATGAACTTGAACTTTCTATACATTTAAATAGATTCCTTCTGATGTTTTATTTGTTCTTCAAGGATGACCCTTTGATCTTATTCTTGGCCAAATAGTCTTTGAACTTGAACTCTCCATATATACTAATATATTCCTTCTGATGTTTCATCCCAGGTTTAAATGTCTTTTGGAAAAATATTCTGCCCTTGGATTCCGTGAACTTGAACTTTCTATACATATAAATATATTCCTTCGGATGCTTAATCAGTGCTTTAAGGATGACCTTTTGAACTTATTTGTGGCCAAATAGTCTTTGAACTTGAATCTTCTTTACAGACTTATGACTTTCAATTGTTTCATCAGTAGAGCAAGGATGACATTTTTTGACTAAAAATAATAATTTCTGACTCCGGATCCCAGGAACTTGAACTTTCTATGCATACATATAGATTTCTTCTTCTGTTTCATCTTTAGTTCAAGTATGGCTTTTTGAATATATTTTTTTGACAAAGAGTCTTTGAACTTTACATTCAGATTCACACGTATAGGCTTTCGGATGTTTTATCAGAAGTAAAAATATGACTTTTTAAACATTTTTTGCTGCCCCTAGATTTCATGAACTTGAACTTTCTATACATATAAATGAATTTCTTCTGATGCTTCATCAGTGCTTTAAGGAAGACCTTTTGAACTTATTTGTGACAAATAGTCTTTGAACTTGAATTATCTATACAGACTTATGACTTTCAGTTGATTCATCAGTGGAGCAAGAATGCCAATTTTTTACAGAAAAAAATCATTTCTGACACCGGATCCCATGAACTTGAACTTTCTATACATTTAAATAGATTCTTTCTGATGTTTTATTAGTTCTTCAAGGATGACCTTTTGATCTAATTCTTGGCAAAATAGTCTTTGAACTTGAACTCTCTATGTATACCTTCTGATGTTTCACGTATACCTTCTGATATTCCTTGTGATGTTTCATCCCAAGTTCAAATATGACTTTTGGAAAAATGTTCTGCCCCTGGATTCCATGAACTTGAACTTTCTATACATATAAATTAGATTCCTTCTGATGCTTCATCAGTGCTTTAAGGATGACCTTTTGAACTTATTTGTGGCCAAATAGTCTTTGAACTTGAATCTTCTAAACAGACTTATGACTTTCAGTTGATTCATCATTAGAGCAAGGATGACTTTTTTTTGACAGAAAAAAATAATTTCTTACTCAGGATCCCATGAACTTGAACTTTCTATGCATACATATATATTCCTTCTTCTGTTTCATCTGTAGTTCAAGTATGGCTTTTTGAACATATTTTTGGACGAAGAGTCTTTGAACTTTAAAATTAATTTCACACCTATGGGCTTTTGGATTTGGCCACCAATAAGTTAAAAAGGGTCATCCTTGAACCACTGATGAAGTATCAGAAGAAGTCTGAGAGTCCCAACTGTAACTGTCTAAACATTCATACATTTAGATAATACATTAGCTAGAAAATGTTCCATATTTAACTACTGAATATATTTCTTGAACCTTCTGTGGAATAGGAATTAGTCAGAATCCACATCAATTGCATTTCAATCCTGTAGGTCGAATGTGGAATCCTGTTAAAGGCAATGCATAAAATTAATGCGTTTAATATTGAAGAGTTTAGGGCTTTTGCATATCATTGCTTTGCATTACAAGACAAAAAAAACCGAAAAAAAACGAAAAGAATACGAAAAAAACTCGTGCACTGAAGACTTTTGCATGCATTGTATAAAAACCTTTTTTGCATTGAAGAAATCAGAGCATTTGCATTGCACTGAAATAAGAACTCGTTGCGCATTGAGTACTTTTTCATTGCATTGCATGAAATAACTCGTTGTGCACTGAATATATTTTACATTGCATTGCACCTAAAAGAACTCGTTGCGCAATGAATATATTAGCGATTTTGCATTGCTTTGCAGTGCATAGGAAAAATCTTGTGCAATGAGGCGATTAATGCTTTTGCATTGCATTGCATTGCATAAAATAACTCGTTGCGTATTGAAAATTTAGCGCTTTTACATTGCATATAAGAATTCAGGGTGCAATGAAAAGATTAGTGCTTTTGCATTGCATACGAAAAAACTCGTACATTGAAGCAAAAAAAACCTTTGTGCATTGAAAAAAATAGTGCTTTTGCATTGCATATATTAGAATTCGCGATGCATTGTGAAGAGATAAGTGTTTTTGCATTGCGTTGCATGAAATAACTCGTTGTGCATTGAAGATAGCGCTTTGCATTGCATTGCATATAAGAGTTTGCTGTAAGGTTAAATATTAGTGTTAAACATTGAATACGAAAAATCTTGTGCAATAAGGATTAGTGCTTTTGCATTGCAATGAACTCGTCATGCATTGAAGATATTAGCGCTTTTGCATTTGCATACGAAAAACTTGTGCACTTGGGAGATTATTGTTTTTGCATTGCATTGCATTGCATTGCATTGCATTGCATCGCATACGAAAAAACTTGTTCAATAAGGAGATTAAAGCTTTTGCATTGCGTTGCATAAAAGAACTCGTTGTCCAGAAAGAGATTAGTGCTTTTGCAATTGCATTGCATATAAAGCACTAGTTGCGCATTGAAGAAATAAGTGCTTCTGCATTGCATAGAAAAAAGTTGTGCAATGACGCGATTAATGATTTTAAATTGCATTGCATACGAAAAAACTTGTGCACTGAGGAGATTAAGTGCATGCAAAAACTTACTGTGCATCGAAGAGATAGTGTTTTGCCTTGCATAAAAAACTCGTTGTGCATTGCGATAGCGCTTTTGAATTGCATTGCATATAAGAACTGTTGAGCATTGAAGAAATAAGTGATTTTGCATTGCATATCGTGGTGCAAAGAAGAGATTAATGCTTTTTCATTACTTTGCATTGCATTGCACAACGAAAAACTCGTGCATTAAAGATTTTGCATGCATACAAAAACTATTTGTGTATGAATAAATTGTACTTTTGCATTGCATTGCATAAAGAACTCATTGTTCAGAAAGAGATTAGTGATTTTTACAATAGAAAAAATCTCATGCAATGACGCGATTAATGACTTTACATTGCCTTGCAATTAGCGCTTTTGCATTCATTGAATATAAGAACTCGTTGGGCATTGAAGAAATAAGTGCTTTTTGCATTGCATTCTATTGCATAAAGAACTCGTTGTGCAGAAAGAGATTAGTGCTTTTGCATTGCATTGCATATATAAGAACTAGTTGCGCATTGAAGAAATAAGTGCTTTTGCATTGCATACGAAAAAACATGTGCACTGGGGAGATTAGTGCTTTTGCATTGCATTGCGTATGAAAAAACTTGTGCACTGAGGAGATTAGTGCATTTGCATTGCATTGCATGCAAATACTTGCTGTGCATGGAAGAGATAGTTCATTCGCATTGAATAAAAAACTCGTTGTGCACTGAAGATATCGCTTTTGCATTGCATTGCATATAAGACTCGTTGAGCATTGAAGAAATAGCGATTTTTGCATTGCATTGCAGCGATCTGTGCAAAGAAGAGATTTATGCTTTTTCATTGCTTTACATTGCATTGCATAACGAAAAACTCCTGAATTGAAGATTTTGCATGCATGCATACAAAAACAATTTGTGCATTGAATAAATTGTACTTTTGCATTGCATTGCATAAAGAACTCGTTGTGCACAGAAAGAGATTAAGTGCTTTTGCATTAGAAACAGCTCATGCAATAATGATTTTAATTGCATTGCATACGAAAACACTTGTTCAGTGAGGAGATTAAAGCTTTGCATTGCATTGAACTCGTCATGCATTAAAAATATTAGCGCTTTTGCATTGCATATAAGAGCTCGTTGCCATTAAAGAAACAAGTGATTTTGCATTGCATTGCATATTGCTGTGCAAAGAACAGATTAATGCTTTTCCATTGCTGTGCATTGCATTGCATAACGAAAAACTCGTGCATTGAAGATTTTGCATGCATACAAAAACTATTTGTGTATGAATAAATTGTGCTTTTGCATTGCATTGCATAGAAAAAAGTTGTGCAATGACGCAATTAATGATTTTACATTGCATTGCATACGAATTGCATTGCATATAAAGAACTAGTTGCGCATTGAAGAAATAAGTGCTTTTGCATTGCATAGAAAAAAGTTGTGCAATAACGCAATTAATGATTTTACATTGCATTGCAACTTTTGCACTGGGGAGATTAGTGCTTTTGCACTAATACGAAAAAACTTGTGCACTGAGGAGATTAAGTGGTTTTGCATTGCATGCAAAAACTTGCTGTGCATCGAAGAGATAGTGTTTTGCATTGCATAAAAAACTCGTTGTGCATTGAAGATAGCGCTTTTGAATTGCATTGCATATAAGGACTGTTAAGCATTGAAGAAATAAGTGATTTTGCATTGCATTGCATATCGTGGTGAAAGAAGAGATTAATGCTTTTTCATTGCTTTGCATTGCGTTGCATAACGAAAAACTCGTGAATTGAAGATTTTGCATGCATACAAAAACTATTTGTGTATGGATAAATTGTGCTTTTGCATTGCATTGCATAAATAACTTATTGTTCAGAAAGAGATTAGTGCTTTTGCAAAAGAAAAAATCTCATGCAATGACGCGATTAAATGACTTTACATTGCATTGCATTCGAAAAAACGTGTTCAATGAGGAGATTAAAGCTTTTGCATTGCATTGAACTCGCCATGCATTGAAGATATTAGCGCTTTCGCATATGCATATAAAATATTAGCGCTTTTGCATTGCATTGCATATCGCTGTGCAAAGAACAGAATAATGATTTTCCATTGCTGTGCATTGCATTGCACAACGAAAAACTCGTGCATTGAAGATTTTGCATGCATACAAAAACTATTTGTGTATGAATAAATTGTGCTTTTGCATTGCATAAAGAAAGAACTCGTTGTGCAGAAAGAGAGATTAGTGCTTTTGCATTAGAAAAAATCTCATGAAATGACGCGCTAATGACTTTAAATTGCATTGCATACGAAAAAACGTGTTCAATGAGGAGATTAAAGCTTTTGCATTGCATTGCACTCGCCATGCATTGAATATATTAGCTTTTGTATTCATTGCATATAAGAACTCGTGCGCATTGAAGAAATTAGTGCTTTTTTGCATTGCATTGCATAAAGAACGCGTTGTGCAGAGAGATTAGTGCTTTTGCATTGCATTGCATATATAAAAAACTAGTTGCGCATTGAAGAAATAAGTGCTTTTGCATTGCATAGAAAAAAGCTCGTGCAATGACGCGATTAATGATTTTACATTGCATTGCATACGAAAAAATTGTGCACTGATGATATTAGTGCATTTGCATTGCATTGCATGCAAAAACTTGTTGTGCATCGAAGAGATAGTGCTTTTGCATTGCATAAAAAACTCGTGCACTGAAGATAACGCTTTTGCATTGCATTGCATATAGAACTCGTTGAGCATTGAAGAAATAGTGATTTTTGCAATGCATTGCAGCGATCTGTACAAAGAAGAGATTTATGCTTTTTCATTGCTTTGCATTGCATTGCATAACGAAAAACTCGTGAATTGAAGATTTTGCATATGCATGCATACAAAAACAATTTGTGCATTGAATAAATTGTAGTTGCATTGCATTGCATAAAGAACTCGTTGTGCACAGAAAGAGATTAAGTGCTTTTGCATTAGAAACAAGCGATTAATGATTTTAATTGCATTGCATACGAAAAAACTTGTTCAGTGAGGAAATTAAAGCTTTTGCATTGCTTTGAAGTCATGCATTGAAGATATTAGCGCTTTGGCATTGCATTGTATAAGAACTCGTTGCCATTAAAGAAATAAGTGATTTTGCATTGCATTGCATATCGCTGTGCAAAGAACAGATTAATGCTTTTTCATTGCTGTGCATTCCATTGCATACGAAAATACGAATTCAAATTCACACGTATAGGCTTTCGGATGTTGTCTTTGACTTTCAAAAAATTCTGCCACTGGATTCCATGAACTTGAACTTTCTATACATTTAAATAGATTCCTTCGGATGATTTATTAGTTCTTTAAGGATGACCTTTTTAACTTATTTGTGGCCAAATAGTCTCTGAACTTGAATCTTCTATACAGACATTTGACTTTGACATTTGACCCATGAACTTGAACTTTCTTTACACATAAATAGATTCTTTCTGAGGCTTCATCAGTGCTTTTAGGATGACCTTTTGAACTTATTTGTGGCCAAATAGTCTTTGAACTTGAATCTTCTATACAGACTTATGACTTTCAGTTGTTTCATCAGTAGAGCAAGGATGACATTTTTTGACCAAAAAAATTAAAATTTCTAACTCCGGATCCCATGAACTTGTTTTTTTCTGTGCATACATATAGATTCCTTCTTCTGTTTCATCTTTAGTTCAAGTTTGACTTTTTTAATATATTTCTGGACAAAGAGTCTTTAAAATTTAAATTTACATGTATAGGCTTTCCAATTTTTTATCAGAAGTTCAAATATGACTTTAAAAATTTTTTTTGCTGCCCCTAGATTCCATGAACTTGAACTTTCTATACATATGAATGGATTTCTTCTGATGCTTCATCAGTGCTTTAAGGATGACCTATTAAACTTATTTGTGGCCAAATAGTCTTTGAACTTGAATCTTCTATACAGACGTATGACTTTCAGTTGTTTCATCAGTAGAGCAAGGATGAAATGTTTTGACAAACAAAATAATTTCTATAAAAAAGAATAGACTTCGGGTCCCATGAACTTGAACTTTTTATGCATACATATGGATTCCTTCTTCTGTTTCATCTTTAGTTCAAGTATGGCTTTTTGAATATATTTTTGGACAAAGAGTCTTTTATCTTTACATTTAAATTCACACGTATAGGCTTTCGGATGTTATATCAGAAGTTAAAATATGACTTTTGAAAAAAAAACATTCTGCCCATTGATTCCATGAACTTGAACTTTCTATACATTTAAATAAATTCCTTTGGATGTTTTATTAGTTCTTTAAGGGTGACCTTTTGAACTCATTTGTGGCCAAAGAGTCTTTGAACTTGAATCTTCTATACAGACATTTGACTTTCAGTTGTTTCATCAGTGGAGCAAGGATGACATTTTTTGACAAAAAAAAAAAAAAAATTCTGACTCCGGATCCCATGAACTTCAACTTTCTTTACACATAAACAGATTCTTTCTGAGGCTTCATCAGTACTTTTAGGATGACCTTTTGAACTTATTTGTGGCCAAATAGTCTTTGAACTTGAATCTTCTATACAGACTTATGACTTTCAGTTGTTTCATCAGTAGAGCAAGGATGACATTTTTGACCAAAAAAATTATAATTTCTAACTCCGGATCCCATGAACTTGATTTTTCTATGCATACATATAGATTTCTTCTTCTGTTTCATCTTTAGTTCAAGTATGACTTTTTGAATATGCTTCTGGACAAAGAGTCTTTAAAATTTAAATTTACATGTATAGGCGTTCCGATTTTTTATCAGAAGTTCAAATATGACTTTTAAAAAAAAAAAATTGCTGCCCCTAGATTCCATGAACTTGAACTTTCTATACATATAAATGGATTTTTTTCTGATGCTTTATCAGTGCTTTAAGGATGACCTTTTGAACTTATTTGTGAACAAATAGTCTTTGAACTTGAATCTTCTATACAGACTTATGACTTTCAGTTTTATCATCAGTAGTTTCATCAGTAGAGAGGACATTTTTTGACAAAGAAAATAATTTCTATAAAAATTAATAGACTCCGGATCCCATGAACTTGAACTTTCTATGCATACATATTGATTCCTTCTTCTGTTTCATCTTTAGTTCAAGTATGGATTTTGAATATATTTTTGGACAAAGAGTCTTTGAACTTTACATTCAAATTCACACGTATAGGCTTTCGGATGTTATATCAGAAGTTAAAATATGACTTTTGAAAAAAAAAATCTGCCCATTGATTCCATGAACTTGAAATGTCTATATATTTAAATAAATTCCTTTGGATATTTTATTAGTTCTTTAAGGGTGACCTTTTGAACTTATTTGTGGCCAAAGAGTCTTTGAACTTGAATCTTCTATACAGACATTTGACTTTCAGTTGTTTCATCAGTGGAGCAAGGATGACATTTTTTTACAAACAAAAAAAAAAATTCTGACTCCGGATCCCATGAACTTGAACTTTCTTTACACATCAATAGATTCTTTCTGAGGCTTCATCAGTGCTTTAAGGATGACCTATTAAACTTATTTGTGGCCAAATAGTCTTTGAACTTGAATCTTCTATACAGACGTATGACTTTCTGTTGTTTTATCAGTAGAGCAAGGATGAAATTTTTTGACAAAAAAAATAATTTCTATAAAAAAGAATAGACTTCGAGTCCCATGAACTTGAACTTTCTATGCATACATATAGATTCCTTCTTCTGTTTCATCTTTTGTTCAAGTATGGCTTTTTGAATATATTTTTGGACAAAAGTCTTTGATCTTTACATTTAAATTCACACGTATAGGCTTTCGGATGTTATATCAGAAGTTAAAAAATGACTTTTGAAAAAAAAAAATCTGCCCATGGATTCCATGAACTTGATCTTTCTATACATTTAAATATATTCCTTCGGAAGTTTTATTAGTTCTTTAAGGATGACCTTTTGAACTTCTTTGTGGCCAAAGACTCTTTGAACTTGAATCTTTTATACAGACTTTTGACATTCAGTTGTTTCATCAGTAGAGCAAGGATGACCTTTTTTGACAAAAAAAAAAAATTCTGACTCCGGATCCCATGAACTTGAACTTTCTATGCATACATAGATTCCTTCTTCTGTTTCATCTTTAGTTCAAGTATGACTTTTAGAATATATTTTTGGACAAAGAGTCTTTGAATTTTACATTAAAATTCACATGCATAGGCTTTCGGATTTTGTATCAGAAGTTAAAATATGACTTTTGAAAAAAAATTCTGCCCATGGATTTCATGAACTTGAACTTTCTATACATTTAAATAGATTCCTTTGGATGTTTTATTAGCTCTTTAAGGATGAACTTTTGAACTTATTTGTGGCCAAAGAGTCTTTGAACTTGAATCTTCTATACAGATATTTGACTTTCAGTTGTTTCATCAGTAGAGCAAGGATGACATTTTTTTACAAAAAAAAAAAAAATTATGACTCCGGATCCCATGAACTTGAACTTTCTATACACATAAATAGATTCTTTCTGAGGCTTCATCAGTGCTTTAAGGATGACCTATTAAACTTATTTGTGGCCAAATTGTCTTTGAACTTGAATCTTCTATACAGACTTTTGACTTTCAGCTGTTTCATCAGTAGAGCAAGGATGACATTTTTTGACAAAAAAAAAAAGATTATTTCTGACTACAGATCCCAGGAACTTGAACTTTCTATGCATACATATTGATTCCTTCTTCTGTTTCGTCTATAGTTCAAGTATGGCTTTTGAATATATTTTTGGACAAATAGTCTTTGATCTTTACATTTAAATTCACACGTATAGGCTTTCGGATGTTATCAGAAGTTAAAATATGACTTTTGAAAAAAAAACATTCTGCCCATTGATTCCATGAACTTGAACTTTCTATACATTTAAATAAATTCCTTTGGATGTTTTATTAGTTCCCTTTCAGTCGGTCACGTTCGACGTACGTCAGAACTGAACCGACGAATGGGATCTTACTTTAGAGACCAATCCTACTTCGAGCATCTAACAACGAGCCAATGAAATTTGGCATGCGATCACGCATTCCACGCTCCGCCCCGCAGCGCGGGTATAAATAGGAAGTGGAATGGTAGATCAGCGCTTTCTACTTCGGAGCCGAACAGTTTCATTTGCTGTTTCTACGAAGAGCTTTCTGACTACGAGTCAAAAACATTATTCCTGTGAACGAGAGTTTGCCAGTGCGGGTGATACGGCGCGTCAGCGAGAGACCGTCCACATCAGTGACTGAGTGTACAAAGAGCTGTTGGTTCGCTGAGCGTTTCCTTGCATACATTACAGTTGGTTCGCTGGGCGCTACACACACATATCACTGAGAGCTCACGCAGGCTTGCACTATCGAACTGCGTGGAGCCACGGTCATCTCCCTGAGTGCTTCAGCACTAAAAGAGCAACTTCCATTCACAAAAGAGCAACACGGTTTGACCCTGCGTCTTTTTCAAGATGTCATTCAAGCCGTGTGTTTCTGGGTGCGGTCGATTTCTGTCTCCGCTTGACGGACACGTTCGTTGTCTCTCGTGTCTGGGCGCACAGCACGCTGAGGCTGCGTTCGTGGATGAGACATGTTCCCATTGCGGGAATATGTCCATTGCAGTGTTGCGGTCCCGTCTCCAATACCTCAGAAGAGGTGGAACACCATCGTCCATCCCCCGATCTAGTGGTCCTCCAGCTGCAAAGCAGAGGGCTACTACTTTGGCTGATGACCTTGGTGGGGACCTGAGGGTGTCGGTCAGGGTAAACCCGACGGGTCTCACGGCTCCTCGGGCCCCTACCCCCTCCACTGTACCGGTGGAGCTTCCGGAAGGGCGCGCTGACCTCCCGCGTGGAGCGCCAGTCGTCTCTTTTGGGGCTCCGGCGGAGGACCAGATGTCAGTTGCTGCATCGGGGGATGAGCTAATGGGTTCCGAGGATGAAGACTCGGCTGCGTTGCCCCCTTCGGGTGTGACAGCGTTGCCCGAGTCTGACCCGGAACTTACGGCTATGCTTGCCCGGGCCGCCGCAAGTGTCGGGCTTGAGTGGAACCCTCCACCACGTCCCGAACCTTCGCGGCTGGATGATTGGTTTCTCGGGACGGGTCGCGCTAATTCTCAGCGTCCCGCCCCAGTGCCTTTCTTCCCGGAGGTGCATCAGGAGCTCACGAAGTCGTGGGTGGCGCCGTATAGCGCTCGCCAGCGATCGACTGACTCCTCCATCCTCACCACTCTCGATGGTGGTGCAGCTAAGGGCTACGAGGGGATCCCTGCAGTCGAGCGGTCGGTTGCGATGCACCTGTGTCCTAAGACCGCTGCGGACTGGAGGCACGCCCCGCGTCTCCCCTCCCGGGCGTGTAAGTTCTCGTCCGGCTTGACGGGCAAGGCTTACTCAGCCTGCGGAGAAGCTGCATCAGCTTTGCACGCCATGGCGCTCCTGCAGGTCCACCAGGCCAAAGCGCTCATGGAACTGCACGAGGGTGGTTCCGACCAGGCATTTATGCAGGAACTGCGGGCCGCGACGGACCTCGCCCTCCGGGCGACGAAAGTCACGGCTCGCTCCCTGGGTCGGGCGATGTCCACCTTGGTGGTCCAGGAACGCCACCTGTGGCTGAACCTGACAGACATGCGGGACTCGGACAAGGTTCGGTTTCTAAACGCCCCTGTCTGTCAGGCCGGCCTCTTCGGCGACGCCATCGAGGACTTTGCCCAGCAGTTCTCGGTGGCCAAGAAGCAGACGGAGGCCATCAAGAATATCCTGCCCCGGCGGCCCGCTGCTGCCTCCACCCAGCCGCCCGGGGCAGCCCCCCAGTCTGCTCGTCGCCGAGGGCGTCCTCCAGCGTCCGCCTCCGCCCCTGCCAAGCCCAAGCAGCAGCCTCCACCCGCGAAGCAGGGTGCCGGACGCAAGGGGGCCGCCCAACCCGTCCAAGGGCCCGCGAAACCTGCCGGCAAGCGTAAGGAGAAGCGGCCCTGAGACGGGCAGCCCAGGGAGAAGAGGAGCTGCTCTGAGGGAGATGATGTCCGCATCCCTCCCACCCCCCCGGAGGAGGACCGGGGGGGCATCACTGGTCACAACATCTCTGCCGCTGGCTCTCCGGAGTCCAGCGGTACCCACATTTTCACCAAAAGAGCAATTTCCTCTCTCTCTGGGCCCCAAGAGGGTCAGGTTGGCAGTGTGCGACGCCCACGGGCCTTGTCACTCCTTTCCTACCCTCCCGTCGCCAGGGGGCAGCTGTGTGGGCCTCGAGGACGCCCCCGGGCCTTCTCACCCACACACTGCCTCTCTCGTGAGCACTCAGTCAACACTCCGGGCCGCCCACGGGCCTTCCGGGTCGGGGCTGAGTGCTTCACTTCCCTGCCTCCGGGCAGTGGACAGCAGAGTGGGCTCCGAGGACGCCTCCGGGCCTTCTCACCCACTCTCTGTCCAAACCAGGAGTGCTCAGGCAACACTACGGGCCGCCTCCGGGCCTCCCGAGTCGGGCCAGAGTACTCCGCTTCGCTGCCCAAACCCCGGGCACGTCTGTGGTGCCGTTGGTCCCGCTTGTACGGTCTCTGGGGGCCTGGCTAGGTCTCCCCAGGCCGTCTCGCTGGCTACGCGATTCAGTTCGCACGCCGGCCGCCCAAGTACAAGGGCATCCTCTTCACCTCCGTGCGAAGCAGCGATGCTCAAGTCTTGCGGTCAGAGATCGAGGTCCTACTGGCGAAGGACGCGATCGAGCCGGTTCCTCCAGCCGATATGAAGACGGGGTTCTACAGCCCCTACTTCATTGTGCCCAAGAAAGGGGGTGGGTTACGGCCAATCCTGGACCTGCGAGTTCTGAATCGGGCCCTGCACAAGCTCCCGTTCAGGATGTTGACGCAGAAACGCATTTTCCAATGCATCCGTCCCCAGGATTGGTTTGCAGCGATCGACCTGAAGGACGCGTACTTCCATGTGTCTATTCTCCCTCGACACAGACCGTTCCTACGCTTTGCGTTCGAGGGGAAAGCATATCAGTACAAAGTCCTGCCCTTCGGGCTGTCCCTGTCGCCCCGCGTCTTTACGAAGGTCGCGGAGGCAGCCATTGTTCCACTCAGAGAACGCGGCGTTCGGATTCTCAACTACCTCGACGATTGGCTGATCCTAGCCCAGTCGAAGGACCAGTTGTGCGAACACAGGGACCTGGTGCTCAGTCACCTCAGCCAGTTGGGCCTTCGGGTCAACCGAGAGAAGAGCAAACTCTGTCCCACACAGAGGATCTCTTATCTCGGTATGGAGCTGGACTCGGTCAACCGGACGGCGCGCCTCACCGAGGAGCGAGTCCAGTCGGTGTTGAACTGCTTGAATATGTTCAAGAGCAGGACAGCGGTCCCACTGAAATTCTTTCAGAGGCTCCTGGGGCATATGGCATCTGCAGCCGCGGTCACGCCGCTCGGATTGCTTCATATGAGACCGCTTCAACGCTGGCTCAATGGCCGAGTCCCGAGGTGGGCGTGGCAGAGCGGTCAGTACCGGGTCCCAGTGACTCCTTACTGCCGCCAAACCTTCAGCCCGTGGTCCAGCACTTCGTTTCTCCGGGCCGGGGTGCCCCTAGAACAAGTGTCCAGGCATGCTGTGCTATTCACGGATGCCTCCACCACGGGCTGGGGGGCCACGTACAACGGGCATGCAGTTGCTGGTCTGTGGATGGGGCCGCAATTGCATTGGCATATCAATTGCCTCGAGTTACTGGCAGTACATCTGGCACTCCGCCGCCTCAAGGGGCCGCTGCGTGGCAAGCATGTACTGGTCCGTACGGACAGCACCACGGCCGTTGCGTACATCAACCGTCAGGGTGGTCTACGCTCCCGTCGTCTGCTCCAACTCGCCCGCCACCTCCTCCTGTGGAGTCAGAAGCAGCTGAGGTCGCTTCGGGCCATTCATGTCCCTGGTGTGCTGAACCAGACAGCCGACGAGCTCTCTCGTCAGCCGACACCTCCGGGAGAGTGGCGACTCCACCCCCAGGCGGTCCAGCTGATATGGGACCAGTTCGGAGCCGCACAGGTCGACCTGTTTGCCTCTCCGGACTCGACCCATTGCCAGTGGTACTATTCCCTGACCGGGGGTACCCTCGGCACAGATGCACTGGCGCACAGCTGGCCCCGGGACCTACGCAAGTATGCATTTTCCCCAGTGAGCCTTCTTGCACAGACACTGTGCAAGGTCAGGGAGGACGAGGAGCAGGTCTTGTTAGTTGCGCCGTATTGGCCCAACCGGACCTGGTTCCCAGAACTCACACTCCTCGCGACAGCCCCTCCTTGGCCGATTCCCCTGAGGAAGGACCTTCTTTCTCAGGGACGGGGCACACTATGGCACCCGCGTCCAGACCTCTGGAATCTTCATGTCTGGTCCCTGGACGGGACGCGGAGGTTCTAGATGGACTACCACAAGCTGTCGTAGACACCATCGCTTCAGCTAGAGCCCCCTCTACGAGGCGCCTCTATGCTCTGAAGTGGAACCTGTTCGTTGAGTGGTGCGCTTCCCGCCGGGAAGACCCCCGAAGGTGTTCGATCAGTGTCGTGCTTTCCTTCCTGCAAGACGGGTTGGAGAGAAGGCTGTCTCCCTCCACCCTCAAGGTATATGCTGCGGCAATAGCAGCGTACCATGATGTAGTAGAAGGTAAGTCCGTGGGGAAGCACGACCTAATCGTCAGGTTCCTCAGAGGTGCGAGGAGACTAAATCCTCCTCGTCCATCCTCGATACCCTCTTGGGACTTAGCTCTAGTGCTCCGAGCACTTCAGAGCCCTCCCTTCGAGCCTTTGGCGTCTTGTGAGTTAAAAATCTTGTCAATGAAGACAGTGCTCCTGACGGCATTGGCCTCGATCAAGAGGGTAGGGGACCTGCATGCACTTTCGGTCAACGAATCGTGCCTAGAGTTCGGGCCAGGTAACTCTCACGTCGTCCTGAGACCCCGGCCCGGATATGTGCCCAAGTTTCCTACCACTCCCTTCCGGGATCAGGTGGTGAACCTGCAAGCGCTGCCTTCGGAGGAGGCAGACCCAGCCCTGGCTTTGCTGTGTCCGGTCCGCGCTCTTCGCGCTTACGTTGACCGGACCCAAAGCCTTTGGACCTCAGAGCAACTCTTCGTCTGTTACGGAGGCCAGCAGAAGGGAAAGGCTGTCTCCAAGCAGAGGTTAGCCCACTGGATAGTGGATGCTATAGTCTTGGCCTACCAGTCCCAAGACGTGGCTTGCCCGTTCGGTGTAAGAGCTCACTCCACTCGGAGTGTTGCTTCTTCCTGGGCGCTGGCTCAAGGCGCCTCGCTGACAGACATATGTAGAGCTGCGGGCTGGGCGACACCTAACACGTTTGCTAGATTCTTTAGCTTACGTGTAGAGCCGGTATCTTCCCGCATCCTCGCCCCCAGTGGCCAGGAGCGCTAAGTGCCCGTTCTAAGTGTCGGCTTGCGAAACGCCACTCCCGCCCTCTGGGCCGGATACGTGCGTCTATTGTCTCCAGTTGTGTTCCCCGGGAAACCGGCTAACCCTGTCGAGCTCCTCCGTCACCCCTCCGGTGTCAGACGTTGCGGACCGTCTGACGCCAGGCCTGCACCCGTATGCTTGTGAAACGTGGCTGTAGGCTGGGTTCCATATGTAGCGGTTCCCTCACGGCAACCCCATATGTGTATTCTTCCACGGTACCAGCTACCCTTCGGGCTAGCCCCGTGTCTTTCCCTCAAAAGAGCCCGCTCTGTCGTCTCTGGGCGTGTTCTTTCCCTCCTTCAATCAGGCTGGAACCACCCCAGAGACTGCCATATGTTGCACTACCCTGCCAGGTTAGTCCTTATGTGTATTCTGCCACCTCTCCTTCCCTGAAGGACGTGGCCCCGCAGCGTACCCTCTCTCTCAAGAACGAGGTAGGCACGCTTTCCCAGCGTTATCCAATAGTCATTCTGAGTGGGTCTTGCAGAAACAGCAGTGACTGTACGCCCTGCTTGGAGCCCTGACTTCCGTACCATACTAGACGGTGCAGTGCGCTCAAGCAGGACGCTGGAAGGGCCAGCATCCTGGCGTTTTCCATAGGGATCCCATTCGTCGGTTCAGTTCTGACGTATGTCGAACGTGACCGACTGAAAGGGAACGTCTCGGTTACGTATGTAACCCTCGTTCCCTGAAGGAGGGAACGGAGACGTACGTCCCGTCGCCAGATGCTGTGCTTCCGCTGGGAGTCCGGTCACCTTTCGGCTCCTCAGCAGAAAAAGCGCTGATCTACCATTCCACTTCCTATTTATACCCGCGCTGCGGGGCGGAGCGTGGAATGCGTGATCGCATGCCAAATTTCATTGGCTCGTTGTTAGATGCTCGAAGTAGGATTGGTCTCTAAAGTAAGATCCCATTCGTCGGTTCAGTTCTGACGTACGTCTCCGTTCCCTCCTTCAGGGAACGAGGGTTACATACGTAACCGAGACGTTCTTTAAGGATGACCTTTTGAACTCATTTGTGGCCAAAGAGTCTTTGAACTTGAATCTTCTATACAGACATTTGACTTTCAGTTGTTTCATCAGTGGAGCAAGGATGACATTTTTTGACAAAAAAAAAAAAAAAAATTCTGACTCCGGATCCCATGAACTTGAACTTTCTTTACACATAAATAGATTCTTTCTGAGGCTTCATCAGTACTTTTAGGATGACCTTTTGAACTTATTTGTGGCCAAATAGTCTTTGAACTTGAATCTTCTATACAGACTTATGACTTTCAGTTGTTTCATCAGTAGAGCAAGGATGACATTTTTTGACCAAAAAAATTATAATTTCTAACTCCGGATCCCATGAACTTGATTTTTCTATGCATACATATAGATTCCTTCTTCTGTTTCATCTTTAGTTCAAGTATGACTTTTTGAATATGTTTCTGGACAAAGAGTCTTTAAAATTTAAATTTACATGTATAGGCTTTCCGATTTTTTATCAGAAGTTCAAATATGACTTTTAAAAAAAAAAATTGCTGCCCCTAGATTCCATGAACTTGAACTTTCTATACATATAAATGGGTTTTTTTCTGATGCTTTATCAGTGCGTTAAGGATGACCTTTTGAACTTATTTGTGAACAAATAGTCTTTGAACTTGAATCTTCTATACAGACTTATGACTTTCAGTTGTTTCATCAGTAGAGCAAGGATGACATTTTTTGACCAAAAAAAATATAATTTCTAACTCCGGATCCCATGAACTTGATTTTTCTATGCATACATATAGATTCCTTCTTCTGTTTCATCTTTAGTTCAAGTATGACTTTTTGAATATGTTTCTGGACAAAGAGTCTTTAAAATTTAAATTTACATGTATAGGCTTTCCGATTTTTTATCAGAAGTTCAAATATGACTTTAAAAAAAAAAATTGCTGCCCCTAGATTCCATGAACTTGATCTTTCTATACATATAAATGGATTTTTTTCTGATGCTTTATCAGTGCTTTAAGGATGACCTTTTGAACTTATTTGTGAACAAATAGTCTTTGAACTTGAATCTTCTATACAGACTTATGACTTTCAGTTTTATCATCAGTAGTTTCATCAGTAGAGAGGACATTTTTTGACAAAGAAAATAATTTCTATAAAAATTAATAGACTCCGGATCCCATGAACTTGAACTTTCTATGCATACATATTGATTCCTTCTTCTGTTTCATCTTTAGTTCAAGTATGGCTTTTGAATATATTTTTGGACAAAGAGTCTTTGAACTTTACATTCAAATTCACACGTATAGGCTTTCGGATGTTATATCAGAAGTTAAAATATGACTTTTGAAAAAAAAATTCTGCCAATTGATTCCATGAACTTGAAATTTCTATATATTTAAATAAATTCCTTTGGATATTTTATTAGGTCTTTAAGGGTGACCTTTTGAACTTATTTGTGGCCAAAGAGTCTTTGAACTTGAATCTTCTATACAGACATTTGACTTTCAGTTGTTTCATCAGTGGAGCAAGGATGACATTTTTTTACAAAAAAAAAAAAAAAATTTGACTCCGGATCCCATGAACTTGAACTTTCTTTACACATAAATAGATTCTTTCTGAGGCTTCATCAGTGCTTTAAGGATGACCTATTAAACTTATTTGTGGCCAAATAGTCTTTGAACTTGAATCTTCTATACAGACGTATGACTTTCAGTTGTTTTATCAGTAGAGCAAGGATGAAATTTTTTGACAAAAAAAATAATTTCTATAAAAAAGAATAGACTTCGGGTCACATGAACTTGAACTTTCTATGCATACATATAGATTCCTTCTTCTGTTTCATCTTTAGTTCAAGTATGGCTTTTTGAATATATTTTTGTACAAAGAGTCTTTGATCTTTACATTTAAATTCACACGTATAGGCTTTCGGATGTTATATCAGAAGTTAAAAAATGACTTTTGAAAAAAAAAAATCTGCCCATGGATTCCATGAACTTGATCTTTCTATACATTTAAATATATTCCTTCGGAAGTTTTATTAGTTCTTTAAGGATGACCTTTTGAACTTATTTGTGGCCAAAGAGTCTTTGAACTTGAATCTTTTATACAGACTTTTGACATTCAGTTGTTTCATCAGTAGAGCAAGGATGACCTTTTTTGACAAAAAAATAAAAATTCTGACTCCGGATCCCATGAACTTGAACTTTCTATGTATACATATAGATTCCTTCTTCTGTTTCATCTTTAGTTCAAGTATGACTTTTAGAATATATTTTTGGACAAAGAGTCTTTGAATTTTACATTAAAATTCACATGCATAGGCTTTCGGATTTTGTATCAGAAGTTAAAATATGACTTTTGAAAAAAAATTCTGCCCATGGAACTTGAAATTTCTATACATTTAAATAGATTCCTTTGGATGTTTTATTAGCTCTTTAAAGATGAACTTTTGAACTTATTTGTGGCCAAAGAGTCTTTGAACTGTAAACTTTTATACAGACGTATGACTTTCAGTTGTTTCATCAGTAGAGCAAGGATGAAATTTTTTGACAAAAAAAATAATTTCTATAAAAAAGAATAGACTTCGGGTCCCATGGACTTGAACTTTCTATGCATACATATAGATTCCTTCTTCTGTTTCATCTTTAGTTCAAGTATGGCTTTTTGAATATATTTTTGGACAAAGAGTCTTTGATCTTTACATTTAAATTCACACGTATAGGCTTTCGGATGTTATATCAGAAGTTAAAAAATGACTTTTGAAAAAAAAAAATCTGCCCATGGATTCCATGAACTTGATCTTTCTATACATTTAAATAGATTCCTTTGGATGTTTTATTAGCTCTTTAAGGATGAACTTTTGAACTTATTTGTGGCCAAAGAGTCTTTGAACTTGAATCTTCTATACAGATATTTGACTTTCAGTTGTTTCATCAGTAGAGCAAGGATGACATTTTTTTACAAAAAAAAAAAAAAATTCTGACTCCGGATCCCATGAACTTGAACTTTCTATACACATAAATAGATTCTTTCTGAGGCTTCATCAGTGCTTTAAGGATGACCTGTTAAACTTATTTGTGGCCAAATAGTCTTTGAACTTGAATCTTCTATACAGACTTTTGACTTTCAGTTGTTTCATCAGTAGAGCAAGAATGACATTTTTTGACAAAAAAAAAGATTATTTCTGATTACAGATCCCAGGAACTTGAACTTTCTATGCATACATATTGATTCCTTCTTCTGTTTCGTCTTTAGTTCAAGGATGGCTTTTGAATATATTTTTGGACAAATAGTCTTTGATCTTTACATTTAAATTCACACGTATAGGCTTTCGGATGTTATATCAGAAGTTGAAATATGACTTTTGAAAAAAAAAAAACATTCTGCCCATTGATTCCATGATCTTGAACTTTCTATACATTTAAATAAATTCCTTTGGATGTTTTATTAGTTCCCTTTCGGGGAACTCGAGCTGCGTCGAAACGCTGTGACAACGCCTCTGCGTTAATGCGTCGTGAAGCGCCTGTAGAACCATTCCATCGGAAAAAAGATCGATCGTCGGCGTGATGACGTCATCGACCGGAAGCTATAAAACGTCCGTGAAAACAAACAGGAACTAGCTTCTGAGCCTTCAGCAAGCGATCTGTGTGAACCTGTCTGTCTATTTGGTGTTTTTGTCTGTCTATTTGAAAGAGTTTTTCCACCCTTTGTTAAATATTCCTATATATTTACAAAAAAGAGAAAATAAATAGATAGAGAAATGGCGAGTGAAAGCAGTCAGTTCAAGAGGTGTGTACATCCCTGCCCACGCTACATCACGAGTGGGGATACACACTCTCTTTGTGTTGCCTGCTTGGGAGCGCAGCATGCCCAGGCAGCCCTCGAGGGGGCTGCTTGCGAGCACTGTGAGCGTATGCCACTGAGAACGCTGCGCTCCCGCCGGGCACTCTTCGAGGAGGGTGCCTCGGCTCGTGTTCCCCGCGGCTCTGGTCCCGCTGCTGCCGAGGCAGAGCGGAGGCTGCAGTCGTGGGGTTCACAATTGGATGTTGCAGAGGGGTTTGAGACGGGCGCTGCCTTATCTCTGCCCTCACCTGCTCCATCCAGCGGCTCTTCTCGGGGCTTGGAAGCACGCATTGCGGTTTCTTCCCCCCCGAGAGAGTCGCCGGTGCTCCAACTATCCAGCTCCGAGGAGGTGGACGTTGAGAGCATCGCGACTGAAGATTCGCCACTTCAGTCCCCTGCGAGTGAGGAGCTCGTTGAGGTTCTAACGCGAGCTGTGGCCAGACTAAATATTGACTGGCCCATAGAAAGATCTGAGGCAGGAAGAAAGAGATCTAGTAAATTAGATGAAAGATTCCTGCCCGCTCGCGCTTCAGAACCTCAGCGGCGGGGCCTGCCATTCTTCCATGATTTGCACACCGAGGTGGCAAAGTCATGGAGGAGACCGGCATCATACCGTGTGTTCAGCCCTCAGACTTCGGTCTACAGCAACATCATGGGGCTGAAGCACTACGGTTATGGGGCGATGCCAAAGGTAGAAGAGACGCTCGCGAGCCATCTCTCGCCTTCCTCGGCATCGTCCCTGAAGGCCCCGACTTTGCCCACCAGACCATTAAAAACAACGTCGGCACTGGTGGGCAAAGCGTACTCGGCGGCAGGTCAGGCTGCTGCATGCCTGCATACTATGGCTATAATGCAGGCTTATCAGGCTGACCTGCTCAGGGACTTAGATGGACGTGATGAAGTGGGGGGTGATGTCATAAATGAGCTAAGAACATCAGCTGATCTTGCTCTCCGGGCCACCAAAGAGACGGCCAGATGTGTTGGCCGCTCTATGGCAGCATTGGTGGCTACGGAGAGGCATTTATGGCTCAACCCCACTGAAATCAAGGAGAGGGAGAAAAGCTTCCTGCTCGACGCGCCGCTGTCTCCTGGTGGCCTCTTCGGTGACGCAGTACACACTGTCACCGAGAGGTTCCAGGAGTCAAAGAAGCAAGCTGCGGCGCTAAAGCAGTTTCTCCCTCTCCGGGTCCAGGTCCCTGGGGCTGCCGCTGACATCAGGCAGCCTAAGCCTAGTACGAGCTCCACTCACAGGGCGCAACAAAAGCAGAGCGTCGCCGCTCGAGCTCCCCCTCAGCGCGGGGACGAGGGGCGGCGCTCTCAGGCGAGGCCTTCGAGGGGCAGGGCTGATCTGCGGACAGTCTTGATCGCCAAGAAGGCCTCGTGGAAGCGTTCCTGACGCCAGAAGCGCCAGGACGCTGAGGGTGGTTCCCCCCGTAGGGAAGCGGTGTTTACCCCTGCCAACGGTACCCGCTTCCCTACGGCACCCTCGGGGGGCCGCGCTGCCAACCCCGCCGCAATGCCGGGGCGCAGTTGGTCTCCGCGGGCCACCCGAGGGTGGTCCGCACCCCCTTCGGGGTTCCCCCGAGCAGTCAAGTCAGTCGTTCCCTGCCGGTCCGCCGCTTCAGGGCACTGTGCTTGTTGCTCAAAATACACCAGAGGCCAGCCTCGAGAGGCTGGTTCCCTTAGTAGATTTTCTAGACGAGTGGAAACGTCTATCAAATATATCTCATTGGGTCCTGCAGATAGTAGAAAAGGGGTACGCCATTCAGTTCAGAAGTCGGCCACCTCCTTTCTGCGGTGTCCTACCTACAGAGGTGGGCCCGGAGCAGGCTCTGGTAATGGCACAGGAAGTAGAGACACTCCTGCAAAAAGGGGCTATAGAGAGGGTTCCCCCTCCCAGCAGGGAGTCTGGCTTTTACAGCCGTTACTTCATCGTGCCGAAGAAGGATGGGGGCTTACGCCCGATATTAGATCTGCGGCTATTGAATCGCACGGTGGCCAAGCTCAAATTCAAGATGCTTACACTCAGACAGATTGTAGCGCAGGTCAAATCGGAGGATTGGTTTGTCACCATAGACCTCAAAGATGCGTATTTTCATGTCTCCATCCTTCCACATCACAGGAAGTTCCTGAGGTTTGCCTTCGGGGGAGAGCCATACCAATATCGTGTACTTCCCTTCGGTCTAGCACTGTCACCCCGCACGTTCACCAAGTGTGTGGATGCAGCTCTGGCGCCGCTGCGTCTGCAGGGCATCCGCATACTGAACTATATCGACGACTGGCTGATTCTAGCGAATACAGAGCAGATGGCGGTTCAGCATCGAGATGCTGTTCTCGCCCACATGTCAAAGCTGGGGTTGAGGCTGAACGCCAAGAAGAGTGTGCTTTCTCCGGCTCAGAGAACCACTTTTCTAGGTGTGAACTGGGATTCGGTAATTATGCGGGCGCAATTATCGCCAACACGCATAGCATCGGTCCTGGCAGCCGTCAAAGAACAGAAGCTAGGCCGGGCCGTCACTGTGAAACAGTTCCAGAAACTGTTAGGTCTCATGGCAGCAGCGTCCAACGTGATACCTTTTGGCCTACTGTACATGAGGCCACTGCAGTGGTGGCTCAAAACGAAAGGGTTCTCCCCGAAGGGGAAATCCGCTCCGCACGATCAAAGTCACGCGGCGATGCCTACGTGCTCTGGTCATGTGGAAAAACCCGGGGTTTTTATCTCAGGGTCCCGTGTTGGGGGCTCATGTTCGTCGCGTAACGCTAACGACAGACGCCTCTCTCACGGGCTGGGGGGCGACCATGAGTGGTCGCTCGTCCCAGGGTCTATGGCAGGAACATCAGCGGCACTGGCACATATATCGGCTAGAGATGCTCGCAGTGTTTCTTGCATTGAAACAGTTCCTGCCCGACCTCAGGGGCCACCATGTGTTAGTCAGGACAGACAACACGTCGGTGGTCGCCTACATAAATCACCAGGGGGGTCTGAAGTCCCGTCCTTTGGACAAATTGGCACATCGGATCCTCCTGTGGGCCCAGGGGAAATTGCTGTCAATCAGGGCAGTATATATCCCCGGGGTCCTAAATCAGGAAGCAGACAGCCTGTCGAGACAGGGGCCGAGGCCCGGGGAATGGAGACTCCACCCAGAGGTGGTGGAGCTCCTCTGGAAGGTTTATGGGAAAGCAGAGATAGACCTGTTCGCTTCGGCGGAGAATTCTCACTGCCCGCAGTGGTTTTCTCTGACCCATCCGGCCCCGCTGGGGCTGGATGCCATGGTACAGGAGTGGCCGAGGCTGCCTCTGTACGCCTTCCCCCCGATTGTCTTGCTTCCAGGAGTTCTGGAGAGGGTACGCCGGGACGGGGCCCAGGTACTTCTAGTGGCTCCGAACTGGCCGACCCGAGTATGGTTTTTGGACCTGATATCTCTCCTGGAAGGCTCTCCGATGGAGATTCCGACCAGGAGGGATCTACTCTCTCAGGCGGGCGGGAGATTCCTGCACCCACGCCCGGAGATGTGGAAACTGTGGGCCTGGCCTCTGAGGGGGCTAGGCTCATAGAGGAAGGTCTCTCGGCCGAGGTCGTAGAGACCATCCTACACTCCAGAGCTCCGTCCACAAGGAAGCTGTACGCTTTGAAATGGAGACTTTTCTCAGCATGGTGCAGAGAACGCCAGTGGGACCCAGTTAACTGCCCGGTTGGTACAGTGCTGGAGTTCCTGCAGGCAAGGTTCTCGGCAGGGTTGACCCCCTCCACACTTAAGGTGTACGTGGCGGCCTTGGGTGCCTTCCACGTCCCTTGCAGTGGAGTGTCTTTGGGAAGACACCCTCTAATTACACGCTTCCTTCCTGGCACTTTAAGGTTGAGGCCAGTTATGCACTCGAGGGTCCCAGCATGGGACTTGGCCATTGTTTTGAGGGGCTTGTCCGGACCTCCGTTCAAACCTCTGGAGGAGGTTTCGGATAAGTTCCTCACCTTAAAAACCATCTTCCTTTTGGCCAAATCATCTCTTAAAAGGATAGGAGATATTCAGTCCCTGTCAGTAGGGCCCTCATGTCTAGAGTTTGCACCAGGGATGGTGAAAGCATTTCTGCATCCCAGGCCGGGTTATGTCCCCAAGGTTCCTACGAGCCCACGGGGCCCCATCACTCTACAAGCCTTCTGTCCTCCTCCGTTTATGACGTCAGACCAGGAAAGGTTAAATCTGCTGTGTCCTGTGAGGGCACTGGATACTTATGTCCACAGAGCTGCCCTGTGGAGGAAATCTGAACAATTGTTTGTTTGCTTTGGACCCCCTAAGAAGGGGGCCCCAGTATCCAAGCAGAGGATGAGCAAGTGGGTGGTCGAGGCCATCTCACTTGCTTATGAAGCTACCGGGCAGCCATCTCCACTGGCTGTCCGGGCGCATTCAACCAGGGGTATGGCTGCTTCTAAAGCACTTTTATCGGGGGCTTCCCTCCAAGATATTTGTAACGCGGCCGGATGGTCGTCTCCTTTAACCTTCGTCAGGTTCTACGAATTAGACCTGGCATCTACAGTAGGGGCACAGGTACTCTCGTAACCGTGTGCGCTTCGGCTTCACACATACGAGACACTTGGTCCTATGGCGATGTGGGTATAAGCGTTCTCACAGCGTTTCGACGCAGCTCGAGTTCCCCGAAAGGGAACGTCTCAGGTTACGTATGTAACCCTAGTTCCCTGAGGGAACGAGACGCTGCGTCGCTCTGCCATACTCCCGGCGTGTCCGTGATCACTTACTTCAGGCTTTATCAGAAGTTAGTTCCTGTTTGTTTTCACGGACGTTTTATAGCTTCCGGTCGATGACGTCATCACGCCGACGATCGATCTTTTTTCCGATGGAATGGTTCTACAGGCGCTTCACGACGCATTAACGCAGAGGCGTTCTCACAGCGTTTCGACGCAGCGTCTCTTTCCCTCAGGGAACTAGGGTTACATACGTAACCTGAGACGTTCTTTAAGGATGACCTTTTGAACTTATTTGTGGCCAAAGAGTCTTTGAACTTGAATCTTCTATACAGACTTATGACTTTCAGTTGTTTCATCAGTAGAGCAAGGATGACCTTTTTTGACCAAAAAAATTATAATTTCTAACTCCGGATCCCATGAACTTGATTTTTCTATGCATACATATAGATTCCTTCTTCTGTTTCATCTTTAGTTCAAGTATGACTTTTTGAATATGTTTCTGGACAAAGAGTCTTTAAAATTTAAATTTACATGTATAGGCTTTCCGATTTTTTATCAGAAGTTCAAATATGACTTTTAAAAAAAAATTGCTGCCCCTAGATTCCATGAACTTGAACTTTCTATACATATAAATGGATTTTTTTCTGATGCTTTATCAGTGCTTTAAGGATGACCTTTTGAACTTATTTATGAACAAATAGTCTTTGAACTTGAATCTTCTATACAGACTTATGACTTTCAGTTTTATCATCAGTAGTTTCATCAGTAGAGAGGACATTTTTTGACAAAAAAAATAATTTCTATAAAAAAGAATAGACTTCGGGTCCCATGAACTTGAACTTTCTATGCATACATATAGATTCCTTCTTCTGTTTCATCTTTAGATCAAATATGGCTTTTTGAATATATTTTTGGACAAAGAGTCTTTGATCTTTACATTTAAATTCACACGTATAGGCTTTCGGATGTTATATCAGAAGTTAAAAAATGACTTTTGAAAAAAAAAAAATCTGCCCATGGATTCCATGAACTTGATCTTTCTATACATTTAAATATATTCCTTCGGAAGTTTTATTAGTTCTTTAAGGATGACCTTTTGAACTTCTTTGTGGCCAAAGAGTCTTTGAACTTGAATCTTTTATACAGACTTTTGACTTTCAGTTGTTTCATCAGTAGAGCAAGGATGACCTTTTTTGACAAAAAAAAAAAAAAAAAATCTGACTCCGGATCCCATGAACTTGAACTTTCTATACACATAAATAGATTCTTTCTGAGGCTTCATCAGTGCTTTAAGGATGACCTGTTAAACTTATTTGTGGCCAAATAGTCTTTGAACTTGAATCTTCTATACAGACTTTTGACTTTCAGTTGTTTCATCAGTAGAGCAAGGATGACATTTTTTGACAAAAAAAAAAAGATTATTTCTGACTACAGATCCCAGGAACTTGAACTTTCTATGCATACATATTGATTCCTTCTTCTGTTTCGTCTTTAGTTCAAGTATGGCTTTTGAATATATTTTTGGACAAATAGTCTTTGATCTTTACATTTAAATTCACACGTATAGGCTTTCGGATGTTATATCAGAAGTTAAAATATGACTTTTGAAAAAAAAACATTCTGCCCATTGATTCCATGAACTTGAACTTTCTATACATTTAAATAAATTCCTTTGGATGTTTTACTAGTTCTTTAAGGATGACCTTTTGAACTTATTTGTGGCCAAAGAGTCTTTGAACTTGAATCTTCTATACAGACTTATGACTTTCAGTTGTTTCATCAGTAGAGCAAGGATGACATTTTTTGACCAAAAAAATTATAATTTCTAACTCCGGATCCCATGAACTTGATTTTTCTATGCATACATATAGATTCCTTCTTCTGTTTCATCTTTAGTTCAAGTGTGACTTTTTGAATATGTTTCTGGACAAAGAGTCTTTAAAATTTAAATTTACATGTATAGGCTTTCCGATTTTTTATCAGAAGTTCAAATATGACTTTTAAAAAAAAAAAATGCTGCCCCTAGATTCCATGAACTTGAACTTTCTATACATATAAATGGATTTCTTCTGATGCTTTATCAGTGCTTTAAGGATGACCTTTTGAACTTATTTGTGAACAAATAGTCTTTGAACTTGAATCTTCTATACAGACTTATGACTTTCAGTTTTATCATCAGTAGTTTCATCAGTAGAGAGGACATTTTTTGACAAAGAAAATAATTTCTATAAAAATTAATAGACTCCGGACCCCATGAACTTGAACTTTCTATGCATTCATATTGATTCCTTCTTCTGTTTCATCTTTAGTTCAAGTATGGCTTTTGAATATATTTTTGGACAAAGAGTCTTTGAACTTTACATTCAAATTCACACGTATATGCTTTCAGATGTTTTATCAGAAGTTAAAATGTGACTTTTGAAAAAAAAAATCTGCCCATGGATTCCATGAACTTGAACTTTCTATACATTTAAATAGATTCCTTCTGATGTTTTATTAGTTCTTCAAGGATGACCTTTTGATCTTATTCTTGGCTAAATAGTCTTTGAACTTGAACTCTCTATATATACTAATATAATCCTTATGATGTTTCATCCCAAGTTCAAATATGACTTTTGGAAAAATGTTCTGCCCCTAGATTCCATGAACTTGAACTTTCTATACATATAAATAGATTCCTTCGGATGCTTCACCAGTGCTTTAAGGATGACCTTTTGAACTTATTTGTGGCCAAATAGTCTTTAAACTTGAATCTTTGTAGCCAAAGAGTCTTTGAACTTGAATCTTCTATACAGACATTTGACTTTCAGTTGTTTCATCAGTGGAGCAAGGATGACATTTTTTTACAAAAAAAAAAAAAAATTCTGACTCCGGATCCCATGAACTTGAACTTTCTATACACATAAATAGATTCTTTCTGAGGCTTCATCAGTGCTTTAAGGATGACCTATTAAACTTATTTGTGGCCAAATAGTCTTTGAACTTGAATCTTCTATACAGACTTATGACTTTCAGTTGTTTCATCAGTAGAGCAAGGATGACATTTTTTGACAAAAAAAAATTATTTCTGACTCCGGATCCCAGGAACTTGAACTTTTTATGCATACATATAGATTCCTTCTTCTGTTTCATCTTTAGTTCAAGTATGACTTTTTGAATATATTTTTGGACAAAGAGTCTTTTAACTTTACATTCAAATTCACACGTATAGGCTTTCGGATGTTGTATCAGAAGTTAAAATATGACTTTTGAAAAAATAATTCTGCCCCTGGATTCCATGAACTTGAACTTTCTATACATTTAAATAGATTCCTTCGGATGATTTATTAGTTCTTTAAGGATGACCTTTTGAACTTATTTGTGGCCAAATAGTCTCTGAACTTGAATCTTCTATACAGACGTATGACTTTTAGTTGTTTCATCAGTAGAGCAAGGATGAAATTTTTTGACAAAAAAAAATAATTTCTATAAAAAAGAATAGACTTCGGGTCGCATGAACTTGAACTTTCTATGCATACATATAGTTCCCTTTCGGGGAACTCGAGCTGCGTCGAAACGCTGTGAGAACGCCTCTGCGTTAATGCGTCGTGAAGCGCCTGTAGAACCATTCCATCGGAAAAAAGATCGATCGTCGGCGTGATGACGTCATCGACCGGAAGCTATAAAGCGTCCGTGAAAACAAACAGGAACTAGCTTCTGAGCCTTCAGCAAGCGATCTGTGTGAACCTGTCTGTCTATTTGGTGTTTTTGTCTGTCTATTGAAGAGTTTTTCCACCCTTTTTGTTAAATATTGCATATATATTAACAAAACAAAGCGAAAATAAAATAGATAGAATAATATGGCGAGTGAAAGCAGTTTTAAGAGGTGTGTTCATCCCTGCCCACGTTACATCACGAGCGGGGATACACACTCTCTTTATGCAGCCTGCTTGGGAGCGCAGCATGCCCAGGCAGCCCTCGAGGGGGCTGCTTGCGAGCATTGTGAAAAGTTACCGCTGAGAACGCTGCGCTCCCGCCGGGCACTCTTTGAGGAGGGTGCCTCGGCTCGTGTTCCCCGCGGCTCTGGTCCCGCTGCCGCCGAGGCGGAGCGGAGGCTGCAGTCGTGGGGATCACAATTGGATGTTGCAGAGGGGTTAGAGACGGGCGCTGCCTTATCTCTGCCCTCACCTGCACCATCCAGCGGCTCTTCTCGGGGCATGGAAGCACGCATGGCGGTTTCTTCCCCACCGAGAGAGTCGCCGGTGCTTCAATTGTCCAGCTCTGAGGAGGTGGACATTGAAAGCATCGAGACTGAAGACTCGCCACTTCAGTCCCCTGCATGCGAGGAGCTCGTTGAGGTTCTGACGCGAGCTGTGGCCAGGCTTAATATCGACTGGCCAGCTGAGAGATTTGAGGCAGGAAGAAAGCGTGTAAGCAAGCTAGACGAAAGATTCCTGCCTTCTCGAGCTTCAGAACCTCAGCGACGGGGCCTGCCGTTCTTCCATGATCTGCACACTGAGGTGGCGAGATCATGGAGGAGACCAGCATCATATCGAGTTTTCAGCCCGCAGACTTCGGTCTACAGCAACATCGCCGGGCTGAAACAGTATGGTTATGGGGCGATGCCAAAGGTTGAAGAGACGCTCGCGAGCCATCTCTCGCCTTCCTCGGCGTCGTCCCTTAAGGCCCCGACTTTGCCCACCAGACCCCTTAAAACAACGTCGGCTCTGGTGGGTAAAGCGTACTCGGCAGCGGGTCAAGCTGCTGGATGCCTGCACACTATGGCTATCGTGCAGGCATATCAGGCTGACCTGCTGAGGGATTTGGACAGTAGTGATGTCGTGGGGGGAGATATAGTAGCCGAATTACGTACATCTGCGGATTTAGCTCTCCGGGCCACCAAAGAGACGGCCAGATGTGTTGGCCGCTCTATGGCAGCATTGGTGGCCACGGAGAGGCATTTATGGCTAAACCCCACAGACATCAAGGAGAGGGAGAAAGCTTTCCTGCTTGATGCGCCGCTTTCTCCTGGAGGCCTCTTCGGTGACGCAGTTCACACTGTCACCGAGAGGTTCCAGGAGTCGAAAAAGCAAGCTGCGGCGCTCAAGCAGTTCCTCCCTCTCCTTGTCCAGGTCCCTGGGGCTGCTGCTGACATCAAGCAGCCCAAACCGAGTACGAGCGCCTCGCACAGGGCAAAACAAAAGCAGAGCGTCGCTACCCGAACTCCCCCTCAGCGCGGGGACGAGGGGCGGCGCTCTCAGACGAGGCCTTCGAGGGGCAGGGCTGATCTGAGGACAGTCCTGATCGCCAAGAAGGCCTCGTCGAAGCGTTCCTGACGCCAGAAGCTTCAGGACGCTGAGGGTGGTTCCCCCCGTAGGGAAACGGTGTTTACCCCTGCCAACGGTACCCGTTTCCCTGCGGCACCCTCTGGGGGCCGCGCTGCCAACCCCGCCGCAATGCCGGGGCGCAGTCGGTCTCCGCGGGCCACCCGAGGGTGGTCCGCGCCCCCCTCGGGGGACCCCCGAGCAGTCAAGTCAGTCGTTCCCTGCCGGTCCGCCGCTTCAGGGCACTGTGCTTGTTGCTCAAAGTACACCAGAGGCCAGCCTCGAGAGGCTGGTTCCCTTAGTAGATTTTCTAGACGAGTGGAAACGTCTATCAAATATATCTCATTGGGTCCTGCAGATAATAGAAAGGGGGTACGCCATTCAATTCAAAAGTCGGCCACCTCCTTTCAGTGGTGTCCTACCTACAGAGGTGGGCCCGGAGCAGGCTCTGGTTATGGCACAGGAAGTACAGACACTCCTGCAAAAAGGGGCTATAGAGAGGGTTCCCCCTCCCAGCAGGGAGTCTGGGTTTTACAGCCGTTACTTCATCGTGCCGAAGAAGGATGGGGGCTTCCGCCCGATATTAGATCTGCGTCTACTAAATCGCTCGGTGGCCAAGCTCAAGTTCAAGATGCTCACACTCAGACAGATTGTGTCGCAGATCAAACGAGAGGATTGGTTTGTCACCATAGACCTCAAAGATGCGTATTTTCATGTCTCCATCCTTCCACATCACAGGAAGTTTCTCAGGTTTGCCTTCGGGGGAGAGGCATACCAATATCGAGTACTTCCTTTCGGTCTAGCACTGTCACCCCGCACATTCACCAAGTGTGTGGATGCAGCTCTGGCGCCGTTGCGTCTGCAGGGCATCCGCATACTGAATTATATCGACGACTGGCTGATTCTAGCGAATACAGAGCAGATGGCGGTTCAGCATCGAGATGCTGTTCTCGCGCATATGTCGAAGTTGGGGTTGAGGCTGAACGCCAAGAAGAGTGTGCTTTCTCCGGCTCAGAGAACCACTTTTCTAGGTGTGAACTGGGATTCGGTAATAATGCGGGCGCAATTATCGCCAACACGCATAGCATCGATCCTGGCAGCAGTCAAAGAACAGAAGCTAGGACGGGCCGTCACTGTGAAACAGTTCCAGAAACTGTTAGGTCTCATGGCAGCAGCGTCCAATGTAATACCTCTTGGCCTACTGTACATGAGGCCACTGCAGTGGTGGCTCAAAACAAAGGGATTCTCCCCGAGGGGAAATCCGCTCCGCACGATCACAGTCACGCGGCGATGCCTACGTGCTCTGGTCATGTGGAAAAACCCGGGGTTTTATCTCAGGGTCCCGTGTTAGGGGCTCATGTTCGTCGCGTAACGCTAACGACAGATGCCTCTCTCACGGGCTGGGGGGCGACCATGAGTGGTCGCTCATCCCAGGGTCTATGGCAGGAACATCACATAAATGTTATGTGCCACACTGGCACATAAATCGGCTAGAGATGCTCGCAGTGTTTCTTGCATTGAAACAGTTCCTGCCCGACCTCAGGGGCCACCATGTGCTAGTCAGGTCAGACAACACGTCAGTGGTCGCCTATATAAATCACCAGGGGGGTCTGAGGTCCCGTCCGTTGGACAAATTGGCACATCGGATCCTCCTGTGGGCCCAAGGGAAATTGCTGTCAATCAGAGCAGTATATATCCCGGGGGTCCTGAATCAGGAAGCAGACAGCCTGTCGAGGCAGGGGCCGATGCCCGGGGAATGGAGACTCCACCCAGAGGTGGTGGAGCTCCTATGGAAGGTATATGGGAGAGCAGAAATAAACCTATTTGCTTCGGCGGAGAATTCTCACTGCCCGCAGTGGTTTTCTCTGACCCATCCAGCCCCGCTGGGGTTGGATGCCATGGTACAGGAGTGGCCGAGGCTACCTCTGTACGCCTTCCCCCCGATTGTCTTGCTTCCAGGAGTTCTGGAGAGGGTACGCCGGGACGGGGCCCAGGTACTTCTAGTGGCTCCGTACTGGCCGACCCGAGTATGGTTTTCGGACCTGATATCTCTCCTGGAAGGCTCTCCGATGGAGATTCCGACCAGGAGGGATCTACTCTCTCAGGCGGGCGGGAGATTCCTGCACCCACGCCCGGAGATGTGGAAACTGTGGGCCTGGCCTCTGAGGGGGCTAGGCTCATAGAGGAAGGTCTCTCGGCCGAGGTCGTAGAGACCATCCTTCACTCCAGAGCTCCATCCACGAGGAAGCTGTACGCTCTAAAATGGAAACTTTTCTCAGCATGGTGCAGAGAACGCCAGTGGGACCCAGTTAACTGCCCGGTTGGTACAGTGCTGGAATTCCTGCAGGCAAGGTTCTCGGCAGGGTTGTCCCCCTCCACAATAAAGGTGTACGTGGCGGCCTTGGGTGCCTTCCACGTCCCTTTCGGTGGAGTGTCTTTGGGAAGACACCCTCTAATTACACGCTTCCTCCGTGGCACTTTGAGGTTGAGGCCGGCTATGCACTCGAGGGTCCCAGCATGGGACTTGGCCATTGTCTTGAGGGGCTTGTCTGGGCCACCGTTCGAACCTTTAGAGGAGGTCTCGGACAAGTTCCTCACCCTAAAAACCATCTTTCTTTTGGCCATTTCATCTCTCAAAAGAATAGGAGATATTCAGTCCCTGTCTGTAGCACCCTCATGTTTAGAGTTTGCGCCTGGGATGGTGAAAGCCTTTCTGCATCCCAGGCCGGGTTATGTCCCCAAGGTTCCTACGAGCCCACGGGGCCCCATCACTCTCCAAGCCTTCTGTCCTCCTCCGTTCTCGACGTCAGACCAGGAAAGATTAAATCTGCTGTGCCCTGTTAGGGCGTTGGATACATATATCCACAGAGCTGCCCTGTGGAGAAAGACTGATCATTTATTTGTCTGTTTCGGGCCCCCTAAGAAAGGGGCCCCTGTATCTAAGCAGAGGATGAGCAAGTGGGTGGTCGAGGCCATTTCACTTGCTTACGAGGCGGCCGGGCAGCCGTCTCCACTGGCTGTCCGGGCGCATTCTACCAGGGGTATGGCTGCTTCGAAAGCACTTTTGTCGGGGGCTTCCCTCCATGATATTTGCAATGCGGCCGGATGGTCGTCTCCATTAACTTTCGTCAGGTTCTACGAACTAGACCTTGCATCTACTGTTGGGGCGCAGGTACTCTCGTAACCGTGTGCGCTTCGGCTTCACACATACGAGACACTTGGTCCTATGGCGATGTGGGTATAAGCGTTCTCACAGCGTTTCGACGCAGCTCGAGTTCCCCGAAAGGGAACTTCTCAGGTTACGTATGTAACCCTAGTTCCCTGAGGGAACGAGACGCTGCGTCGCTTTGCCATACTCCCGGCGTGTCCGTGATCACTTACTTCAGGCTTTATCAGAAGTTAGTTCCTGTTTGTTTTCACGGACGCTTTATAGCTTCCGGTCGATGACGTCATCACGCCGACGATCGATCTTTTTTCCGATGGAATGGTTCTACAGGCGCTTCACGACGCATTAACGCAGAGGCGTTCTCACAGCGTTTCGACGCAGCGTCTCGTTCCCTCAGGGAACTAGGGTTACATACGTAACCTGAGACGATTCCTTCTTCTGTTTCATCTTTAGTTCAAGTATAGCTTTTTGAATATATTTTTGGACAAAGAGTCTTGGAACTTTACGCTCAAATTCACACGTATAGGCTTTCGGATGTTGTATCAGAAGTTAAAATATGACTTTTGGAAAAAAATTCTGCCCACGGATTCCATGAACTTGAAATTTCTATACATTTAAATAGATTACTTCGGATGTTTTGTTATTTCTTTAAGGATGACCTTTTGAACTTATTTGTGGCCAAATAGTCTTTGAACTTGAATCTTCTATACAGACTTTTGACTTTCAGTTATTTCATCAGTAGAGCAAGGATGACATTTTTTGACAAAAAAAAAAAAAATCTGACTCCAGATCCCATGAACTTGAACTACATATAGATTCCTTCTTCTGTTTCATCTTTAGTTCAAGTATGACTTTTTGAATATATTTTTGGACAAAGAGTCTTTGAACTTTACATTCAAATCCACACGTATAAGCTTTCGGATGTTTTATCAGAAGTTAAAATGTGAATTTGAAAAAAAAAATCTGCCCATGGATTCCATGAACTTGAATTTTCTATACATTTAAATAGATTCCTTCGGATGCTTTATTAGTTCTATAAGGATGACCTTTTGAACTTTTTTTGTGGCCAAAGAGTCTTTGAACTTGAATCTTTTATACAGACTTTTGACTTTCAGTTGTTTCATCAGTAGAGCAAGGATGACATTTTTTGACAAAAAAAAAATATTTTCTGACTCTGGATCCCATGAACTTCAACCTTCTAAGCATACATATAGATTCCTTCTGTTTCATCTTTAGTTCAAGTATGACATTTTGAAAATATTTTTGGACAAAGAGTCTCTGAAATTAAATTTAAATTCACATGTATAGGCTTTCGGATGTTGTATCAGAAGTTAAAATATGACTTTTGAAAAAAAATCCTTCCATGGATTCCATGAACTTGATCTATACATTTAAATAGATTCCTTTGGATGTTTTATTAGCTCTTTAAGGATGACCTTTTGAACTTATTTGTGGGCAAAGAGTCTTTGAACTTGAATCTTCTATACAGATGTTTGACTTTCAGTTGTTTCATCAGTGGAGCAAGGATGACATTTTTTTACCAAAAAAAAAAAAAAAATATTCTGACTCCGGATCCCATGAACTTGAACTTTCTATACACATTAATAGATTCTTTCTGAGGCTTCATCAGTGCTTTAAGGATGACCTTGTGAACTTATTTGTGGCCAAATAGTCTCTGAACTTGAATCATCTATACAGACTTATGACTTTCAGTTGTTTCATCAGTAGAGCAAGGATGACATTTTTGACAAAAAAAAATAATTTCTGACTCCGGATCCCAGGAACTTGAACTTTCTATGCATACATATGGATTCCTTCTTCTGTTTCATCTTTAGTTCAAGTATGACTTTTTGAATATATTTTTGGACAAAGAGTCTTTTAACTTTACATTCAAATTCACACGTATAGGCTTTAGGATGTTGTATCAGAAGTTAAAATATGACTTTTGAAAAAATAATTCTGCCCCTGGATTCCATGAACTTGAACTATCTATACATTTAAATAGATTCCTTCGGGTGATTTATTAGTTCTTTAAGGATGACCTTTTGAACTTATTTGTGAACAAATAGTCTCTGAACTTGAATCTTCTATACAGACTTATGACTTTCAGTTGTTTCATCAGTAGAGCAAGGACAACATTTTTTGACAAAAAAAAGATTATTTCTGACTCCGGATCCCAGGAACTTGAACTTTCTATGCATACATATAGATTCCTTCTTCTGTTTCATCTTTAGTTCAAGTATGACTTTTTGAATATATTTTTGGACAAAGAGTCTTTTAACTTTACATTCAAATTCACACGTATAAGCTTTCGGATGTTTTATCAGAAGTTAAAATGTGACTTTTGAAAAAAAAAAATCTGCCCATGGATTCCATGAACTTGAACTTTCTATACATTTAAATAGTTTCCTTCTGATGTTTTATTAGTTCTTCAAGGATGACCTTTTGATCTTATTATTGGCTAAATAGTCTTTGAACTTGAATCTTCTATACAGACTTATGACTTTCAGTTGTTTCATCAGTAGAGCATGGACAACATTTTTTGGCAAAAAAAAAAGATTATTTCTGACTATGGATCCCATGAACTTGAACTTTCTATACATTTAACCTTCTGATGCTTCATCGGTGCTTTAAGGATGACCTTTTGAACTTATTTGTGGCCAAATAGTCTTTGAGCTTGAATCTTCTATACAGACTTATGACTTTCAGTTGTTTCACCAGTAGAGCAATGATGACAATTTTTGACAGAAAAAATAATTTCTCACTCCGGATCCCATGAACTTTCTATTCATTTAAATAGATTCCTTCTGATGTTTTATTAGTTCTTCAAGGATGACCTTTTGATCTAATTCTTGGCCAAATAGTCTTTGAACTTGAACTCTCTATGTATACCTTCTGATGTTTCACGTATACCTTCTGATATTCCTTGTGATGTTTCATCCCAATTTCAAATATGACTTTTGGAAAAATGTTCTGCCCCTGGATTCCATGAACTTGAACTTTCTATACATATAAATTAGATTCCTTCTGATGCTTCATCAGTGCTTTAAGGATGACCTTTTGGACTTATTTGTGGCCAAATAGTCTTTGAACTTGAATCTTCTATACAGACTTATGACTTTCAATTGTTTCATCAGTAGAGCAAGGATGACTTTTTTTGACAGAAAAAATAATTTCTGACTCAGGATCCCATGAACTTGAACTTTCTATGCATACATATATATTCCTTCTTCTGTAGTTCAAGTATGGCTTTTTGAACATATTTTTGGACAAAGAGTCTTTGAACTTTAAATTTTATTTCACACCAATGGGCTTTCGGATTTGGCCACCAATAAGTTAAAAAGGGTCATCCTTGAGCCACTGATGAAGTATCAGAAGAAGTCTGAGAGTCCCAACTGTAACTGTCTAAAGATTCATACATTTAGATAATACATTAGCTAGAAAATGTTCCATATTTATCTACTGAATATATTTATTGAACCTTCTGTGGAATAGGAATTAGTCAGAATCCACATCAATTGCATTTCAATCCTGTAGGTCAAATGTGGAATCCTGTTAAAGGCAATGCATAAAATTAATGCGTTTAACATTGAAGAGTTTAGGGCTTTTGCATTTCATTGCTTCGCATTACACGACAAAAAAAAAAAGAATAAAAAACTAAAAGAATACGATAAAAACTCGTGCACTGAAGACTTTTGCATGCATTGTATAAAAAACCTTTTGTGCATTGAAGAAATCAGAGCATTTGCATTGCACTGAAATAAGAACTCGTTACGCATTGAAGAAATAAGTACTTTTTCATTGCATTGCATGAAATAACTCGTTGTGCACTGAATATATTTTACATTGCATTGGACCTAAAAGAACTCGTTGCGCAATGAAAATATTAGCGATTTTGCATTGCTTTGCAGCGCATAGGAAAAATCTCGTGCAATGACGCGATTAATGCTTTTGCATTGCATTGCGTAAAATAACTCGTTGCGCATTGAAAATTTAGCGCTTTTGCATTACATATAAGAATTCAGGGTGCAATGAAAAGATTAGTGCTTTTGCATTGCATACGAAAAAACTCGTACATTGAAGCAAAAAAAACCCTTTGCGCATTGAAAAAAATAGTGCTTTTGCATTGCATATATTAGAATTCGCGATGCATTGTGAAGAGATAAGTGTTTTTGCATTGCGTTGCCTGAAATAACTCGTTGTGCATTGAAGATAGCGCTTTGCATTGCATTGCATATAAGAGTTTGCTGTAAGGTTAAATATTAGTGCTTTTGCATTGCATACGAAAAAACTTGTGCAATAAGGATTAGTGCTTTTGCATTGCAATGAACTCGTCATGCATTGAAGATATTAGTGCTTTTGCATTTGCATAGAAAAACTTGTGCACTTGGGAGATTATTGTTTTTGCATTGCATTGCATTGCATTGCATTGCATACGAAAAAACTTGTGCACTGAGGAGATTAGTGCATTTGCATTGCATTGCATGCAAAAACAATAGGTTACTATCGTAACCCCGGTTCTCTGAAACATCGAGTGGAGAGATCCACCTATGGGAAGGGCATCCGTACCTGACCTCTGCAGAAGCATCCAATTGCACCAAGTCTGACAAGACAGGCAGGAGCGCGCAGCCAATGCCCAGTAAGGCCCCACCCCTTACCAGCGGGCATATATGGGCTGCATACGCTACTGTACATCAGTAAGTATATTCGCTTCTCGTGCGGTAAGCGGGGCAACGCTGGTGGATCTCTCCACTCGATGTTTCAGAGAACCGGGGTTACGATAGTAACCTATTGTTCTCTTTCATCATCTCGTTTCGAGATCCACCTATGGGAGAGACATGGACAGCTCCCCGATTGCCCAATACACTCACAGTGAGGTCCTGTTAGCCAGAAAAAGACGGTCACCCCGAGGGGCGGTGCACGACGCGTCTCATAATCATGAACTCGCCACACCGACGCAACCGCGTAACTGCGGTGTGAAGCAGGACATGAAACATAGACTATGTGTGTCACACATAAAGAAGGCAGGGTTAGGAAGACCCCACCCCCAAGACCGAATGTGCTACTGAGGTTCTGGTGACATCCAGCCTGTAGTAACGCACAAACGTATGGGGAGAAGCCCAACTGGCCGCAGAACAGATATCCTGCAGTGATACTCCCCTGAACAGAGCCCAAGAGGCGGCCAAGCCCCTCGTGGAATGAGCTCTGATGTTCCCTGGGGGTTGCACTCCCTTTGATTCATATGCCAAGATTATAGTGTCCACAAGCCAATGTGAGAGGCGTTGTTTAGACAGGGGATCCCCTTTGCGAGGAGGAGCCCATGAAACGAAGAGTTGGTCATTCTTCCGGAACGCGCTGGTCCTAGACACATATGTTTGTAACGCACGGACTGGACACAGGGCATTTAGCCTCTGATCCTCCGCGGAGGAAAAGGGCGGAGGGTGAAAAGCGGATAGCTCCAACACCTCCGATGTGAACGCAGGGAAACATTTCGGCATGAATGCTGGATTAGGCTTGAGGAAAACCTTATCTCCACCCAGAGAGAAATTGATGCACGAGGGGTGGACCGAGAGTGCATGTAACTCACTGACACGTTTGGCTGACGCCAAGGCCAAGAGCAAGGCTGTTTTGAAGGACAACAACTTAAGGGGAATATTCCCCAGAGGCTCAAAAGGGAATTGAGACAGAGCTTCCAGCACCATGGAGAGGTCCCATTCAGGGATCGTTCTCCTAATGACTGGCAAGGAGCGACGGGCGCCCTTCATAAATCTGCGGATTAGAGAATGCTGCCCAACCGTTGAGCCCTCAAAACCGACATGACAAGCAGAGATAGCTGCCAGATAGACCTTAATAGTGGAAAAAGACCTGCCCTTATCCATAAGGTCTTGGAGGAAACACAAGATATCAGCGACTGAGCACTGATATGACGTGAGACCCCACCCATCACACCACTCATCGAACACCTGCCACTTACAGCCATACAAGGACCGTGTAGAAACGGCCCTGGCATTCTGTATAGTAGCCACCACGCGCGGGGGAAGCCCTAACGCGCTTAGGTTCGTCCTCTCACGGGCCAAGCCCAGAGAGCTACCCTGTCCGGGTGTGGGTGATAAATCTCCCCGTTCGCTTAAGACAATAGGTCTATGCGGAGGGGGAGGCACCACGGCTGGGCATACAACAGAGGGATTATCTCTGCCAGCCACGGCGCTTTGGGCCACCTGGGTGCTATCAGGATGAGAGAAAACCCCCCCTCTCTCGCCCTGGCCAGTGTGAGAATTATCAGGCACAGGGGAGGAAAGGCATACAGCAGCACTCTGGGCCACGGGTGGGCCAGTGTGTCCACCTCGAGGGGCGCGTCCAAGTCCTTTAGCGAGAAGAACATAGGACAATGGCTGTTTTCGCGCGAGGCGAACAGATCTACGGGCGCCCGTAGTCTCATCCATATCATGTCTACTATCTGAGGGTGGAGGTGCCAATCTCCGAAGAGCGGGTTCCCCCTCGATAGAAGATCCGCGCCTCTGTTCAGAATTCCCGGAACATGAGTCGCGCGTAACGACAGGAAAACTCGCCCGCTCCATACCAAACGCTTGTAAGCTAGGGCATGAAGCTTCGGCGAGCGCGCGCCGCCTTGACGATTGATAGCCACTGTCGTGGTATCGTCGCAGCGTACGAGCACATGATGTCCCTGCAGACGAGGCAGAAAATGATTCAGAGCCTTCTAATTGGTTAGAAGCTCTAAATAATCTATGTGCTCTGAACGTAGTTTGCTCGGCCGCAAACCGTTCACAGTTCTGCCCTCCTGGGTGGCACCCCAGCCTGTTAGCGACGCGTCCGTCGTCACGACTTTCCGCAACATGACAGTCCCCAGAGGGGTACCCTGTGCGTAAAAGTCCGCGCTCTTCCAGTGGCGCAGAGCTGCAGCGCAGGTGCGCGTCACTGTTACAGAGCGGCAAAGATCGTGTAACGGGCTGAAATGTAGTGACAAAACCCATTTCATGAACGCCCTCATCCTCAGGGGTCCTAGTGGCAAAAACTGGATAGCTAAAGCCATAAGACCCTGTAGCCTGAGACATGTGCGATATCGCCCCCTCGCCCCCTCTCTGAACTGTGACAGACAGTTCGTCAGAGAGAGAACGCGCTCTTGAGAGAGACGTGCTCGCATGGAGACTGAGTTGAGCTCCATGCCCTGGAAGATCACCCTCTGACTGGGTGTAAAGTTGCTCTTGTTCACATTCACCCTGAAGTCCAGAGATCGGGTGTGCGCGAGCACACGGGAGGTGTCCTGCAACACCTTTTCCCTCGAATCGGCTATGATGAGCCAATCGCATATGTATGTCAGGATCCGTAGACCAGACATTCTTAGGGGAGTGAAGTCCGCTTCCACATGCAAACAGAAAGTTCGGGGGCTTAATTTTTGCCCGAACGAAAGCACCGTGAGTTCGTAACAAATGCCTTGATAGGCGAAACGAAGAAACTTCCGGTGTGGTGGATAAATGCTTATGTGGAGAAAAGCATCTCTCAGATCGACCGATGTGAACCAGTCGTTCCGTTTCATGACACGGGCGAGCGAACCAAGGGTTAACATTATGAATCTGTATTTCCTCAAATGTTTGTTCAACACCCTGGGGTCCAGAATAGGACGGAGGGAACCGTCCTTCTTTGGGACCAGGAAATAACGGGAAAAGAATCCCTGGTTTATCAGATTGTGGGGAACCACCTGAATCACACCTTGGTTTAGAAGAGAGGAGATTTCCTCCTTCAGGACGTGGGCCGTGCTTTCCTCTGTGTGAGAAAAGAGAACGCTGCTGAAACGTGGATGTTTCATAGCAATCTGCAGACGATAGCCCTGTAATATCATGCGTAATACAATAAGCCAGGCTGACACACAGCTCGTGTGAATGCTCGTCCGGGCCGTGCTGGCTTCGAGCATGCCTAGCTGGCTTATTTGTGATGCAATGGCGCCCTCTAGTGGAGAAACTAGGGACGACACGTGCAGGTTCACCATTACGAGAGAAAGGGTATTTCCCTACATTGAGAGGGTATCTCGCTGTGACGAATTCATTTGATTCGTTAGATTTATTGTGTTTTTTGTGTTTCTGTGTGTGTTGTGTTTTCTGGGAAACACTGGGGCCGAAGCCTTTATTATTTGGGTGAGGGGAACACAGTATGTGCGGTGTGGTTACACTGCTTTTGAACTTTTCCTCACGACAATCCCCTTGAACAGGGGGGAACACACATCGTCCACTAAACACATGGGCTGGGCAGCCACGGGAGGGGGACATCCTACAGCAGGAACCTTCCGTCCTTTGGACAGGGGTCCTGGGGCAGGAAGAAAGCCCAGAAAACTTCTTTCGAGGCTTTTCCTTGACCTGATTAAAATTACGTCCCGGGACCGGGGGGTTAGGCAAACGCACAGGGGGCGCCTGGCGTGGGACCGTCTTCCTGGGAAGATACAATATGAAGGCCTCGTGCTCCTTCTTGTCGTCGCATCGTTGTTGCATCATAGCAACTGCGGGGCCAAAAAGAGCCCGTCCGGGCTCTACCGGGGCGCCTGCGATACGTTTCTTTTCGCTATCCGGGAGACCAGAGAGGTTGAGCCAGAGCGAGCGCTCTCCTACCACGGAAAGCGCCATAGAGCGCCCGCAGGTTTGGACGACCTGACGAGCATTACGGAGAACGAGGTCGTTAACCGTGATGATCTCCTTCCACAGTGCAGGAGAGGGAGAAGATCCCTTATCTAACTGCTGGCCCAGATCGTCCAGGATCTCCGCTTGGTAAGCGGAAAGGAGGGAGGAGACATTCAGAGTCCTCCCTTACGCAACAAAAATATATTTCTCAATATATTAGTTGACAATATATTTCTCAATATATTAGTTGACAATATATTTCATGTGTCTCCATATATTGTGAAATTTACATGGTAATATATCATATGATATATTATATAATAATATATTATATATCCAAGTCATATATTGCAATATATGGGACAATACTGCAATTATTGCCGTTTTCATATATTGACTAAATACATATCATTATACTATTCAATATATTGCTATGTATATTGAAATATATCCTACAATATATGAAATTATATATTGGAAGAGTCATTGTATATATATGTAAATATATATGTAAAATTATATGAGATAATATACCTCAATGTACTGGATAATATAATCAGATTTATATGGGAACATATGTCTTAAATATATTGATTTATATTACATAGTATATAATTATCATATTGTATGTGGTAAATATGAAGTAATCTAATGTACACTGTCTGTCATATATTTTAAAATATAACAGATTAAAATATAATATAGAAATTAGGGCCGCGACTCGATTAAAAAAAATAATCTAATTAATTAGAGGCTTTGTAATCGCATTTTAATTGCATATAAATATTTGACCTGAGAACAATGAGAAGTAATTTTTCACATGTATTTTTAGTATACCATTGAATAATGACTGAATACATAAGCTTAATCAACAAAATATTGTTTATTTATTTCAGTCCAGCAGACCAGTGCATGTTTGCCAGTTTAGCAAAAGCATTTTTGTGATATTTGAGGCTCAATGTGCTGCGGTGATACGCGAATTCCTTGTTGTATAGCTTGCACACAACCATGCTCTTGACGACGCTTCCATTCTTTCGTTTTTTAAAACAAAATTTCCCATCCACGGGGCCGAGCAAAGCAGTCTCATCAGCTTCTTCGTTCCATAGCTTCGTTCATGTTCACATGGTTCGTTGTTGTCGTGACTCCGGAGCGCTAGTTGGTGTTTCAGTATAATTGGTCCGTCGAAACTCATTCATTGAAAAACGTTCCGCGGTGCAAAAATAAGTGTGGTAAAAAATTTTTTTTTTTTGCGTAATTAATTAACGCGTTAAAGTCACGTAATTAATTAATCTTAATTAACGCGTTAAAGTCCCGGCCCTAATAGAAATATTTTCTAAATTTAGAAAATATATTGAATGTCATGCACCATCATATTTTCTAAATATAGAAAATATATTGAATGTCATGCACCATCTGATTTGGGCTATTGTTAATCAACCTCTGTAAACATATGCAGGAGCTTGCTTAACTCACAAAAAATACTTTGTTTCAATAAACATACATTAAATAATTCAGTTTTGTTTGTATATCAATGTATTTTAATATATGAATCAATATATAGCAATAGGTTGTCCATCCATATATTGCTATATATTTTCAAATATATGAGGAAGTTTCTGATACATTGAAATATATTTTCTAATGTATTGCAATATAAATTCTAGTATATTGCAATATATTTTTGTTTCGTAAGGGCTAACAGCCAAGGCCGAGGATTTATAAACGGCCTGGTGCACCGAGGCAGAAAAACGGTCCATCCTGTTAGGAAGGACCGGCTTCGGGGGGGCGGGCAGCCCTCCCTGGACTGGGTTGAGGTGTCTGGCAATGGAGGGCTCAATGGCAGGCGGTTCGCCCATGCCGCGAGCCGCCATATCTTTAACCTCCAGCCCCGCGAGACCGTGTTTAAGATCGAGCGGGTCGTTCCAGTAGTGCCTCATGTGCTTAGCGCACGCTGGAAGAACGGGAAAGAGTTCTTTCCTCGGGCCGGGGGGGCTCCCAACACTTTGTCGGTGGCGCTCTGTGGAGCCGGCCATTTAATGTTGAGACGAGCGGCCGCTCGCTCACACACATCCAGGAGGATGGATTGAGGCAAGGCCGCGGGGGCGCTAGCCTGGGGAATAACAGAGGGCGGGATGGCCTCCTCGTCCTCCGAAATTTCAAGAAGGCCCGCGTCGTCGTAATCACCGGACCCGGCAAGATCGTAGGCGAGCGGGAGGTTACCCATGAAGATGTCCTCTTCGGGGAACTCAGGATTGGGCTGGTCAGCCAAAACAAGAGCCGTCGCGCCCCGGGAGGTCCCCGGTAGCGCGCTATCGTCACCGTGTTCCATATCCGAGTACAAGTCGAGCTCGCCACACTGAGTAGCGGCAACTTTAAGGCGGTGTCGCAGGAGTTTCTTAGGCAGTACCAGGCAGTAACTGCAGTTCTCCGGGTTCTCTATTGCCTCCTCTGCGTGCTTGAGGCCCAAGCAGACCACACAGAAAGGGTGAAAATCCTTAGCGGCGATAAGAGACCCACACGCGGCCGGGCAGGCCCGTAATAGGCTAGACACAGAAGGAGAAGACTGAGAGAGCGACATACCCGCGAAAAACTCGGAAAGGTCCGTGGCGGCAGCCGTGGAACAGGAAGACGGACGAGAGCGCGAGCGGCTCCGAATGCAGACACAGAATGTGGCAGAATAGAACTGTCACGCCCGGTGGAGGCTGATCTGGCAATATTTCCTCCTGCAGACAATAAGTGAGCAGCGCAAATCTAACCGAACTGTGTCAGTGCAGAGATCGCGAGAAGCGAATGACAACTGATGTACAGTAGCGTATGCAGCCCATATATGCCCGCTGGTAAGGGGTGGGGCCTTACTGGGCATTGGATGCGCGCTCCTGCCTGTCTTGTCAGACTTGGTGCAATTGGATGCTTCTGCAGAGGTCAGGTACGGATGCCCTTCCCATAGGTGGATCTCGAAACGAGATGATGAAAGAGAACTTGCTGTGCATCGAAGAGATAGTGCTTTTGCATTGCATAAAAAACTTGTTGAGCATTGAAGAAATAAGTGATTTTTGCATTGCATTGCAGCGATCTGTGCAAAGAAGAGATTTATGCTTTTTCATTGCTTTACATTGCATTGCATAACGAAAAACTCGTGAATTGAAGATTTTGCATGCATACAAAAACAATTTGTGCATTGAATAAATTGTACTTTTGCATTGCATAAAGAAAGAACTCTTTGTGCAGAAAGAGATTAGTGCTTTTGCATTAGAATAAATCTCATGCAATGACGCGCTTAATGACTTTACATTGCATTGCATACGAAAACACTTGTTCAGTGAGGAGATTAAAGCTTTTGCATTGCATTGAACTCGTCATACATTAAAAATATTAGCACTTTTGCATTGCATATAAGAACTCGTTACCATTAAAGAAACAAGTGATTTTGCATTGCATTGCATATCGCTGTGCAAAGAACAGATTAATGCTTTTCCATTGCTGTGCATTGCATTGCATATCGAAAAACTCGTGCATTGAAGATTTTGCATGCATACAAAAACTATTTGTGTAAAAAGTTGTGCAATGACGCAATTAATGATTTTACATTGCATTGCATACGAAATGCATTGTATATAAAGAACTAGTTGCGCATTGAAGAAATAAGTGATTTCTTCAATGCAAAAAAAATAACAATTTCTATAAAAATGAATAGACTCCGGATCCTGTGAACTTGAACTTTCTATGCATACATATAGATTCCTTCTTCTGTTTCATCTTTACAGTAGTTCAAGTATGGCTTTCTGAATATATTTTTGGACAAAGAGTCTTTGAACTTTACATTCAAATTCACATGTATATGCTTTCGGATGTTTTATCAGAAGTTAAAATGTGACTTTTGAAAAAAAAATTCTGCCCATGGATTTCATGAACTTGAACTTTCTATACATTTAAATATATTCCTTCTGATGTTTTATTAGTTCTTCAAGGATGACCTTTTGATCTTATTCTTGGCTAAATAGTCTTTGAACTTGAACTCTCTATATATACTAATATATTCCTTATGATGTTTCATCCCAAGTTCAAATATGACTTTTGGAAAAATGTTCTGCCACTAGATTCCATGAACTTGAACTTTCTATACATATAAATGGATTTCTTCTGATGCTTCATCAGTGCTTTAAGGATGAACTTTTGAACTTATTTGTGAACAAATAGTCTTTGAACTTGAATCTTCTATACAGACTTATGACTTTCAGTTGTTTCATCAGTAGAGCAAGGATGACTTTTTTTGACCAAAAAAAATAAAAAATTCTGACTCCGGATCCCATGAACTTGAACTTTCCATGCATACATTTAGATTCCTTCTTCTGTTTCATCTTTAGTTCAAGTATGGCTTTTTATATATATTTTTGGACAAAGAATCTTTGAATTTTACATTTAAATTCACACGTATAGGCTTTCGGATGTTTTATCAGAAGTTAAAGTATGATTTTTTTTAACCTTTTTTGCTGCCCCTAGATTCCATGAACTTGAACTTTCTATACATATAAATTGATTCCTTCCTATGGTTCATCAGTGCTTTAAGGATGACCTTTTGAACTTATTTGTGGCCAAATAGTCTTTGAATTTGAATCTTCTATACAGACTTATGACTTTCAGTTGTTTCATCAGTAGAGCAAGGATGACATTTTTTGACAATAAAAATAATAATTTCTGACTCCGGATCCCATGAACTTGAAATTTCTATACATTTAAATAGATTCCTTCTGATGCTTCATCAGTGCTTTAAGGATGACATTTTAAACTTATTTGTGGCCAAATAGCCTTTGAACTTGAATCTTCTATACAGACTTTTGACATTCAGTTGTTTCATCCATAGAGCAAGGATGACATTTAAAAAAAAAAAAAAATCTGACTCCGGATCCTATGAACTTGATTTTTCTATGCATACATATAGATTCCTTCTTCGTTTCATCTTTAGTTCAAGTATGACTTTTTGAATATATTTCTGGACGAAGAGTCTTTAAAATTTAAATTTACATGTATAGGCTTTCCGATTTTTTATCAGAAGTTCAAATATGACTTTTAAAAAAAAAATTGCTGCCCCTAGATTCCATGAAGTTGAACTTTCTATACATATAAATGGATTTCTTCTGATGCTTCATCAGTGCTTTAAGGATGAAATTTTGAACTTATTTGTGAACAAATAGTCTTTGAACTTGAATCTTCTATACAGACTTATGACTTTCAGTTTTTTTCATCAGTAGTTTCATCAGTAAAGAGGACATTTTTTGATAAAAAAAAAAAAAATTGTATAAAAATTAATAGACTCCGGATCCCGTGAACTTGAACTTTCTATGCATACATATAGATTCTTCTTCTGTTTCATCTTTACAGTAGTTCAAGTATGGCTTTCTGAATATATTTTTGGACAAAGAGTCTTTGAACTTTACATTCAAATTCACACGTATGTGCTTTCGGATGTTTTATCAGAAGTTAAAATGTGACTTTTGAAAAAAAAATTCTGCCCATGGATTCCATGAACTTGAACTTTCTATACATTTAAATAGATTCCTTCTGATGTTTTATTAGTTCTTCAAGGATGACCTTTTGATCTTATTCTTGGCTAAATAGTCTTTGAACTTGAACTCTCTATATATACTAATATATTCCTTATGCTGTTTCATCCCAAGTTCAAATATGACTTTTGGAAAAATGTTCTGCCCCTAGATTCCATGAACTTGAACTTTCTATACATATAAATAGATTCCTTCGGATGCTTCACCAGTGCTTTAAGGATGACCTTTTGAACTTATTTGTGGCAAAATAGTCTTTGAACTTGAATCGTCTATACAGACTTATGACTTTCAGTTGTTTCATCAGTAGAGCAAGGATGACATTTTTTGACAAAAAAAAAAAAAAATTCTGACTCCGGATCCCATGAACTTGAACTTTCCATGCATACATATAGATTCCTTCTTCTGTTTCATCTTTAGTTCAAGTATGTCTTTTAATATATATTTTTGGACAAAGAATCTTTGAACTTTACATTTAAATTCACACGTATAGGCTTTCGGATGTTTTATCAGAAGTTAAAGCATGACTTTTTGAACATTTTTTGCTGCTCCTAGATTCCAAGTACTTGAACTTTCTATACATATTAATTGATTCCTTCTTATGCTTCATCAGTGCTTTAAGGATGACCTTTTGAACTTATTTGTGGCCAAATAGTCTTTGAATTTGAATCTTCTATACAGACTTATGACTTTCAGTTGTTTCATCAGTACAGCAACGATGACATTTTTTGACAAAAAAAAATATTTTCTGCCCCTAGATTCCATGAACTTGAACTTACTATGCATACATATAGATTCCTTATTCTGTTTCATCTTTCGTTCAAGTATGGCTTTTTGAATATATTTTTGGACAAAGATTCTTTGATCTTTACATTTAAATTCACACGTATAGGCTTTCGGATGTTATACCAGAAGTTAAAATATTACTTTTGAAAAAAAAATTCTGCCCATTGATTCCATGAACTTGAAATTTCTATACATTTAAATAAATTCCTTTGGATGTTTTATTAGTTCTTTAAGGATGACCTTTTGAACTTATTTGTGGCCAAAGAGTCTTTGAACTTGAATCTTCTATACAGACATTTGACTTTCAGTTGTTTCATCAGTGGAGCAAGGATGACATTTAAAAAAAAAAAATTCTGACTCCGGATCCCATGAACTTGAACTTTCTTTACACATAAATAGATTCTTTCTGAGGCTTCATCAGTGCTTTAAGGATAACCTTTTGAACTTATTGTGGCCAAATAGTCTTTGAACTTGAAGCTTCTATACAGACTTATGACTTTCAGTTGTTTCATCAGTAGAGCAAGGATGACATTTTTTGACAAAAAAATAATAATTTCTGACTCCGGATCCCATGAACTTGAACTTTCTATACATTTAAATAGATTCCTTTTGATGCTTCATCAGTGCTTTAAGGATGACATTTTAAACTTATTTGTGGCCAAATAGCCTTTGAACTTGAATCTTCTATACAGACTTTTGACATTCAGATGTTTCATTCATAGAGCAAGGATCACATTTTTTGAAAAAAAAAAAACATCTGACTCCGGATCCTATGAACTTGATTTTTCTATGCATACATATAGATTCCTTCTTCGTTTCATCTTTAGTTCAAGTATGACTTTTTGAATATATTTCTGGACGAAGAGTCTTTGAAACTTAAATTTACATGTATAGGCTTTCCGATTTTTTATCAAAAGTTCAAATATGACTTTTAAAAAAAAAATTGCTGCCCCTAGATTCCATGAACGTCTCGGTTACGTATGTAACCCTCGTTCCCTGAAGGAGGGAACGGAGACGTACGTCAGAACTGAACCGACGAATTGGGATCTGCCCTCAGAGACCTATCCACTTCGAGTGTATAAAAACGAGCCAATCGGAGATTGGCATGTGATCCACACATTCCACGCTCCTCCCCGCAGCGTGGGTATAAATAGGAAGTGGAATGGTAGATCAAATGCTTTTTTCAACTGAGGAGCCAAATACGTGACTGGGCTCCTAGCTGAAGCACAGCTCCTGGCGACGGGACGTACGTCTCCGTTCCCTCCTTCAGGGAACGAGGGTTACATACGTAACTGAGACGTTCCCTTTCAGTCGGTCACGTTCGACGTACGTCAGAACTGAACCGACGAATTGGGATCCCTTTGGAAAACGCCAGGATGCTGGCCCTTCCAGCGTCCTGCTTGAGCGCACTGGACCGTCTAGTATGGTACGGAAGTCAGGGCTCCAAGCAGGGAGGTCAGTCACTGCTGTTCTGCAAGACCCACTTAGAGTGACCATAGACCGCTGGGAAGCGTGTTCTTCTCGGGAGAAGGTACGCTGCGGGGCCACGTCCTTCAGGGAAGGAGTGGTGGCGGAATACACATAAGGACTAACCTGGCAGGGTAGTGCAACATATGGCAGTCTCTGGGGTGGTTCCAACCTAATTGTAGGGGGGAAAGCACACGCCCAGAGACGACAGAGCGGGCTCTGTCAAGGGAAAGACACGGGGCTAGCCCGAAGGGTAGCTGATACCGTGGAAGAATACACATATGGGGTTGCCGTGAGGGAACCGCTACATATGGAACCCAGCCTACAACCACGTTCCACAAGCATACGGGTGCAGGCCTTGCGTCAGACGGTCCGCAACGTCTGACACCGCATGGGGTGACGGAGGAGCTCGACAGGGTTAGCCGGTTTCCCGGGGAACACAACTGGAGACAATAAACGCACGTATCCGGCCCAGAAGGCGGGAGTGGCGTTGCAAGCCGACACTTAGAATGGGCACTTAGCGCTCCTGGCCACCAGGGGCGAGGATGCGGGAAGATACCGGCTCTACACGTAAGCTATAAAACCTAGCAAACGTGTTAGGTGTCGCCCAGCTCGCAGCTCTACAAATGTCTGTCAGCGAGGCGCCTTGAGCCAGCGCCCAGAAAGAAGCAACACTCCTAGTGGAGTGTGCTCTTACACCGAACGGGCAAGGCACGTCTTGGGACTGGTAAGCCAAGACTATAGCATCCACTATCCAGTGGGCTAACCTCTGCTTGGAGACAGCCTTTCCCTTCTGCTGGCCTCCGTAACAGACGAAGAGTTGCTCTGAGGTCCGAAGCTTTGGGTCCGGTCAATGTAAGCGCGAAGAGCGCGGACCGGACACAACAAAGCCAGGGCTGGCAAGCGCTGCCTCCTCCGAAGGCAGCGCTTGCAGGTTCACCACCTGGTCCCGGAAGGGAGTGGTAGGAACCTTGGGCACGTATCCGGGCCTGGGTCTCAGGACAACGTGAGAGTTACCAGGCCCGAACTCTAGGCACGATTCGCTGACCGAAAGTGCGTGCAGGTCCCCTACCCTCTTGATCGAGGCCAAAGCAGTCAAGAGCACTGTCTTCATTGACAGGATTTTAATCTCAATGGACTCCAAAGGCTCGAAGGGAGGGCTCTGAAGTGCTCTGAGCACTAGAGCCAAGTCCCAAGAGGGTATCGAGGATGGACGAGGAGGATTTAGTCTCCTCGCACCTCTGAGGAACCTGACGATTAGGTCGTGCCTTCCCACGGACTTACCTTCGACTGCGTCGTGATACGCCGCTATTGCGGCGACGTATACTTTGAGGGTGGAGGGAGACAGCCTTCGCTCCAACCCGTCTTGCAGGAAGGAAAGCACAACACCAATCGAACACCTTCGGGGGTCTTCCCGGCGGGAAGAGCACCACTCAACAAACAGGTTCCACTTCAGTACATAGAGGCGCCTCGTAGAGGGGGCTCTAGCTGAAGAGATGGTATCTACGACTGCTTGTGGTAGTCCATCTAGAACCTCCGCGTCCCGTCCAGGGACCAGACATGAAGATTCCAGAGGTCTGGACGCGGGTGCCATAGAGTGCCCCGTCCCTGAGAAAGAAGGTCCTTCCTCAGGGGAATGGGCCAAGGAGGGGCTGTCGCGAGGAGAGTAAGTTCTGGGAACCAGGTCCGGTTGGGCCAATACAGCGCAACTAACAAGACCTGCTCCTCGTCCTCCCTGACTTTGCACAGGGTCTGTGCAAGAAGGCTCACTGGGGGAAACGCATACTTGCGTAGGTCCCGGGGCCAGCTGTGCGCCAGTGCATCTGTGCCGAGGGTACCCCCGGTCAGGGAATAGTACCACTGGCAATGGGTCGAGTCCGGAGAGGCAAACAGGTCTACCTGTGCGGCTCCGAACTGGTCCCATATCAGCTGGACCGCCTGGGGGTGGAGTCGCCATTCTCCCGGAGGTGCTGGCTGCCGAGAGAGCTCGTCGGCTACCGTGCTGTCCGTACGGACCAGTACATGCTTGCCACATAGCGGCCCCTTGAGGCGGCGCAGTGCCAAGTGTACTGCTAGCAACTCGAGGCAATTGATATGCCAATGCAATTGCGGTTCCGTCCACAGCCCCGCAACTGCATGCCCGTTGTATGTGGCCCCCCAACCCGTGGATGAGGCATCCGTGAACAGCACAGCATGCCTGCACACTTGTTCTAGGGGCACCCCGGCCCGGAGAAACGAAGCGTTGGACCACGGGCTGAAGGTTTGGCGGCAGTAAGGAGTCACTGGGACCCGGTACTGGCCGCTCTGCCACGCCCACCTCGGGACTCGGCCATGAAGCCAGTGTTGGAGCGGTCTCATATGAAGCAATCCGAGCGGCGTGACCGCGGCTACGGATGCCATATGCCCCAGGAGCCTCTGAAAAAGTTTCAGTGGGACCGCTGTTCTGCCTTTGAACATATTCAAGCAGTTCAACACCGACCTGACTCGCTCCTCCGTGAGGCGCGCAGTCTGGTTGACCGAATCCAGCTCCATACCGAGGTAAGAGATTCTCTGCGTAGGACAGAGCTTGCTCTTCTCTCGGTTGACCCGAAGGCCCAACAGGCTGAGGTGACTGAGCACCATGTCCCTGTGTTCGCACAACTGCTCCCGAGACTGGGCGAGGATGAGCCAGTCGTCGAGATAGTTGAGAATGCGAATGCCGCGTTCTCGGAGTGGAACAATGGCTGCCTCCGCGACCTTCGTAAAGACGCAAGGCGACAGGGACAGCCCGAAGGGCAGGACTTTGTACTGGTATGCCTTCCCCTCGAACGCAAAGCGTAGGAACGGCCTGTGTCGAGGGAGTATAGAGACATGGAAGTACGCGTCCTTCAGGTCGATCGCTGCAAACCAATCCTGGGGACGGATGCATTGAAAAATGCGTTTCTGCGTCAACATCCGGAATGGGAGCTTGTGCAGGGCCCGATTCAGGACGCGCAGGTCCAGGATTGGCCGGAGCCCACCCCCTTTCTTGGGCACGATGAAGTAGGGGCTGTAGAACCCTGTCTTCATCTCGGCTGGAGGAACCGGCTCGATCGCGTCCTTCACCAGTAGGACCTCGATCTCTGACCGCAAGACTTGAGCATCGCTGCTTCGTACTGAGGTGAAGAGGATGCCCTTGTACTTGGGTGGCCGGCATGCGAACTGAATCGCGTAGCCGAGTCTGATGGTACGGATGAGCCAACGGGACGGTCAAGGGAGCTGTAGCCACGCTCCCAGGGACCGTACCAGCGAGGGCCACCGAGAACTGCTGGGCAAAGTCCTCGATGGCGTCGCCGAACAGGCCGGCCTGGCATATAGGGGCGTTCAGGAATCGCACCTTGTCCGCTTCACGCATATCTGCCAGGTTCAGCCACAGGTGGCGTTCCTGGACCACCAGAGTGGACATCGCCCGACCCAGGGAGCGTGCAGTGACTTTCGTCGCTCGGAGAGCGAGGTCCACGCAGTTCTTGCATAACGCCCTGGTCGGAACTTCCCTTGTGCAGTTCCATGAGCGCTTTGGCCTGGTAGACCTGCAGGAGCGCCATGGCATGCAATGCCGATGCGGCTTCTCCACAGGCTGTGTAAGCCTTGCCGGTTAGCCCGGACGAGAACTTACACGCCCGGGAGGGGAGGCGCGGGGCACCACGCCAGTCCGCAGCAGTCTTGGGACACAGATGCATCGCCACCGACCGCTCGACCGGAGGGATTCCCACGTAACCCTTCACCGCACCGCCATCGAGGGAGGTGAGGACGGAGGAGTCCATCGATCGCGAGCGTGCGCTGCCCACGACTTCGAGATCTCCTGATGCACTTCCGGGAAGAAAGGCACCGGGGCGGGGCGCTGAGAACCAGCACGGGTCGTCCCGAGAAACCAATCGTCCAGCCGCGAAGGTTCGGGACACGGTGGAGGGTTCCACTCGAGCCCTACGCTTGCGGCGGCCCGGGAAAGCATAGCCGTAAGCTCTGGGTCAGACTCGGGCAACGCTGTCACACCCGAAGGGGGCAGCGCAGCCGAATCCTCATCCTCAGAGCCCATTAGCTCGTCCCCCGATGCAGCGACCGACATCCTGTCTTCCGCCGGAGCCCCGAAGGAAACGGCTGGCACTCCACGTGAGAGGTCAGAACGCTCCTCCAGAAACTCCACCGGCACAGCGGAGGGGGGAGGGGCCCGAGGAGCCATATGACCCGGCGGGTTTGCCCTGACCGTCACCCTCAGGTCCCCACCCAAGTCATCAGCCAGAGTAGCAGCCCTCTGCTTAGGCGCAGAAGGACCGCTAGACCGGGGGATGCGCGAGGGTGCTCCACCTGCCTTGAGGTATTGGAGTCTGGACCGTAACACTGCGATGGTCATGTTCCCGCAGTGGGAACATGAGTCATTCACGAACGCAGCCTCCGCGTGCTGAATGCCCAGACACGAGAGACAACGAACGTGACCGTCAAGCGGGGACAGAAAGCGACCGCACCCAGAAACAAACGGTTTGAATGACATCTTGAAAAAGACGCAGGGTCAAACCGTGTTGCTCTTTTAGGATGGAAAACTGCTCTTTTAGTTGTGCTGAAGCACTCAGGGAGATGACCGCGGTCAGCAAGCAGTCCACAGTGCAAGCCTGCGTGTGACACTCAAAAAGGGGAAAACGCCCAGCGAACCAACAATGGAAGCTCTTTTTTAGTGAATGCAAACGATTGCAACAATGGTTGGTCTCTCGCTGAGAAGCGCTATGACACCCGCACTGGCAGTTCCTTCCTTCTCTCCAAGACTCAGTCTCTAAACACTCTTCGTGGAAACAGCAATGAACTGTTCGGCTCCGAAGTTCAAAGCATTTGATCTACCATTCCACTTCCTATTTATACCCACGCTGCGGGGCGGAGCGTGGAATGTGTGGATCACATGCCAATCTCCGATTGGCTCATTTTTATACACTCGAAGTGGATAGGTCTCTGAGGGCAGATCCCAATTCGTCGGTTCAGTTCTGACGTACGTCGAACGTGACCGACTGAAAGGGAACTTGAACTTTCTATACATATAAATGGATTTCTTCTGATGCTTCATCAGTGCTTTAAGGATGACCTTTTGAAGTTATTTGTGAACAAATAGTCTTTGAACTTGAATCTTCTATACAGACTTATGACTTTCAGTTTTTTCATCAGTAGTTTCATCAGTAGAGAGGACATTTTTTGATAAAAAAAATAAATAAAATTGTATAAAAATTAATAGACTCCGGATCCCGTGAACTTGAACTTTCTATGCATACATATAGATTCTTCTTCTGTTTCATCTTTACAGTAGTTCAAGTATGGCTTTCTGAATATGTTTTTGGACAAAGAGTCTTTGAACTTTACATTCAAATTCACACGTATGTGGTTTCGGATGTTTTATCAGAAGTTAAAATGTGACTTTTGAAAAAAAAAAAATTCTGCCCATGGATTCCATGAACTTGAACTTTCTATACATTTAAATAGATTCCTTCTGATGTTTTATTAGTTCTTCAAGGATGACCTTTTGATCTTATTCCTGGCTAAATAGTCTTTGAACTTGAACTCTCTATATATACTAATATATTCCTTATGATGTTTCATCCCAAGTTCAAATATGACTTTTGGAAAAATGTTCTGCCCCTAGATTCCATGAACTTGAACTTTCTATACATATAAATAGATTCCTTCGGATGCTTCACCAGTGCTTTAAGGATGACCTTTTGAACTTATTTGTGGCAAAATAGTCTTTGAACTTGAATCGTCTATACAGACTTATGACTTTCAGTTGTTTCATCAGTAGAGCAAGGATGACATTTTTTGACAAAAAAAAAAAAAAAATTCTGACTCCGGATCCCATGAACTTGAACTTTCCATGCATACATATAGATTCCTTCTTCTGTTTCATCTTTAGTTCAAGTATGTCTTTTAATATATATTTTGACAAAGAATCTTTGAACTTTACATTTAAATTCACACGTATAGGCTTTCGGATGTTTTATCAGAAGTTAAAGCATGACTTTTTGAACATTTTTTGCTGCTCCTAGATTCCAAGTACTTGAACTTTCTATACATATTAATTGATTCCTTCTTATGCTTCATCAGTGCTTTAAGGATGACCTTTTGAACTTATTTGTGGCCAAATAGTCTTTGAATTTGAATCTTCTATACAGACTTATGACTTTCAGTTGTTTCATCAGTACAGCAACGATGACATTTTTTGACAAAAAAAAATATTTTCTGCCCCTAGATTCCATGAACTTGAAGTTACTATGCATACATATAGATTCCTTATTCTGTTTCATCTTTCGTTCAAGTATGGCTTTTTGAATATATTTTTGGACAAAGAGTCTTTGATCTTTACATTTAAATTCACACGTATAGGCTTTCGGATGTTATATCAGAAGTTAAAATATTACTTTTGAAAAAAAAATTCTGCCCATGGATTCCATCAACTTGAACTTTCTATACATTTAAATAGATTCCTTCGGAAGTTTTATTAGTTCTTTAAGGATGACCTTTTGAACTTTTTGTGGCCAAAGAGTCTTTGAACTTGAATCTTCTATACAGACATTTGACTTTCAGTTGTTTCATCAGTGGAGCAAGGATGACATTTAAAAAAAAAAAATTCTGACTCCGGATCCCATGAACTTGAACTTTCTTTACACATAAATAGATTCTTTCTGAGGCTTCATCAGTGCTTTAAGGATAACCTTTTGAACTTATTTGTGGCCAAATAGTCTTTGAACTTGAAGCTTCTATACAGACTTATGACTTTCAGTTGTTTCATCAGTAGAGCAAGGATGACATTTTTTGACAAAAAAAATAATAATTTCTGACTCCGGATCCCATGAACTTGAACTTTCTATACATTTAAATAGATTCCTTTTGATGCTTCATCAGTGCTTTAAGGATGACATTTTAAACTTATTTGTGGCCAAATAGCCTTTGAACTTGAATCTTCTATACAGACTTTTGACATTCAGTTGTTTCATTCATAGAGCAAGGATGACATTTTTTGTGATGACATGACCCTTAGATTCCTTCTTCTGTTTCATCTTTAGTTCAAGTATGACTTTTTGAATATATTTTTGGACAAAGAGTCTCTGAAATTCAAATTTAAATTTACATGTATAGGCTTTCCGATTTTTTATCAGAAGTTCAAATATGACTTTTTGAAGATTTTTTGCTTCCCCTATATTCCATGAACTTGAACTTTCTATACATTTAAATAGATTCCTTCTGATGTTTTATTCGTTCTTCAAGGATGAACTTTTTTATCTTATTCTTGGCTAAATAGTCTTTGAACTTGAGCTCTCTATATATACTAATATAGTCCTTATGATGTTTCATCCCAAGTTCAAATATGACTTTTGGCAAAATGTTCTGACCCTAGATTCCATGAACTTGAACTTTCTATACATATAAATAGATTCCTTCGGATGCTTCATCAGTGCTTTAAGGATGACCTTTTGAACTTATTTGTGGCCAAATAGTCTTTGAATTTGAATCTTCCATACAGACTTATGACTTTCAGTTGTTTAATTAGTAGAGCATCGATGACATTTTTTGACAAAAAAAAATATTTTCTGCCCCTAGATTCCATGAACTTGAACTTACTATGCATACATATAGATTCCTTCTTCTGTTTCATCTTTTGTTCAAGTATGGCTTTTTGAATATATTTTTGGACAAAGAGTCTTTGATCTTTACATTTAAATTCACACGTATAGGCTTTCGGATGTTATATCAGAAGTTAAAATATGACTTTTGAAAAAAAAAAAATCTGCCCATGGATTCCATGAACTTGAACTTTCTATACATTTAAATAGATTTCTTCGGAAGTTTTATTATTTCTTTAAGGATGACCTTTTGAACTTTTTTGTGGCTAAAGAGTCTTTGAACTTGAATCTTCTATACACACATTTGACTTTCAGTTGTTTTATTAGTGCAGCAAGGATGACATTTTTTGAAGAAAAGAAAAAAAAATTCTGACTCCGGATCCCATGAACTTGACCTTTCTATGCATACATATTGATTCCTTCTTCTGTTTCATCTTTAGTTCAAGTATAGCTTTTGAATATATTTTTGGACAAAGAGTCTTTGATCTTTACATTTAAATTCACACGTATAAATTTTCGGATGTTTTATCAGAAGTTAAAATATGACTTTTGAAAAAAAAAATCTGCCCATGGATTCCATCAACTTGAACTTTCTATACATTTAAATAGATTCCTTCTGAAGTTTTATTAGTTCTTTAAGGATGACCTTTTGAACTTTTTTGTTGCCAAAGAGTCTTTGAACTTGAATCTTCTATACAGACATTTGACTTTCAGTTGTTTCATCAGTGGAGCAAGGATGACATTTTTTTACTAAAAAAAAAAAAAAAAATCTGACTCCGGATCCCATGAACTTGAACTTTCTTTTCACATAAATAGATTCTTTCTGAGGCTTCATCAGTGCTTTAAGGATAACCTGTTGAACTTATTTGTGGCCAAATAGTCTTTAAATTTGAAGCTTTTATACAGACTTATGACTTTCAGTTGTTTCATCAGTAGAGCAAGGATGACATTTTTTGACAAAAAAAATAAAATAATTTCTGACTCCGGATCCCATGAATTTGAACTTTCTATACATTTAAATAGATTCCTTCTGATGCTTCATCAGTGCTTTAAGGATGACATTTTAAACTTATTCGTGGCCAAATAGCCTTTGAACTTGAATCTTCAAAACAGACTTTTGACTTTCAGTTGTTTCATCCATAGAGCAAGGATGACATTTTTTGAAAAAAAAAAAAAAAAAAAATTCTGACTCCGGATCCTATGAACTTGATTTTTCTATGCATACATATAGATTCCTTCTTCGTTTCATCTTTAGTTCAAGTATGGCTTTTGAATATATTTTTGGACAAAGAGTATTTGATCTTTACATTTAAATTCACACGTATAGGCTTTCGGATGTTATATCAGAAGTTAAAATATGACTTTTGAAAAAAAAATTCTGCCCATTGATTCCATGAACTTGAAATTTCTATACATTTAAATAAATTCCTTTGGATGTTTTATTAGTTCTTTAAGGATGACCTTTTGAACTTATTTGTGGCCAAAGAGTCTTTGAACTTGAATCTTCTATACAGACATTTGACTTTCAGTTGTTTCATCAGTAGAGCAAGGATGACATTTTTTGACAAAAATAAATATTTTCTGACTCCGGATCCCATGAACTTGAACTTTCCATGCATACATATAGATTCCTTCTTCTGTTTCATCTTTAGTTCAAGTATGGCTTTTTATATATATTTTTGGACAAAGAATCTTTTAACTTTACATTTAAATTCACACGTATAGGCTTTCGGATGTTTTATCAGACGTTAAAGTATGACTTTTTGAACATTTTTTGCTGCCCCTAGATTCCAAGTACTTGAACTTTCTATACATATTAATAGATTTCTTCGGAAGTTTTATTAGTTCTTTAAGGATGACCTTTTGAACTTTTTTGTTGCCAAAGAGTCTTTGAACTTGAATCTTCTATACAGACATTTGACTTTCAGTTGTTTCATTAGTGCAGCAAGGATGACATTTTTTGAAAAATATAAAAATAAAAATTCTGACTCCGGATCCCATGAACTTGAACTTTCTATGCATACACATAGATTCCTTCGTCTGTTTCATCTTTAGTTCAAGTATGGCTTTTTGAATATATTTTTGGACAAAGAGTCTTTGAACTTTACATTTAGATTACTTCGGATGTTCTATTAGTTCTTTAAGGATGACCTTTTGAACTTATTTGTGGCCAAATAGTCTTTGAACTTGAATCTTCTATTATGACTTTCAGTTGTTTCATCAGTAGAGCAAGGATGACATTTTTTTACAAAAAAAAATAATTTCTATAAAAAATAATAGACTTAGGGTCCCATGAACTTGAACCTTCTATGCATACATATAGATTCCTTCTTCTGTTTCATCTTTACAGAAGTTCAAGTATGGCTTTTTGAATATATTTTTGGACAAAAAGTCTTTGAACTTTACATTTAAATTCACACATATAAGCTTTCGGATGTTTTATCCGAAGTTATAAAGGTGACTTTTGAAAAAGAAAAATCTTCCCATGGATTCCATGAACTTGAAACTTTCTATACATTTAAATAGATTCCTTCGGATGCTTTATTAGTTCTATAAGGATGACTTTTTGAACTTTTTTTGTGGCCAATGAGTCTTTGAACTTGAATCTTTTATACAGACTTTTGACTTTCAGTTGTTTCATCAGTAGAGCAAGGATGACATTTTTTGACAAAAAAAAAATTTTCTGACTCCGGATCCCATGAACTTGAACCTTCTAAGCATACATATAGATTCCTTCTTCTGTTTCATCTTTAGTTCAAGTATGACTTTTTGAATATATTTTTGGACAAAGAGTCTCTGAAATTTAAATTTAAATTTACATGTATAGGCTTTCCGATTTTTTATCAGAAGTTCAAATATGACTTTTTGAAGATTTTTTGCTTCCCCTATATTCCATGAACTTGAACTTTCTATAGATTTAAAAAGATTCCTTCTGATGTTTTATTAGTGCTTTAAGGATGACCTTTTGAACTTATTTGTGGCCAAATAGTCTTTGAACTTGAATATTCTATACAGACTTTTGACTTTCAGTTGTTCATCAGTACAGTAAGGATGACATTTTTTGACAAAAAAAATAATGATTTCTGACTCCGGATCCCATGAACTTGAACTTTCTATACAAATTAAATAGATTCCTTCTGATGCTTCATCAGTGCTTTAAGGATGACATTTTAAACTTATTTGTGGCCAAATAGCCTTTGAACTTGAATCTTATATACAGACTTTTGACTTTCAGTTGTTTCATCAGTAGAGCAAGGATGACATTTTTTGAAAGAAACAAAATATTCTTATGAACTTGAATTTTCTATGCATACATATAGATTCCTTCTTCTGTTTCATCTTTAGTTCAAGTATGGCTTTTTGAATATATTTTTGGACAAAGAGTATTTGAACTTTACATTTAAATTCACACGTATAGGCTTTCGGATTTTGTATCAGAAGTTAAAATATGACTTTTGAAAAAAAAATTCTGCCCATTGATTCCATGAACTTGAACTTTCTATACATTTTAATAAATTCCTTTGGATGTTTTATTAGTTCTTTAAGGATGACCTTTTGAACTTATTTGTGGCCAAAGAGTCTTTGAACTTGAATCTTCTATACAGACATTTGACTTTCAGTTGTTTCATCAGTGGAGCAAGGATGACATTTTTTTACAAAAAAAAAAAATAATAATTCTGACTCCGGATCCCATGAACTTGAACTTTCTATACATATATACATAGATTCCTTCTGATGCGTCGTCAGTGCTTTAAGGATGACCTTTTGAACTTATTTGTGGCCAAAGAGTCTTTGAACTTGAATCTTCTATACAGACTTATGACTTTCAGTTGTTTCATCAGTAGAGCAAGGATGACAATTTTTTGACAAAAAAAAATAATTTCTGACTCCGGATCCCATGAACTTGAACTTTCTATGCATATAGATTCCTTCTTCTGTTTCATCTTTAGTTCAAGTATGGCTTTTTGAATATATTTTTGGACAAAGAGTCTTTGAACTTCAAATTCACACGTATAGGCTTTCGGATGTTTTATCAGAAGTAAAAATATGACTTTTTAAACATTTTTTGTTGCCCCTAGATTTCATGAACTTGAACTCTCTATACATATAAATGGATTTCTTCTGATGCTTCATCAGTGCTTTAAGGATGACCTTTTGAACTTATTTGTGGCCAAATAGTCTTTGAACTTGAATCTTCTATACAGACTTATGACTTTCAGTTGATTCATCATTAGAGCAGGGATGACTTTTTTTTGACAGAAAAAATAATTTCTGACTCAGGATCCCATGAACTTGAACTTTCTATGCATACATATATATTCCTTCTTCTGTTTCAAGTATGGCTTTTTGAACATAGTTTTGGACAAAGAGTTTAAAAGACTTTAAATTTAATTTCACACCTATGGGCTTTCGGATTTGGCCACCAATAAGTTAAAAAGGGTCATCCTTGAACCACTGATGAAGTATCAGAAGAAGTCTGAGAGTCCCAAAACTGTAACTGTCTAAACATTCATACATTTAGATAATACATTAGCTAGAAAATGTTCCATATTTAACTACTGAATATATTTCTTGAACCTTCTGTGGAATAAGAATTAGTCAGAATCCACATCAATTGCATTTCAATCCTGTACGTCGAATGTGGAATCCTGTTAAAGGCAATGCATAAAATGAATGCGTTTAACATTGAAGAGTTTAGGGCTTTTGCATTTCATTGCTTTGCATTACACGAAAAAAAAAAAACGAAAAAAAAAAAAACGAAAAGAATACGAAAAAAACTCGTGCACTGAAGACTTTTGCATGCAATGTATAAAAACCTTTTTTGCATTGAAGAAATCAGAGCATTTGCATTGCACTGAAATAGAACTCGTTGCGCATTGAAGAAAGAAGTACTTTTTCATTGCATTGCATGAAATAACTCGTTGTGCACTGAATATATTTTACATTGCATTGCACCTAAAAGAACTCGTTGGGCAATGAATATATTAGCGATTTTGCATTGCATTGCATTGCATAAAATAACTCGTTGCGCATTGAAGTAGCGCTTTTGCATTGCATATAAGAATTCAGGGTGCAATGAAAAGATTAGTGCTTTTGCATTGCATACGAAAAAACTCGTACATTGAAGCAAAAAAAACCTTTGTGCATTGAAAAAAATAGTGCTTTTGCATTGCATATATTAGAATTCGCGATGCATTGTGAAGAGATAAGTGTTTTTGCATTGCGTTGCATGAAATAACTCGTTGTGCATTGAAGATATTAGCGCTTTTGCATTTGCATACGAAAAACTTGTGCACTTGGGAGATTATTGTTTTTGCATTGCATTGCATTGCATTGCATTGCATTGCATTGCATACGAAAAGAAGTTCAATAAGGAGATTAAAGCTTTTGCATTGCATTGCATATAAGAAGTCGTTGTGCAGAAAGAGTTAGTGCTTTTGCAATTGCATTGCATATAAAGAACTAGTTGCGCATTGAAGATATAAGTGCTGCATTGCATAGAAAAAAGTTGTGCAATGACGTGATTAATGTTTTTCATTGCATTGCATACGAAAAAACTTGTGCACTGGGGAGATTAGTGCTTTTGTATCGCACTGCATACGAAAAAACTTGTGCACTGAGGAGATTAAGTGCATGCAAAAACTTACTGTGAATCGAAGAGATAGTGTTTTGCATTGCATAAAAAACTCGTTGTGATAAAAAACGCATTGCGATAGCGCTTTTGAATTGCATTGCATATAAGAACTGTTGAGCATTGAAGAAATAAGTGATTTTGCATTGCATATCGTGGTGCAAAGAAGAGATTAATGCTTTTCATTGCTTTGCATTGCATTGCACAACGAAAAACTTGTGCATTGAAGATTTTGCATGCATACAAAAACTATTTGTCTATGAATAAATTGTGCTTTTGCATTGCATTGCATAAAGAACTCATTGTTCAGAAAGAGTTAGTGATTTTTACAATAGAAAAAATCTCATGCAATGACGCGATTAATGACTTTACATTGCCTTGCATACGAAAAAACGTGTTCAATGAGGAGTTAAAGCTTTTGCATTGCATTGAACCTGCCATGCATTGAAGATAGCGCTTTTCATTCATTGCATATAAGAACTCGTTGGGCATTGAAGAAATAAGTGCTTTTTGCATTGCATTCTATTGCATAAAGAACTCGTTGTGCAGAAAGAGATTAGTGCTTTTGCATTGCATTTGCATATATAAGAACTAGTTGCGCATTGAAGAAATAAGTGCTTTTGCATTGCATACGAAAAAACTTGTGCACTGGGGAGATTAGTGCTTTTGCATTGCATTGCGTATGAAAAAACTTGTGCACTGAGGAGATTAGTGCATTTGCATTGCATTGCATGCAAAAACTTGCTGTGCATCGATGATTGATCGAAGATTGAAGCATTGATAGTGCTTTTGCATTGCATAAAAAAACTCGTGCCCTGAAGATAGTGCTTTTGCACATTGCATATAAGATTAAAGCTTTTCATTGCTTTGAACTCGTCATGCATTGAAGATATTAGCGCTTTTGCATTGCATTACATATAAGAACTCGTTGCCATTAAAGAAATAAGTGATTTTGCATTGCATAGCATGCAAATACTTGCTGTGCATCGAAGAGATAGTTCTTTCGCATTGAATAAAAAACTTGTTGTGCACTGAAGATATCGCTTTTATATTGCATTGCATATAAGACTCGTTGAGCATTGAAGAAATAGCGATTTTTGCATTGCATTGCAGCGATCTGTGCAAAGAAGAGATTTATGCTTTTTCATTGCTTTACATTGCATTGCATAACGAAAAACTCGTGAATTGAAGATTTTGCATGCATGCATACAAAAACAATTCGTGCATTGAATAAATTGTATCTCGTTGTGCACAGAAAATCTTTCTCGTTGTGCACAGAAAGAGATTAGAATTAGAATTAGCATTAGAATCAAGCTCATGCAATGACGCGTTTAATGATTTTAATTGCATTGCATACGAAAAAACTTGTTCAGTGAGGAGATTAAAGCTTTTGCATTGCTTTGAACTCGTCATGCATTGAAGATATTAGCGCTTTGGCATTGCATTCCATATAAGAACTCGTTGCCATTAAAGAAATAAGTGATTTTGCATTGCATTGCATATCGCTGTGCAAAGAAGAGATTAATGCTTTTCCATTGCTGTGCGTTGCATTGAATAACGAAAAGCTCGTGAATTGAAGATTTTGCATGCATGCATACAAAAACTATTTTTGTATGAATAAATTGTGCTTTTGCATTGCATTACATAAAGAACTCGTTGTGCAGAAAGAGATTTGTGCTTTTGCATTAGAAAAAATCTCATGCAATGACGCGATTAATGACTTTACATTGCATTGCATACGAAAAAACGTGTTCAATGAGGAGATTAAAGCTTTTGCATTGCATTGAACTCGCCATGCATTGAATATATTAGCGCTTTTGCATTCATTGCATATAACAACTCGTTGCGCATTGAAGAAATAAGTGATTTTTGCTTTGCATTGCAGCGATCTTTGAAGAAAGAAGAGATTTGCATGCATGCATACAAAAACAATTTGTGCATTGAATAAATTGTACTTTTGCATTGCATTGCATAAAGAACTCGTTGTGCACAGAAAGAGATTAAGTGCTTTTGCATTAGAAACAGCTCATGCAATAATGATTTTAATTGCATTGCATACGAAAACACTTGTTCAGTGAGGAGATTAAAGCTTTGCATTGCATTGAACTCGTCATGCATTAAAAATATTAGCGCTTTTGCATTGCATATAAGAGCTCGTTGCCATTAAAGAAACAAGTGATTTTGCATTGCATTGCATTTGCTCTGCAAAGAACAGATTAATGCTTTTCCATTGCTGTGCATTGCATTACGAAAAACTCGTGCATTGAAGATTTTGCATGCATACAAAAACTATTTGTGTATGAATAAATTGTGCTTTTGCATTGCATTGCATAGAAAAAAGTTGTGCAATGATGCAATTAATGATTTTACATTGCATTCCATACGAATTGCATTGCATATAAAGAACTAGTTGTGCATTGAAGAAATAAGTGCTTTTGCATTGCATAGAAAAAAGTTGTGCAATAACGCAATTAATGATTTTACATTGCATTGCAACTTGTGCACTGGGGAGATTAGTGCTTTTGCATTGCACTGCATACGAAAAAACTTGTGCACTGAGGAGATTAAGTGGTTTTGCATTGCATGCAAAAACTTGCTGTGCATCGAAGAGATAGTGTTTTGCATTGCATAGAAAACTCGTTGTGCATTGAAGATAGCGCTTTTGAATTGCATTGCATATAAGGACTGTTAAGCATTGAAGAAATAAGTGATTTTGCATTGCATTGCATATCGTGGTGAAAGAAGAGATTAATGCTTTTTCATTGCTTTGCATTGCATTGCATAACTAAAAACTCGTGCATTGAAGATTTTGCATGCATACAAAAACTATTTGTGTATGAATAAATTGTGCTTTTGCATTGCATTGCATAAATAACTCATTGTTCAGAAAGAGATTAGTGCTTTTGCAAAAGAAAAAATCTCATGCAATGTCGCGATTAAATGACTTTACATTGCGCATTCGAAAAAACGTGTTCAATGAGGAGATTAAAGCTTTTGCATTGCATTGAACTCGCCATGCATTGAAGATATTAGCGCTTTCGCATATGCATATAAAATATTAGCGCTTTTGCATTGCAAAACATATAAGAACTCATTACCATTAAAGAAATAAGTGATTTTGCATTGCATAGCATATCGCTGTGCAAAGAACAGAATAATGATTTTCCATTGCTGTGCATTGCATTGCATAACAAAAAACTCGTGCATTGAAGATTTTGCATGCATACAAAAACTATTTGTGTATGAATAAATTGTGCTTTTGCATTGCATAAAGAAAGAACTCAGAAAGAGATTAGTGCTTTTGCATTAGAAAAAATCTCATGAAATGACGCGCTAATGACTTTACATTACATTGCATTGCATACGAAAAAACGTGTTCAATGAGGAGATTAAAGCTTTTGCATTGCATTGCACTCGCCATGCATTGAATATATTAGCGCTTTTGCATTCATTGCATATAAGAACTCGTGCGCATTGAAGAAATTAGTGCTTTTTTGCATTGCATTGCATTGCATAAAGAACGCGTTGTGCAGAGATTAGTGCTTTTGCATTGCATTGCATATATAAAAAACTAGTTGCGCATTGAAGAAATAAGTGCTTTTGCATTGCATAGAAAAAAGCTCGTGCAATGACGCGATTAATGATTTTACATTGCATTGCATACGAAAAAATTGTGCACTGACGATATTAGTGCATTTGCATTGCATTGCATGCAAAAACTCGTGAATTGAAGATTTTGCATATGCATGCATACAAAAACAATTTGTGCATTGAATAAATTGTAGTTGCATTGCATTGCATAAAGAACTCGTTGTGCACAGAAAGAGATTAAGTGCTTTTGCATTAGAAACAAGCGATTAATGATTTTAATTGCATTGCATACGAAAAAACTTGTTCAGTGAGGAAATTAAAGCTTTTGCATTGCTTTGAAGTCATGCATTGAAGATATTAGCGCTTTGGCATTGCATTGTATAAGAACTCGTTGCCATTAAAGAAATAAGTGATTTTGCATTGCATTGCATATCGCTGTGCAAATAACAGATTAATGCTTTTTCATTGCTGTGCATTCCATTGCATACGAAAATACGAATTCAAATTCACACGTATACACTGGATTCCATGAACTTGAACTTTCTATACATTTAGATAGATTCCTTCGGATGATTTATTAGTTCTTTAAGGATGACCTTTTGAACTTATTTTTGGCCAAATAGTCTTTGAACTCTAATCTTCTATATAGACTTATGACTTTCAGTTGTTTAATCAGTAGAGCAAGGATGACATTTTTTGACAAAAAAAAAATTTTCTGACTCCGGATCCCAGGAACTTGAACTTTCTATTCATGCATATAGATTCCTTCTTCTGTTTCATCTTTAGTTCAAGTATGGCTTTTTGAATATATTTTTGGACAAAGAGTCTTTGAACTTTACATTCAAATTCACACGTATAAGCTTTCGGATGTTTTATCAGAAGTTAAAATGTGACTTTTGAAAAAAAAAATCTGCCCATGGATTCCATGAACTTGAACTTTCTATACATTTAAATAGATTCCTTCGGATGCTTTATAAGTTCATAAGAATGACCTTTTGAACTTTTTTTGTGGCCAAAGAGTCTTTGAACTTGAATCTTTTATACAGACTTTTGACTCTCAGTTGTTTCATCAATAGAGCAAGGATGACATTTCTTGACAAAAAAAAAAAAAAAAAAATCTGACTCCGGATCCCATGAACTTGAACTTTCTATGCATACATATAGATTACTTCGCCTGTTTCATCTTTAGTTCAAGTATGACTTTTAGAATATATTTTTGGACAAAGAGTCTTTGAACTTTACATTCAAATTCACATGTATAGGCTTTCGGATGTTGTATCAGAAGTTAAAATATGACTTTTGAAAAAAAAAATCTGCCCATGAATTTCATGAACTTGAACTTTCTATACATTTAAATAGATTCCTTTGGATGTTTTATTAGCTCTTTAAGGATGACCTTTTGAACTTATTTGTGGCCAAAGAGTCTTTGAACTTGAATCTTCTATACAGATATTTGACTTTCAGTTGTTTCATCAGTAGAGCAATGATGACATTTTTTGACAAAAAAAATATTTTCTGACTCCGGATCCCATGAACTTGAACCTTCTAAGCATACATATAGATTCCTTCTTCTGTTTCATCTTTAGTTCAAGTATGACTTTTTCAATATATTTTTGGACAAAGAGTCTTTGAAAATTAAATTTACATGTATAGGCTTTCCGATATTTTATCAGAAGTTCAAATATGACTTTTTGAAGATTTTTTGCTTCCCCTATATTCCATGAACTTGAACTTTCTATACATTTAAATAGATTCCTTCTGATGTTTTATTAGTTCTTCAAGGATGAACTATTAAACTTATTTGTGGCCAAATAGTCTTTGATCTTGAATCTTCTATACAGACTTATGACTTTCAGTTGTTTCATCAGCAGAGCAAGGATGACATTTTTTGATAAAAAAAATATTTTCTGACTCCGGATCCCATGAACTTGAACTTTCTATGCATACATATAGATTCCTTCTTCTGTTTCATCTTTAGTTCAATATGACTTTTTGAATATATTTTTGGACAAAGAGTCTTTTAACTTTACATTCAAATTCACACGTATAGGCTTTCGGATGTTTTATCAGAAGTTAAAATATGAGTTTTGAAAAAAAAAAAATCTGCCCACGGATTCCATGAACTTGAACTTTCTATACATTTAAATAGATTACTTGGAATGTTTTATTAGTTCTTTAAGGATGACCATTTGAACTTTTTTGTGGCCAAATAGTCTTTGAACTTGAATCTTCTATACAGACTTATGACTTTCAGTTGTTTCATCAGTAGAGCAAGGATGACATTTTTTGATAAAAAAGAATATTTTCTGACTCCGGATCCCATGATCTTGAACTTTCTATGCATACATATAGATTCCTTCTTCTGTTTCATCTTTCGTTCAAGTATGACTTTTAGAATATATTTTTCGACAAAGAGTCTTTGAAATTTAAATTTACTTGTATAGGCCTTCCGATTTTTTATCAGAAGTTCAAATATGACTTTTGAAAAAAAAAAACTGCCCACGGATTCCATGAACTTGAACTTTCTATACATTTAAATAGATTCCTTTGGATGTTTTATTAGCTCTTTAAGGATGACCTTTTGAACTTATTTGTGGCCAAAGAGTCCTCGATCTTGAATCTTCTATACAGACATTTGACTTTCAGTTGTTTCATCAGTGGAGCAAGGATGACATTTTTTTACAAAAAAAAAAAAAAAAAAAATTCGGACTCTAGATCCCATGAACTTGAACTTTCTTTACATATAAAGAGATTCTTTCTGAGGCTTCATCAGTGCTTTAAGGATGACCTTTTGAACTTATTTGTGGCCAAATAGTCTTTGAACTTGAATCTTCTATATAGACTTATGACTTTCAGTTGTTTCATCAGTAGTGCAAGGATGAAATTTTTTGACAAAAAAAAAAAAATGTTCTGACTCCGGATCCCAGGAACTTGAACGTTCTATTCATGCATATAGATTCCTTCTTCTGTTTCATCTTTAGTTAAAGTATGGCTTTTTGAATATATTTTTGGACAAAGAGTCTTTGAACTTTACATTCAAATTCACACGTATAAGCTTTCGGATGTTTTATCAGAAGTTAAAATAAGACTTTTGAAAAAAAAAAAATCTGCCCATGGATTCCATGAACTTGAACTTTCTATACATTTAAATAGATTACTTCGGATGCTTTATAAGTTCATAAGGATGACCTTTTAAACTTTTTTTGTGGCCAAAGAGTCTTTGAACTTGAATCTTTTATACAGACTTTTGACTCTCAGTTGTTTCATCAGTAGAGCAATGATGACATTTTTTGACAAAAAAAATATTTTCTGACTCCGGATCCCATGAACTTGCACGTTCTAAGCATACATATAGATTCCTTCTTCTGTTTCATCTTTAGTTCAAGTATGACTTTTTCAATATATTTTTGGACAAAGAGTCTTTGAAATTTAAATTTACATGTATAGGCTTTCCGATTTTTTATCAGAAGTTCAAATATGACTTTTTGAAGATTTTTTGCTTCCCCTATATTCCATGAACTTGAACTTTCTATACATTTAAATAGATTCCTTCTGATGTTTTGTTAGTTCTTCAAGAATGACCTTTTGATCTTATTCTTGGCTAAATAGTCTTTGAACTTGAGCTCTCTATATATACTAATATAGTCCTTATGATGTTTCATCCCAAGTTCAAATATGACTTTTGGCAAAATGTTCTGACCCTAGATTCCATGAACTTGAACGTTCTATACATATAAATAGATTCCTTCGGATGCTTCATCAGCGCTTTAAGGATGACCTTTTGAACTTATTTGTGGCCAAATAGTCTTTGAACTTGAATCTTCTATACAGACTTATGACTTTCAGTTGTTTCATCAGTGGAGCAAGGATGACATTTTGTTACAAAAAAAAATAAAAAAAAAATCGGACTCTGGATCCCATGAACTTGAACTTTCTTTACACATAAAGAGATTCTTCCTGAGGCTTCATCAGTGCTTTAAGGATGACCTTTTGAACTTATTTTTGGCCAAATAGTCTTTGAACTCTAATCTTCTATATAGACTTATGACTTTCAGTTGTTTAATCAGTAGTGCAAGGATGACATTTTTTGACAAAAAAAAAATGTTCTGACTCCGGATCCCAGGAACTTGAACTTTCTATTCATGCATATAGATTCCTTCTTCTGTTTCATCTTTAGTTCAAGTATGGCTTTTTGAATATATTTTTGGACAAAGAGTATTTGAACTTTACATTCAAATTCACACGTATAAGCTTTCGGATGTTTTATCAGAAGTTAAAATGTGACTTTTGAAAAAAAAAAATCTGCCCATGGATTCCATGAACTTGAACTTTCTATACATTTAAATAGATTCCTTCGGATGCTTTATAAGTTCATAAGGATGACCTTTTGAACTTTTTTTGTGGTCAAAGAGTCTTTGAACTTGAATCTTTTATACAGACTTTTGACTCTCAGTTGTTTCATCAATAGAGCAAGGATGACATTTCTTGACAAAAAAAAAAAAAAAAAATCTGACTCCGGATCCCATGAACTTGAACTTTCTATGCATACAAATAGATTACTTCGCCTGTTTCATCTTTAGTTCAAGTATGACTTTTAGAATATATTTTTGGACAAAGAGTCTTTGAACTTTACATTCAAATTCACATGTTTAGGCTTTCGGATGTTGTATCAGAAGTTAAAATATAACTTTTGAAAAAAAAATTCTGCCCATGAATTTCATGAACTTGAACTTTCTATACATTTAAATAGATTCCTTTGGATGTTTTATTAGCTCTTTAAGGATGACCTTTTGAACTTATTTGTGGCCAAAGAGTCTTTGAACTTGAATCTTCTATACAGATATTTGACTTTCAGTTGTTTCATCAGTAGAGCAATGATGACATTTTTTGACAAAAAAAATATTTTCTGACTCCGGATCCCATGAACTTGAACCTTCTAAGCATACATATAGATTCCTTCTTCTGTTTCATCTTTAGTTCAAGTATGACTTTTTCAATATATTTTTGGACAAAGAGTCTTTGAAATTTAAATTTACATGTATAGGCTTTCCGATATTTTATCAGAAGTTCAAATATTACTTTTTGAAGATTTTTTTGGACAAAGAGTCTTTGAACTTTACATTCAAATTCACACGTATAGGCTTTCGGATGTTTTATCAGAAGTTAAAATATGAGTTTTGAAAAAAAAAAAATCTGCCCACGGATTCCATGAACTTGAACTTTCTATACATTTAAATAGATTACTTGGAATGTTTTATTAGTTCTTTAAGGATGACCATTTGAACTTTTTTGTGGCCAAATAGTCTTTGAACTTGAATCTTCTATACAGACTTATGACTTTCAGTTGTTTCATCAAACAACTGATGAGAGCTCAAGAGCAAGGATGACATTTTTTGATAAAAAAGAATATTTTCTGACTCCGGATCCCATGATCTTGAACTTTCTATGCATACATATAGATTCCTTCTTCTGTTTCATCTTTCGTTCAAGTATGACTCTTAGAATATATTTTTCGACAAAGAGTCTTTGAAATTTAAATTTACTTGTATAGGCCTTCCGATTTTTTATCAGAAGTTCAAATATGACTTTTGAAAAAAAAAAACTGCCCACGGATTCCATGAACTTGAACTTTCTATACATTTAAATAGATTCCTTTGGATGTTTTATTAGCTCTTTAAGGATGACCTTTTGAACTTATTTGTGGCCAAAGAGTCCTCGATCTTGAATCTTCTATACAGACATTTGACTTTCAGTTGTTTCATCAGTGGAGCAAGGATGACATTTTTTTACAAAAAAAAAAAAAAAAAAAAATTCGGACTCTAGATCCCATGAACTTGAACTTTCTTTACATATAAAGAGATTCTTTCTGAGGCTTCATCAGTGCTTTAAGGATGACCTTTTGAACTTATTTGTGGCCAAATAGTCTTTGAACTTGAATCTTCTATATAGACTTATGACTTTCAGTTGTTTCATCAGTAGTGCAAGGATGAAATTTTTTGACAAAAAAAAAAAAATGTTCTGACTCCGGATCCCAGGAACTTGAACGTTCTATTCATGCATATAGATTCCTTCTTCTGTTTCATCTTTAGTTAAAGTATGGCTTTTTGAATATATTTTTGGACAAAGAGTCTTTGAACTTTACATTCAAATTCACACGTATAAGCTTTCGGATGTTTTATCAGAAGTTAAAATAAGACTTTTGAAAAAAAAAAAATCTGGCCATGGATTCCATGAACTTGAACTTTCTATACATTTAAATAGATTACTTCGGATGCTTTATAAGTTCATAAGGATGACCTTTTAAACTTTTTTTGTGGCCAAAGAGTCTTTGAACTTGAATCTTTTATACAGACTTTTGACTCTCAGTTGTTTCATCAGTAGAGCAATGATGACATTTTTTGACAAAAAAAATATTTTCTGACTCCGGATCCCATGAACTTGCACGTTCTAAGCATACATATAGATTCCTTCTTCTGTTTCATCTTTAGTTCAAGTATGACTTTTTCAATATATTTTTGGACAAAGAGTCTTTGAAATTTAAATTTACATGTATAGGCTTTCCGATTTTTTATCAGAAGTTCAAATATGACTTTTTGAAGATTTTTTGCTTCCCCTATATTCCATGAACTTGAACTTTCTATACATTTAAATAGATTCCTTCTGATGTTTTGTTAGTTCTTCAAGAATGACCTTTTGATCTTATTCTTGGCTAAATAGTCTTTGAACTTGAGCTCTCTATATATACTAATATAGTCCTTATGATGTTTCATCCCAAGTTCAAATATGACTTTTGGCAAAATGTTCTGACCCTAGATTCCATGAACTTGAACGTTCTATACATATAAATAGATTCCTTCGGATGCTTCATCAGCGCTTTAAGGATGACCTTTTGAACTTATTTGTGGCCAAATAGTCTTTGAACTTGAATCTTCTATACAGACTTATGACTTTCAGTTGTTTCATCAGTGGAGCAAGGATGACATTTTGTTACAAAAAAAAAAAAAAAAAAATCGGACTCTGGATCCCATGAACTTGAACTTTCTTTACACATAAAGAGATTCTTCCTGAGGCTTCATCAGTGCTTTAAGGATGACCTTTTGAACTTATTTTTGGCCAAATAGTCTTTGAACTCTAATCTTCTATATAGACTTATGACTTTCAGTTGTTTAATCAGTAGTGCAAGGATGACATTTTTTGACAAAAAAAAAATGTTCTGACTCCGGATCCCAGGAACTTGAACTTTCTATTCATGCATATAGATTCCTTCTTCTGTTTCATCTTTAGTTCAAGTATGGCTTTTTGAATATATTTTTGGACAAAGAGTATTTGAACTTTACATTCAAATTCACACGTATAAGCTTTCGGATGTTTTATCAGAAGTTAAAATGTGACTTTTGAAAAAAAAAAATCTGCCCATGGATTCCATGAACTTGAACTTTCTATACATTTAAATAGATTCCTTCGGATGCTTTATAAGTTCATAAGGATGACCTTTTGAACTTTTTTTGTGGTCAAAGAGTCTTTGAACTTGAATCTTTTATACAGACTTTTGACTCTCAGTTGTTTCATCAATAGAGCAAGGATGACATTTCTTGACAAAAAAAAAAAAAAAAAATCTGACTCCGGATCCCATGAACTTGAACTTTCTATGCATACAAATAGATTACTTCGCCTGTTTCATCTTTAGTTCAAGTATGACTTTTAGAATATATTTTTGGACAAAGAGTCTTTGAACTTTACATTCAAATTCACATGTTTAGGCTTTCGGATGTTGTATCAGAAGTTAAAATATAACTTTTGAAAAAAAAATTCTGCCCATGAATTTCATGAACTTGAACTTTCTATACATTTAAATAGATTCCTTTGGATGTTTTATTAGCTCTTTAAGGATGACCTTTTGAACTTATTTGTGGCCAAAGAGTCTTTGAACTTGAATCTTCTATACAGATATTTGACTTTCAGTTGTTTCATCAGTAGAGCAATGATGACATTTTTTGACAAAAAAAATATTTTCTGACTCCGGATCCCATGAACTTGAACCTTCTAAGCATACATATAGATTCCTTCTTCTGTTTCATCTTTAGTTCAAGTATGACTTTTTCAATATATTTTTGGACAAAGAGTCTTTGAAATTTAAATTTACATGTATAGGCTTTCCGATATTTTATCAGAAGTTCAAATATGACTTTTTGAAGATTTTTTGCTTCCCCTATATTCCATGAACTTGAACTTTCTATACATTTAAATAGATTCCTTCTGATGTTTTATTAGTTCTTCAAGGATGAACTATTAAACTTATTTGTGGCCAAATAGTCTTTGATCTTGAATCTTCTATACAGACTTATGACTTTCAGTTGTTTCATCAGTAGAGCAAGGATGACATTTTTTGATAAAAAAAATATTTTCTGACTCCGGATCACATGAACTTGAACTTTCTATGCATACATATAGATTCCTTCTTCTGTTTCATCTTTAGTTCAATATGACTTTTTGAATATATTTTTGGACAAAGAGTCTTTGAACTTTACATTCAAATTCACACATATAGGCTTTCGGATGTTTTATCAGAAGTTAAAATATGAGTTTTGAAAAAAAAAAATCTGCCCACGGATTCCATGAACTTGAACTTTCTATACATTTAAATAGATTACTTGGAATGTTTTATTAGTTCTTTAAGGATGACCTTTTGAACTTATTTGTGGCCAAATAGTCTTTGAACTTGAATCTTCTATACAGACTTATGACTTTCAGTTGTTTCATCAGTAGAGCAAGGATGACATTTTTTGATAAAAAAGAATATTTTCTGACTCCGGATCCCATGATCTTGAACTTTCTATGCATACATATAGATTCCTTCTTCTGTTTCATCTATAGTTCAAGTATGACTTTTAGAATATATTTTTTGACAAAGAGTCTTTGAAATTTAAATTTACTTGTATAGGCTTTCCGATTTTTTATCAGAAGTTCAAATATGACTTTTGAAAAAAAAAATCTGCCCACGGATTCCATGAACTTGAACTTTCTATACATTTAAATAGATTCCTTTGGATGTTTTATTAGCTCTTTAAGGATGACCTTTTGAACTTATTGGTGGCCAAAGAGTCCTCGAACTTGAATCTTCTATACAGACATTTGACTTTCAGTTGTTTCATCAGTGGAGCAAGGATGACATTTTTTTACAAAAAAAAAAAAAAAAAAAATTCGGACTCTAGATCCCATGAACTTGAACTTTCTTTACATATAAAGAGATTCTTTCTGAGGCTTCATCAGTGCTTTAAGGATGACCTTTTGAACTTATTTGTGGCCAAATAGTCTTTGATCTTGAATCTTCTATACAGACTTATGACTTTCAGTTGTTTCATCAGTAGAGCAAGGATGACATTTATTGATAAAAAAAATATTTTCTGACTCCGGATCCCATGAACTTGAACTTTCTATGCATACGTATAGATTCCTTCTTCTGTTTCATCTTTAGTTCAATATGACTTTTTGAATATATTTTTGGACAAAGAGTCTTTGAACTTTACATTCAAATTCACACGTATAAGCTTTCGGATGTTTTATCAGAAGTTAAAATAAGACTTTTGAAAAAAAAAAAATCTGCCCATGGATTCCATGAACTTGAACTTTCTATACATTTAAATAGATTACTTCGGATGCTTTATAAGTTCATAAGGATGACCTTTTAAACTTTTTTTGTGGCCAAAGAGTCTTTGAACTTGAATCTTTTATACAGACTTTTGACTCTCAGTTGTTTCATCAGTAGAGCAAGGATGACATTTTTTGACAAAAAAAAAAAAAAAATTCTGACTCCGGATCCCATGAACTTGAACTTTCTATGCATACATAGATTCCTTCGCCTGTTTCATCTTTAGTTCAAGTATGACTTTTAGAATATATTTTTGGACAAAGAGTCTTTGAACTTTACATTCAAATTCACATGTATAGGCTTTCGGATGTTGTATCAGAAGTTAAAATATGACTTTTGAAAAAAAATTCTGCCCATGAATTTCATGAACTTGAACTTTCTATACATTTAAATAGATTCCTTTGGATGTTTTATTAGCTCTTTAAGGATGACCTTTTGAACTTATTTGTGGCCAAAGAATCTTTGAACTTGAATCTTCTATACAGATAATTGACTTTCAGTTGTTTCATCAGTAGAGCAATGATGACATTTTTTGACAAAAAAAATATTTTCTGACTCCGGATCCCATGAACTTGCACGTTCTAAGCATACATATAGATTCCTTCTTCTGTTTCATCTTTAGTTCAAGTATGACTTTTTTTAATATATTTTTGGACAAAGAGTCTTTGAAATTTAAATGTACATGTATAGGCTTTCCGATTTTTTATCAGAAGTTCAAATATGACTTTTTGAAGATTTTTTGCTTCCCCTATATTCCATGAACTTGAACTTTCTATAGATTCAAATAGATTCCTTCTGATGTTTTGTTAGTTCTTCAAGGATGACCTTTTGATCTTATTCTTGGCTAAATAGTCTTTGAACTTGAGCTCTCTATATATACTAATATAGTCCTTATGATGTTTCATCCCAAGTTCAAATATGACTTTTGGCAAAATGTTCTGACCCTAGATTCCATGAACTTGAACGTTCTATACATATAAATAGATTCCTTCGGATGCTTCATCAGTGCTTTAAGGATGACCTTTTGAACTTATTTGTGGCCAAATAGTCTTTGAACTTGAATCGTCTATACAGACTTATGACTTTCAGTTGTTTCATCAGTTGAGCAAGGATGACATTTTTTGACAAAAAAAATATTTTCTGACTCCGGATCCCATGAACTTGAACTTTCCATGCATACATATAGATTTCTTCTTCTGTTTCATATTTAGTTCAAGTATGTCTTTTTATATATATTTTTGGAAAAAGAATCTTTGAACTTTAAATTTAAATTCACACATATAGGCTTTCGGATGTTTTATCAGAAGTTAAAGCATGACTTTTTGAACATTTTTTGCTGCTCCTAGATTCCAAGTACTTGAACTTTCTATACATATTAATTGATTCCTTCTTATGCTTAATCAGTGCTTTAAGGATGACCTTTTGAACTTATTTGTGGCCAAATAGTCTTTGAATTTGAATCTTCTATACAGACTTATGACTTTCAGTTGTTTCATCAGTAGAGCAAGGATGACATTTTTTGACAAAAAAAAATATTTTCTGCCCCTAGATTCCATGAACTTGAACTTACTATGCATACATATAGATTCCTTCTTCTGTTTCATCTTTCGTTCAAGTATGGCTTTTTGAATATATTTTTGGACAAAGAGTCTTTGATCTTTACATTTAAATTCACACGTATAGGCTTTTGGATGTTATATCAGAAGTTAAAATATGACTTTTGAAAAAAAAAATTCTGCCCATGGATTCCATGAACTTGAACTTTCTATACATTTAAATAGATTCCTTCGGAAGTTTTATTAGTTCTTTAAGGATGACCTTTTGAACTTTTTTGTTGCCAAAGAGTCTTTGAACTTGAATCTTCTATACAGACATTTGACTTTCAGTTGTTTCATTAGTGCAGCAAGGATGACATTTTTTGAAAAATATAAAAATAAAAATTCTGACTCCGGATCCCATGAACTTGATCTTTCTATGCATACACATAGATTCCTTCGTCTGTTTCATCTTTAGTTCAAGTATGGCTTTTTGAATATATTTTTGGACAAAGAGTCTTTGAACTTTACATTCAAATTCACACGTATAAGCTTTCGGATGTTTTATCAGAAGTTAAAATGTGACTTTTGAAAAAAAAAAATCTGCCCATGGATTCCATGAACTTGAACTTTCTATACATTTAAATAGATTCCTTCGGATGCTTTATAAGTTCATAAGGATGACCTTTTGAACTTTTTTTGTGGTCAAAGAGTCTTTGAACTTGAATCTTTTATACAGACTTTTGACTCTCAGTTGTTTCATCAATAGAGCAAGGATGACATTTCTTGACAAAAAAAAAAAAAAAAAATCTGACTCCGGATCCCATGAACTTGAACTTTCTATGCATACAAATAGATTACTTCGCCTGTTTCATCTTTAGTTCAAGTATGACTTTTAGAATATATTTTTGGACAAAGAGTCTTTGAACTTTACATTCAAATTCACATGTTTAGGCTTTCGGATGTTGTATCAGAAGTTAAAATATAACTTTTGAAAAAAAAATTCTGCCCATGAATTTCATGAACTTGAACTTTCTATACATTTAAATAGATTCCTTTGGATGTTTTATTAGCTCTTTAAGGATGACCTTTTGAACTTATTTGTGGCCAAAGAGTCTTTGAACTTGAATCTTCTATACAGATATTTGACTTTCAGTTGTTTCATCAGTAGAGCAATGATGACATTTTTTGACAAAAAAAATATTTTCTGACTCCGGATCCCATGAACTTGAACCTTCTAAGCATACATATAGATTCCTTCTTCTGTTTCATCTTTAGTTCAAGTATGACTTTTTCAATATATTTTTGGACAAAGAGTCTTTGAAATTTAAATTTACATGTATAGGCTTTCCGATATTTTATCAGAAGTTCAAATATGACTTTTTGAAGATTTTTTTGGACAAAGAGTCTTTGAACTTTACATTCAAATTCACACGTATAGGCTTTCGGATGTTTTATCAGAAGTTAAAATATGAGTTTTGAAAAAAAAAAAATCTGCCCACGGATTCCATGAACTTGAACTTTCTATACATTTAAATAGATTACTTGGAATGTTTTATTAGTTCTTTAAGGATGACCATTTGAACTTTTTTGTGGCCAAATAGTCTTTGAACTTGAATCTTCTATACAGACTTATGACTTTCAGTTGTTTCATCAAACAACTGATGAGAGCTCAAGAGCAAGGATGACATTTTTTGATAAAAAAGAATATTTTCTGACTCCGGATCCCATGATCTTGAACTTTCTATGCATACATATAGATTCCTTCTTCTGTTTCATCTTTCGTTCAAGTATGACTTTTAGAATATATTTTTCGACAAAGAGTCTTTGAAATTTAAATTTACTTGTATAGGCCTTCCGATTTTTTATCAGAAGTTCAAATATGACTTTTGAAAAAAAAAAAACTGCCCACGGATTCCATGAACTTGAACTTTCTATACATTTAAATAGATTCCTTTGGATGTTTTATTAGCTCTTTAAGGATGACCTTTTGAACTTATTTGTGGCCAAAGAGTCCTCGATCTTGAATCTTCTATACAGACATTTGACTTTCAGTTGTTTCATCAGTGGAGCAAGGATGACATTTTTTTACAAAAAAAAAAAAAAAAAAAATTCGGACTCTAGATCCCATGAACTTGAACTTTCTTTACATATAAAGAGATTCTTTCTGAGGCTTCATCAGTGCTTTAAGGATGACCTTTTGAACTTATTTGTGGCCAAATAGTCTTTGAACTTGAATCTTCTATATAGACTTATGACTTTCAGTTGTTTCATCAGTAGTGCAAGGATGAAATTTTTTGACAAAAAAAAAAAAATGTTCTGACTCCGGATCCCAGGAACTTGAACGTTCTATTCATGCATATAGATTCCTTCTTCTGTTTCATCTTTAGTTAAAGTATGGCTTTTTGAATATATTTTTGGACAAAGAGTCTTTGAACTTTACATTCAAATTCACACGTATAAGCTTTCGGATGTTTTATCAGAAGTTAAAATAAGACTTTTGAAAAAAAAAAAATCTGGCCATGGATTCCATGAACTTGAACTTTCTATACATTTAAATAGATTACTTCGGATGCTTTATAAGTTCATAAGGATGACCTTTTAAACTTTTTTTGTGGCCAAAGAGTCTTTGAACTTGAATCTTTTATACAGACTTTTGACTCTCAGTTGTTTCATCAGTAGAGCAATGATGACATTTTTTGACAAAAAAAATATTTTCTGACTCCGGATCCCATGAACTTGCACGTTCTAAGCATACATATAGATTCCTTCTTCTGTTTCATCTTTAGTTCAAGTATGACTTTTTCAATATATTTTTGGACAAAGAGTCTTTGAAATTTAAATTTACATGTATAGGCTTTCCGATTTTTTATCAGAAGTTCAAATATGACTTTTTGAAGATTTTTTGCTTCCCCTATATTCCATGAACTTGAACTTTCTATACATTTAAATAGATTCCTTCTGATGTTTTGTTAGTTCTTCAAGAATGACCTTTTGATCTTATTCTTGGCTAAATAGTCTTTGAACTTGAGCTCTCTATATATACTAATATAGTCCTTATGATGTTTCATCCCAAGTTCAAATATGACTTTTGGCAAAATGTTCTGACCCTAGATTCCATGAACTTGAACGTTCTATACATATAAATAGATTCCTTCGGATGCTTCATCAGCGCTTTAAGGATGACCTTTTGAACTTATTTGTGGCCAAATAGTCTTTGAACTTGAATCTTCTATACAGACTTATGACTTTCAGTTGTTTCATCAGTGGAGCAAGGATGACATTTTGTTACAAAAAAAAAAAAAAAAAAAATCGGACTCTGGATCCCATGAACTTGAACTTTCTTTACACATAAAGAGATTCTTCCTGAGGCTTCATCAGTGCTTTAAGGATGACCTTTTGAACTTATTTTTGGCCAAATAGTCTTTGAACTCTAATCTTCTATATAGACTTATGACTTTCAGTTGTTTAATCAGTAGTGCAAGGATGACATTTTTTGACAAAAAAAAAATGTTCTGACTCCGGATCCCAGGAACTTGAACTTTCTATTCATGCATATAGATTCCTTCTTCTGTTTCATCTTTAGTTCAAGTATGGCTTTTTGAATATATTTTTGGACAAAGAGTATTTGAACTTTACATTCAAATTCACACGTATAAGCTTTCGGATGTTTTATCAGAAGTTAAAATGTGACTTTTGAAAAAAAAAAATCTGCCCATGGATTCCATGAACTTGAACTTTCTATACATTTAAATAGATTCCTTCGGATGCTTTATAAGTTCATAAGGATGACCTTTTGAACTTTTTTTGTGGTCAAAGAGTCTTTGAACTTGAATCTTTTATACAGACTTTTGACTCTCAGTTGTTTCATCAATAGAGCAAGGATGACATTTCTTGACAAAAAAAAAAAAAAAAAATCTGACTCCGGATCCTATGAACTTGAACTTTCTATGCATACAAATAGATTACTTCGCCTGTTTCATCTTTAGTTCAAGTATGACTTTTAGAATATATTTTTGGACAAAGAGTCTTTGAACTTTACATTCAAATTCACATGTTTAGGCTTTCGGATGTTGTATCAGAAGTTAAAATATAACTTTTGAAAAAAAAATTCTGCCCATGAATTTCATGAACTTGAACTTTCTATACATTTAAATAGATTCCTTTGGATGTTTTATTAGCTCTTTAAGGATGACCTTTTGAACTTATTTGTGGCCAAAGAGTCTTTGAACTTGAATCTTCTATACAGATATTTGACTTTCAGTTGTTTCATCAGTAGAGCAATGATGACATTTTTTGACAAAAAAAATATTTTCTGACTCCGGATCCCATGAACTTGAACCTTCTAAGCATACATATAGATTCCTTCTTCTGTTTCATCTTTAGTTCAAGTATGACTTTTTCAATATATTTTTGGACAAAGAGTCTTTGAAATTTAAATTTACATGTATAGGCTTTCCGATATTTTATCAGAAGTTCAAATATGACTTTTTGAAGATTTTTTGCTTCCCCTATATTCCATGAACTTGAACTTTCTATACATTTAAATAGATTCCTTCTGATGTTTTATTAGTTCTTCAAGGATGAACTATTAAACTTATTTGTGGCCAAATAGTCTTTGATCTTGAATCTTCTATACAGACTTATGACTTTCAGTTGTTTCATCAGTAGAGCAAGGATGACATTTTTTGATAAAAAAAATATTTTCTGACTCCGGATCCCATGAACTTGAACTTTCTATGCATACATATAGATTCCTTCTTCTGTTTCATCTTTAGTTCAATATGACTTTTTGAATATATTTTTGGACAAAGAGTCTTTGAACTTTACATTCAAATTCACACATATAGGCTTTCGGATGTTTTATCAGAAGTTAAAATATGAGTTTTGAAAAAAAAAAAATCTGCCCACGGATTCCATGAACTTGAACTTTCTATACATTTAAATAGATTACTTGGAATGTTTTATTAGTTCTTTAAGGATGACCTTTTGAACTTATTTGTGGCCAAATAGTCTTTGAACTTGAATCTTCTATACAGACTTATGACTTTCAGTTGTTTCATCAGTAGAGCAAGGATGACATTTTTTGATAAAAAAGAATATTTTCTGACTCCGGATCCCATGATCTTGAACTTTCTATGCATACATATAGATTCCTTCTTCTGTTTCATCTATAGTTCAAGTATGACTTTTAGAATATATTTTTTGACAAAGAGTCTTTGAAATTTAAATTTACTTGTATAGGCTTTCCGATTTTTTATCAGAAGTTCAAATATGACTTTTGAAAAAAAAAATCTGCCCACGGATTCCATGAACTTGAACTTTCTATACATTTAAATAGATTCCTTTGGATGTTTTATTAGCTCTTTAAGGATGACCTTTTGAACTTATTGGTGGCCAAAGAGTCCTCGAACTTGAATCTTCTATACAGACATTTGACTTTCAGTTGTTTCATCAGTGGAGCAAGGATGACATTTTTTTACAAAAAAAAAAAAAAAAAAAATTCGGACTCTAGATCCCATGAACTTGAACTTTCTTTACATATAAAGAGATTCTTTCTGAGGCTTCATCAGTGCTTTAAGGATGACCTTTTGAACTTATTTGTGGCCAAATAGTCTTTGATCTTGAATCTTCTATACAGACTTATGACTTTCAGTTGTTTCATCAGTAGAGCAAGGATGACATTTATTGATAAAAAAAATATTTTCTGACTCCGGATCCCATGAACTTGAACTTTCTATGCATACGTATAGATTCCTTCTTCTGTTTCATCTTTAGTTCAATATGACTTTTTGAATATATTTTTGGACAAAGAGTCTTTGAACTTTACATTCAAATTCACACGTATAAGCTTTCGGATGTTTTATCAGAAGTTAAAATAAGACTTTTGAAAAAAAAAAAATCTGCCCATGGATTCCATGAACTTGAACTTTCTATACATTTAAATAGATTACTTCGGATGCTTTATAAGTTCATAAGGATGACCTTTTAAACTTTTTTTGTGGCCAAAGAGTCTTTGAACTTGAATCTTTTATACAGACTTTTGACTCTCAGTTGTTTCATCAGTAGAGCAAGGATGACATTTTTTGACAAAAAAAAAAAAAAATTCTGACTCCGGATCCCATGAACTTGAACTTTCTATGCATACATAGATTCCTTCGCCTGTTTCATCTTTAGTTCAAGTATGACTTTTAGAATATATTTTTGGACAAAGAGTCTTTGAACTTTACATTCAAATTCACATGTATAGGCTTTCGGATGTTGTATCAGAAGTTAAAATATGACTTTTGAAAAAAAATTCTGCCCATGAATTTCATGAACTTGAACTTTCTATACATTTAAATAGATTCCTTTGGATGTTTTATTAGCTCTTTAAGGATGACCTTTTGAACTTATTTGTGGCCAAAGAATCTTTGAACTTGAATCTTCTATACAGATAATTGACTTTCAGTTGTTTCATCAGTAGAGCAATGATGACATTTTTTGACAAAAAAAATATTTTCTGACTCCGGATCCCATGAACTTGCACGTTCTAAGCATACATATAGATTCCTTCTTCTGTTTCATCTTTAGTTCAAGTATGACTTTTTTTAATATATTTTTGGACAAAGAGTCTTTGAAATTTAAATTTACATGTATAGGCTTTCCGATTTTTTATCAGAAGTTCAAATATGACTTTTTGAAGATTTTTTGCTTCCCCTATATTCCATGAACTTGAACTTTCTATAGATTCAAATAGATTCCTTCTGATGTTTTGTTAGTTCTTCAAGGATGACCTTTTGATCTTATTCTTGGCTAAATAGTCTTTGAACTTGAGCTCTCTATATATACTAATATAGTCCTTATGATGTTTCATCCCAAGTTCAAATATGACTTTTGGCAAAATGTTCTGACCCTAGATTCCATGAACTTGAACGTTCTATACATATAAATAGATTCCTTCGGATGCTTCATCAGTGCTTTAAGGATGACCTTTTGAACTTATTTGTGGCCAAATAGTCTTTGAACTTGAATCGTCTATACAGACTTATGACTTTCAGTTGTTTCATCAGTTGAGCAAGGATGACATTTTTTGACAAAAAAAATATTTTCTGACTCCGGATCCCATGAACTTGAACTTTCCATGCATACATATAGATTTCTTCTTCTGTTTCATCTTTAGTTCAAGTATGTCTTTTTATATATATTTTTGGAAAAAGAATCTTTGAACTTTAAATTTAAATTCACACATATAGGCTTTCGGATGTTTTATCAGAAGTTAAAGCATGACTTTTTGAACATTTTTTGCTGCTCCTAGATTCCAAGTACTTGAACTTTCTATACATATTAATTGATTCCTTCTTATGCTTAATCAGTGCTTTAAGGATGACCTTTTGAACTTATTTGTGGCCAAATAGTCTTTGAATTTGAATCTTCTATACAGACTTATGACTTTCAGTTGTTTCATCAGTAGAGCAAGGATGACATTTTTTGACAAAAAAAAATATTTTCTGCCCCTAGATTCCATGAACTTGAACTTACTATGCATACATATAGATTCCTTCTTCTGTTTCATCTTTCGTTCAAGTATGGCTTTTTGAATATATTTTTGGACAAAGAGTCTTTGATCTTTACATTTAAATTCACACGTATAGGCTTTTGGATGTTATATCAGAAGTTAAAATATGACTTTTGAAAAAAAAAATTCTGCCCATGGATTCCATGAACTTGAACTTTCTATACATTTAAATAGATTCCTTCGGAAGTTTTATTAGTTCTTTAAGGATGACCTTTTGAACTTTTTTGTTGCCAAAGAGTCTTTGAACTTGAATCTTCTATACAGACATTTGACTTTCAGTTGTTTCATTAGTGCAGCAAGGATGACATTTTTTGAAAAATATAAAAATAAAAATTCTGACTCCGGATCCCATGAACTTGATCTTTCTATGCATACACATAGATTCCTTCGTCTGTTTCATCTTTAGTTCAAGTATGGCTTTTTGAATATATTTTTGGACAAAGAGTCTTTGAACTTTACATTTAGATTACTTCGGATGTTCTATTAGTTCTTTAAGGATGACCTTTTGAACTTATTTGTGGCCAAATAGTCTTTGAACTTGAATCTTCTATTATGACTTTCAGTTGTTTCATCAGTAGAGCAAGGATGACATTTTTTTACAAAAAAAAATAATTTCTATAAAAAAAATAGACTTAGGGTCCCATGAACTTGAACCTTCTATGCATACATATAGATTCCTTCTTCTGTTTCATCTTTACAGAAGTTCAAGTATGGCTTTTTGAATATATTTTTGGACAAAAAGTCTTTGAACTTTACATTTAAATTCACACGTATAAGCTTTCGGATGTTTTATCCGAAGTTATAAAGGTGACTTTTGAAAAAAAAAAATCTTCCCATGGATTCCATGAACTTGAAACTTTCTATACATTTAAATAGATTCCTTCGGATGCTTTATTAGTTCTATAAGGATGACTTTTTTAACTTTTTTTGTGGCCAATGAGTCTTTGAACTTGAATCTTTTATACAGACTTTTGACTTTCAGTTGTTTCATCAGTAGAGCAAGGATGACATTTTTTGACAAAAAAAATATTTTCTGACTCCGGATCCCATGAACTTGAACCTTCTAAGCATACATATAGATTCCTTCTTCTGTTTCATCTTTAGTTCAAGTATGACTTTTTGAATATATTTTTGGACAAAGAGTCTCTGAAATTTAAATTTAAATTTACATGTATAGGCTTTCCGATTTTTTATCAGAAGTTCAAATATGACTTTTTGAAGATTTTTTGCTTCCCCTATATTCCATGAACTTGAACTTTCTATAGATTTAAAAAGATTCCTTCTGATGTTTTATTAGTGCTTTAAGGATGACCTTTTGAACTTATTTGTGGCCAAATAGTCTTTGAACTTGAATCTTCTATACAGACTTTTGACTTTCAGTTGTTCATCAGTACAGTAAGGACGACATTTTTTGACAAAAAAAAATAATGATTTCTGACTCCGGATCCCATGAACTTGAACTTTCTATACAAATTAAATAGATTCCTTCTGATGCTTCATCAGTGCTTTAAGGATGACATTTTAAACTTATTTGTGGCCAAATAGCCTTTGAACTTGAATCTTATATACAGACTTTTGACTTTCAGTTGTTTCATCAGTAGAGCAAGGATGACATTTTTTGAAAGAAACAAAATATTCTTATGAACTTGAATTTTCTATGCATACATATAGATTCCTTCTTCTGTTTCATCTTTAGTTCAAGTATGGCTTTTTGAATATATTTTTGGACAAAGAGTATTTGAACTTTACATTTAAATTCACACGTATAGGCTTTCGGATTTTGTATCAGAAGTTAAAATATGACTTTTGAAAAAAAATTCTGCCCATTAATTCCATGAACTTGAACTTTCTATACATTTTAATAAATTCCTTTGGATGTTTTATTAGTTCTTTAAGGATGACCTTTTGAACTTATTTGTGGCCAAAGAGTCTTTGAACTTGAATCTTCTATACAGACATTTGACTTTCAGTTGTTTCATCAGTGGAGCAAGAATGCCAATTTTTTTACAAAAAAAAAAAAAAAAATTCTGACTCCGGATCCCATGAACTTGAACTTTCTATACATATAAATAGATTCCTTCTTATCCTTCATCAGTGCTTTAAGGATGACCTTTTGAACTTATTGTGGCCAAATAGTTTTTGAACTTGAATCGTCTATACAGACTTATGACTTTCAGTTGTTTCATCAGTAGAGCAAGGATGACATTTTTTTGACAAACAAAAATAATTTCTGACTACGTTTCCCATGAACTTGAACTTTCTATGCATATAGATTCCTTCTTCTGTTTCATCTTTAGTTCAAGTATGGCTTTTTGAATATATTTTTGGACAAAGAGTCTTTGAACTTTACATTCAAATTCACACGTATAGGCTTTCGGATGTTTTATCAGAAGTTAAAATATGACTTTTGAAAAAAAATTCTGCCAATGGACTCCATGAACTTGAACTTTCTATACATATAAATGGATTTCTTCTGATGCTTCATCAGTGCTTTAAGGATGACCTTTTGAACTTATTTGTGGCCAAATAGTCTTCGAACTTTGATCTTCTATACAGACTTATGACTTTCAATTGTTGTTTCATCAGTAGAGCAAGGATGACATTTTTTGACAAAAAAAATAATTTCTGACTCCGGATCCCAGGAACTTGAACTTTCTATGCATACATATAGATTCCTTCTTCTGTTTCATCTTTAGTTCAAGTATGGCTTTTGAATATAATTTTGGACAAAGAGTCTTTGATCTTTACATTTAAATTCACACGTATAGGCTTTCGGATGTTATATCAGAAGTTAAAATATGACTTTTGAAAAAAAAAAATTCTGCCCATGGATTTCATGAACTTGAACTTTCTATACATTTAAATAGATTCCTTCGGAAGTTTTATTAGTTCTTTAAGGATGACCTTTTGAACTTTTTTGTTGCCAAAGAGTCTTTGAACTTGAATCTTCTATACAGACATTTGACTTTCAGTTGTTTCATTTGTGCAGCAAGGATGACATTTTTTGAAAAATATAAAAATAAAAATTCTGACTCCAGATCCCATGAACTTGAACTTTCTATGCATACACATAGATTCCTTCGTCTGTTTCATCTTTAGTTCAAGTATGGCTTTTTGAATATATTTTTGGACAAAGAGTCTTTGAACTTTACATTTAGATTACTTTGGATGTTCTATTATTTCTTTAAGGATGACCTTTTGAACTTTTTTGAACCTTTTGTGGCCAAATAGTCTTTGAACTTGAATCTTCTATTATGACTTTCAGTTGTTTCATCAGTAGAGCAAGGATGACATTTTTTGACAAAAAAAAATTATTTCTATAAAAAATTCTGACTCCGGATCCAATGAACTTGAACTTTCTATGCAAACATATAGATTCCTTCTTCTGTTTCATCTTTAGTTCAAGTATGGCTTTTTGAATATATTTTTGGACAAAGAGTCTTTGAACTTTACATTCAAATTCACACGTATAGGCTTTCGGATGTTTTATCAGAAGTAAAAATATGACTTTTGAAAAAAAAATTCTGTCCATGGATTCCATGAACTTGAACTTTCTATACATTTAAATAGATTTCTTCAGATGCTTCATCAGTGCTTTAAGGATGACCTTTTGAACTTATTTGTGGCCAAATAGTCTTTGAACTTTAATCTTCTATACAGACTTTTGACTTTCAGTTGTTCATCAGTACAGTAAGGACGATATTTTTTGACAAAAAAAATAATAATTTCTGACTCCGGATCCCATGATCTTGAACTTTCTATACAAATTAAATAGATTCCTTCTGATGCTTCATCAGTGCTGTAAGGATGACATTTTAAACTTATTTGTGGCCAAATAGCCTTTGAACTTGAATCTTATATACAGACTTTTGACTTTCAGTTGTTTCATCATTAGAGCAAGGATGACATTTTTTAAAAGAAACTAACAATTCTTATGAACTTGAATTTTCTATGCATACATATAGATTCCTTCTTCTGTTTCATCTTTAGTTCAAGTATGGCTTTTTGAATATATTTTTGGACAAAGAGTATTTGAACTTTACATTTAAATTCACACGTATAGGCTTTCGGATTTTGTATCAGAAGTTAAAATATGACTTTTGAAAAAAAATTCTGCCCATTGATTCCATGAACTTGAACTTTCTATACATTTTAATAAATTCCTTTGGATGTTTTATTAGTTCTTTAAGGATGACCTTTTGAACTTATTTGTGGCCAAAGAGTCTTTGAACTTGAATCTTCTATACAGACATTTTACTTTCAGTTGTTTCATCAGTGGAGCAAGGATGACATTTTTTTACAAAAAAAAAAAAAAAAAATTCTGACTCCGGATCCCATGAACTTGAACTTTCTATGCATATAGATTCCTTCTTCTGTTTCATCTTTAGTTCAAGTATGGCTTTTTGAATATATTTTTGGACAAAGAGTCTTTGAACTTCAAATTCACACGTATAGGCTTTCGAATGTTTTATCAGAAGTAAAAATATGACTTTTGAAAAAAAAATTCTGCCCATGGATTCCATGAACTTGAACTTTCTATACATTTAAATAGATTTCTTCGGATGTTTTATTAGTTCTTTAAGGATGAACTTTTGAACTTATTTGTGGCCAAATACACTTTGAACTTGAATCGTCTATACAGACTTATGACTTTCAGCTGTTTCATCAGTAGAGCAAGGACGACATTTTTTGACAAAAAAAAATAATAATTTCTGACTCCGGATTCCATGAACTTGAACTTTCTATACATTTAAATAGATTCCTTCTGATGAAGCTGCATCCTTAAAGCAGCTTCATCAGTTCTTTAAGGATGACCTTTTGAACTTATTTGTGGCCAAATAGTCTTTGAACTTAAATCTTCTATACAGACTTAAGACTTTCAGTTGTTTCATCAGTAGTTTCATCAGTAGAGCAAGGATGACATTTTTTGACAAAAATAATATTTTCTGATTCCGGATCCCAGGAACTTGAACTTTCTATGCATACATATAGATTCCTTCTTCTTTTTCATCTTTAATTCAAAGATGGCTTTTTGAATATATTTTTGGACAAAGAGTCTTTGATCTTTACATTCAAATTCACACGTATAGGCTTTCGGATGTTTTATCAAAAGTAAAAATATGACTTTTGAAAAAAAAAATCCCATGGGTTCCATGAACTTGAACTTTCTATACATTTATATAGATTTCTTCGGATGTTTTATTAGTTCTTTAAGGATGACCTTTTGAACTTATTTGTGGCCAAATAGTCTTTGAACTTGAATCGTCTATACAGACTTTTGACTTTCAGTTGTTTCATCAATAGAGCAAGGATGACATTTTTTGAAAAAAAACAAAATCTGTCTCCGGATCCCATGAACTTGAACTTTCTATGTGTACATAGAGATTCTTTCTTCTTTAGTTCAAGTATGGCTTTTTGAATATATTTTTGGACAAAGAGTCTTTATAGGCTTTTGATTTTTTATCAGAAGTTCAAATATGACTTTTTGAAAAAATGTTGCTGCCCCTAGATTCCATGAACTTGAACTTTCTATACATCTAAATAGATTCCTTCTGATGTTTTATTTGTTCTTCAAGGGTGACCCTTTGATCTTATTCTTGGCCAAATAGTCTTTGAACTTGAACTCTCCATATATACTAATATATTCCTTCTGATGTTTCATCCCAGGTTTAAATGTCTTTTGGAAAAATGTTCTGCCCCTGGATTCCGTGACCTTGAACTTTCTATACATATAAATATATTCCTTCGGATGCTTAATCAGTGCTTTAAGGATGACCTTTTGAACTTATTTGTGGCCAAATAGTCTTCGAACTTTAATCTTCTATACAGACTTATGACTTTCAATTGTTGTTTCATCAGTAGAGCAAGGATGACATTTTTTGACAAAAAAAATAATTTCTGACTCCGGATCCCAGGAACTTGAACTTTCTATGCATACATATGATTCCTTCTTCTGTTTCATCTTTAGTTCAAGTATGGCTTTTTGAATATATTTTTGGACAAAGAGTCTTTGATCTTTACATTCAAATTCACACGTATAGGCTTTCGGATGTTTTATCAGAAGTAAAAATATGACTTTTTAAACATTTTTTGCTGCCCCTAGATTTCATGAACTTGTAACTCTCTATACATATAAAAGGATTTCTTCTGATGCTTCATCAGTGCTTTAAGGAAGACATTTCGAACTTATTTGTGACAAATAGTCTTTGAACTTGAATTATCTATACAGACTTATGACTTTCAGTTGTTTCATCAGTGGAGCAAGAATGCCAATTTTTTTACAAAAAAAAAAAAAAAAAAATTCTGACTCCGGATCCCATGAACTTGAACTTTCTATACATATAAATAGATTCCTTCTTATCCTTCATCAGTGCTTTAAGGATGACCTTTTGAACTTATTGTGGCCAAATAGTCTTTGAACTTGAATCGTCTATACAGACTTATGACTTTCAGTTGTTTCATCAGTAGAGCAATGATGACAATTTTTGACAGAAAAAATAATTTCTGACTCCGGATCCCATGAACTTGAACTTTCTATACATTTAAATAGATTCTTTCTGATGTTTTATTAGTTCTTCATGGATGACCTTTTGATCTAATTCTTGGCAAAATAGTCTTTGAACTTGAACTCTCTATGTATACCTTCTGATTTTTCACGTATACCTTCTGATATTCCTCGTGATGTTTCATCCCAAGTTCAAATATGTCTTTTGGAAAAATGTTCTGCCCTTGGATTCCATAAACTTGAACTTTCTATACATATAAATTAGATTCCTTCTGATGCTTCATCAGTGCTTTAAGGATGACCTTTTGAACTTATTTGTGGCCAAATAGTCTTTGAACTTGAATCTTCTATACAGACTTATGACTTTCAGTTGATTCATCATTAGAGCAGGGATGACTTTTTTTTGACAGAAAAAATAATTTCTGACTCAGGATCCCATGAACTTGAACTTTCTATGCATACATATATATTCCTTCTTCTGTTTCATCTGTAGTTCAAGTATGGCTTTTTGAACATAGTTTTGGACAAAGAGTTTAAAAGACTTTAAATTTAATTTCACACCTATGGGCTTTCGGATTTGGCCACCAATAAGTTAAAAAGGGTCATCCTTGAACCACTGATGAAGTATCAGAAGAAGTCTGAGAGTCCCAAAACTGTAACTGTCTAAACATTCATACATTTAGATAATACATTAGCTAGAAAATGTTCCATATTTAACTACTGAATATATTTCTTGAACCTTCTGTGGAATAAGAATTAGTCAGAATCCACATCAATTGCATTTCAATCCTGTACGTCGAATGTGGAATCCTGTTAAAGGCAATGCATAAAATTAATGCGTTTAACATTGAAGAGTTTAGGGCTTTTGCATTTCATTGCTTTGCATTACACGAAAAAAAAAAAACGAAAAAAAAAAACGAAAAGAATACGAAAAAAACTCGTGCACTGAAGACTTTTGCATGCAATGTATAAAAACCTTTTTTGCATTGAAGAAATCAGAGCATTTACATTGCACTGAAATAGAACTCGTTGCGCATTGAAGAAATAAGTACTTTTTCATTGCATTGCATGAAATAACTCGTTGTGCACTGAATATATTTTACATTGCATTGCACCTAAAAGAACTCGTTGGGCAATGAATATATTAGCGATTTTGCATTGCATTGCATAAAATAACTCGTTGCGCATTGAAGTAGCGCTTTTGCATTGCATATAAGAATTCAGGGTGCAATGAAAAGATTAGTGCTTTTGCATTGCATACGAAAAAACTCGTACATTGAAGCAAAAAAAAACCTTTGTGCATTGAAAAAAATAGTGCTTTTGCATTGCATATATTAGAATTCGCGATGCATTGTGAAGAGATAAGTGTTTTTGCATTGCGTTGCATGAAATAACTCGTTGTGCATTGAAGATATTAGCGCTTTTGCATTTGCATACGAAAAAATTATTGTTTTTGCATTGCATTGCATACGAAAAAAAGTTAAATAAGGAGATTAAAGCTTTTGCATTGCATTGCATATAAGAAGTCGTTGTGCAGAAAGAGTTAGTGCTTTTGCAATTACATTGCATATAAAGAACTAGTTGCGCATTGAAGAAATAAGTGCTTCTGCATTGCATAGAAAAAAGTTGTGCAATGACGCGATTAATGTTTTTATTGCATTGCATACGAAAAAACTTGTGCACTGGGGAGATTAGTGCTTTTGTATCGCACTGCATACGAAAAAACTTGTGCACTGAGGAGATTAAGTGCATGCAAAAACTTACTGTGCATCGAAGAGATAGTGTTTTGCATTGCATAAAAAACTCGTTGTGCATTGCGATAGCGCTTTTGAATTGCATTGCATATAAGAACTGTTGAGCATTGAAGAAATAAGTGATTTTGCATTGCATATCGGGGTGCAAAGAAGAGATTAATGCTTTTCATTGCTTTGCATTGCATTGCACAACGAAAAACTCGTGCATTGAAGATTTTGCATGCATACAAAAACTACTTTTGTATGAATAAATTGTGCTTTTGCATTGCATTGCATTAAGAACTCGTTGTGCAGAAAGAGATTTGTGCTTTTGCATTAGAAAAAATCTCATGCAATGACGCGATTAATGACTTTACATTGCATTGCATACGAAAAAACGTGTTCAATGAGGAGATTAAAGCTTTTGCATTGCATTCAACTCGCCATGCATTGAATATATTAGCGCTTTTGCATTCATTGCATATAACAACTCGTTGCGCATTGAAGAAATAAGTGATTTTTGCTTTGCATTGCAGCGATCTTTGCAAAGAAGAGATTTGCATGCATGCATACAAAAACAATTTGTGCATTGAATAAATTGTACTTTTGCATTGCATTGCATAAAGAACTCGTTGTGCACAGAAAGAGATTAAGTGCTTTTGCATTAGAAACAGCTCATGCAATAATGATTTTAATTGCATTGCATACGAAAACACTTGTTCAGTGAGGAGATTAAAGCTTTGCATTGCATTGAACTCGTCATGCATTAAAAATATTAGCGCTTTTGCATTGCATATAAGAGCTCGTTGCCATTAAAGAAACAAGTGATTTTGCATTGCATTGCATATTGCTGTGCAAAGAACAGATTAATGCTTTTCCATTGCTGTGCATTGCATTGCATAACGAAAAACTCGTGCATTGAAGATTTTGCATGCATACAAAAACTATTTGTGTATGAATAAATTGTGCTTTTGCATTGCATTGCATAGAAAAAAGTTGTGCAATGACGCAATTAATGATTTTACATTGCATTCCATACGAATTGCATTGCATATAAAGAACTAGTTGCGCATTGAAGAAATAAGTGCTTTTGCATTGCATAGAAAAAAGTTGTGCAATAACGCAATTAATGATTTTACATTGCATTGCAACTTGTGCACTGGGGAGATTAGTGCTTTTGCATTGCACTGCATACGAAAAAACTTGTGCACTGAGGAGATTAAGTGGTTTTGCATTGCATGCAAAAACTTGCTGTGCATCGAAGAGATAGTGTTTTGTATTGCATAAAAAACTCGTTGTGCATTGAAGATAGCGTTTTTGAATTGCATTTATGCATATAAGAACTCGTTGGGCATTGAAGAAATAAGTGGTTTTTGCATTGCATTCTATTGCATAAAGAACTCGTTGTGCAGAAAGAGATTAGTGCTTTTGCATTGCATTGCATATATAAGAACTAGTTGCGCATTGAAGAAATAAGTGCTTTTGCATTGCATACGAAAAAACTTGTGCACTGGGGAGATTAGTGCTTTTGCATTGCATTGCGTATGAAAAAACTTGTGCACTGAGGAGATTAGTGCATTTGCATTGCATTGCATGCAAAAACTTGCTGTGCATCGATGATTGATCGAAGATTGAAGCATTGATAGTGCTTTTGCATTGCATAAAAAAACTCGTGCACTGAAGATAGCGCTTTTGCATTGCATTGCATATAAGATTAAAGCTTTTCATTGCTTTGAACTCGTCATGCATTGAAGATATTAGCGCTTTGGCATTGCATTACATATAAGAACTCGTTGCCATTAAAGAAATAAGTGATTTTGCATTGCAAAGCATGCAAATACTTGCTGTGCATCGAAGAGATAGTTCTTTCGCATTGAATAAAAAACTCGTTGTGCACTGAAGATATCGCTTTTATATTGCATTGCATATAAGACTCGTTGAGCATTGAAGAAATAGCGATTTTTGCATTGCAGCGATCTGTGCAAAGAAGAGATTTATGCTTTTTCATTGCTTTACATTGCATTGCATAACGAAAAACTCGTGAATTGAAGATTTTGCATGCATGCATACAAAAACAATTTGTGCATTGAATAAATTGTACTTTTGCATTGCATAAAGAACTCGTTGTGCACAGAAAGAGATTAGAATTAGAATTAGCATTAGAATCAAGCTCATGCAATGACGCGTTTAATGATTTTAATTGCATTGCATACGAAAAAACTTGTTCAGTGAGGAGATTAAAGCTTTTGCATTGCTTTGAACTCGTCATGCATTGAAGATATTAGCGCTTTGGCATTGCATTACATATAAGAACTCGTTGCCATTAAAGAAATAAGTGATTTTGCATTGCATTGCATATCGCTGTGCAAAGAAGAGATTAATGCTTTTCCATTGCTGTGCGTTGCATTGAATAACGAAAAGCTCGTGAATTGAAGATTTTGCATGCATGCATACAAAAACTATTTTTGTATGAATAAATTGTGCTTTTGCATTGCATTACATAAAGAACTCGTTGTGCAGAAAGAGATTTGTGCTTTTGCATTAGAAAAAATCTCATGCAATGACGCGATTAATGACTTTACATTGCATTGCATACGAAAAAACGTGTTCAATGAGGGATTAAAGCTTTTGCATTGCATTGAACTCGCCATGCATTGAATATATTAGCGCTTTTGCATTCATTGCATATAACAACTCGTTGCGCATTGAAGAAATAGGTGATTTTTGCTTTGCATTGCAGCGATCTTTGCAAAGAAGAGATTTGCATGCATGCATACAAAAACAATTTGTGCATTGAATAAATTGTACTTTTGCATTGCATTGCATAAAGAACTCGTTGTGCACAGAAAGAGATTAAGTGCTTTTGCATTAGAAACAGCTCATGCAATAATGATTTTAATTGCATTGCATACGAAAACACTTGTTCAGTGAGGAGATTAAAGCTTTGCATTGCATTGAACTCGTCATGCATTAAAAATATAAGCGCTTTTGCATTGCATATAAGAGCTCGTTGCCATTAAAGAAACAAGTGATTTTGCATTGCATTGCATATTGCTGTGCAAAGAACAGATTAATGCTTTTCCATTGCTGTGCATTGCATTGCATAACGAAAAACTCGTGCATTGAAGATTTTGCATGCATACAAAAACTATTTGTGTATGAATAAATTGTGCTTTTGCATTGCATTGCATAAATAACTCATTGTTCAGAAAGAGATTAGTGCTTTTGCAAAAGAAAAAATCTCATGCAATGACGCGATTAAATGACTTTACATTGCGCATTCGAAAAAACGTGTTCAATGAGGAGATTAAAGCTTTTGCATTGCATTGAACTCGCCATGCATTGAAGATATTAGCGCTTTCGCATATGCATATAAAATATTAGCGCTTTTGCATTGCAAAACATATAAGAACTCATTACCATTAAAGAAATAAGTGATTTTGCATTGCATAGCATATCGCTGTGCAAAGAACAGAATAATGATTTTCCATTACTGTGCATTGCATTGCATAACGAAAAACTCGTGCATTGAAGATTTTGCATGCATACAAAAACTATTTGTGTATGAATAAATTGTGCTTTTGCATTGCATAAAGAAAGAACTCGTTGTGCAGAAAGAGATTAGTGCTTTTGCATTAGAAAAAATCTCATGAAATGACGCGCTAAGACTTTACATTGCATTGCATACGAAAAAACGTGTTCAATGAGGAGATTAAAGCTTTTGCATTGCATTGCACTCGCCATGCATTGAATATATTAGCGCTTTTGCATTCATTGCATAAAAGAACTCGTGCGCATTGAAGAAATTAGTGCTTTTTTGCATTGCATTGCATTGCACAAAGAACGCGTTGTGCAGAGAGATTAGTGCTTTTGCATTGCATTGCATATATAAAAAACTAGTTGCGCATTGAAGAAGTGCTTTTGCATTGCATAGAAAAAAGCTCGTGCAATGACGCGATTAATGATTTTACATTGCATTGCATACGAAAAAAATTGTGCACTGATGATATTAGTGCATTTGCATTGCATTGCATGCAAAAACTTGTTGTGCATCGAAGAGATAGTGCTTTTGCATTGCATAAAAAACTCGTGCACTGAAGATAACGCTTTTGCATTGCATTGCATATAGAACTCGTTGAGCATTGAAGAAATAAGTGATTTTTGCAATGCATTGCAGCGATCTGTACAAAGAAGAGATTTATGCTTTTTCATTGCTTTGCATTGCATTGCATAACGAAAAACTCGTGAATTGAAGATTTTGCATATGCATGCATACAAAAACAATTTGTGCATTGAATAAATTGTAGTTGCATTGCATTGCATAAAGAACTCGTTGTGCACAGAAAGAGATTAAGTGCTTTTGCATTAGAAACAAGCGATTAATGATTTTAATTGCATTGCATACGAAAAAACTTGTTCAGTGAGGAAATTAAAGCTTTTGCATTGCTTTGAAGTCATGCATTGAAGATATTAGCGCTTTGGCATTGCATTGTATAAGAACTCGTTGCCATTAAAGAAATAAGTGATTTTGCATTGCATTGCATATCGCTGTGCAAAGAACAGATTAATGCTTTTTCATTGCTGTGCATTCCATTGCATACGAAAATACGAATTCCGACTCCGGATCCCATGAACTTGAACGTTCTATTCATGCATATGGATTCCTTCTTCTGTTTCATCTTTAGATAAAGTATGACTTTTTGAATATATTTTTGGACAAAGAGTCTTTGAACTTTACATTCAAATTCACACGTATAAGCTTTCGGATGTTTTATCAGAAGTTAAAATGTGACTTTTAAAAAAAAAAATCTGCCCATGGATTCCATGAACTTGAACTTTCTATACATTTAAATAGATTCCTTCGGATGCTTTATTAGCTCTTTAAGGATGAACTTTTGAACTTATTTGTGGCCAAAGAGTCTTTGAACTTGAATCTTCTATACAGATATTTGACTTTCAGTTGTTTCATCAGTAGAGCAAGGATGACATTTTTTTACAAAAAAAAAAAAAAAAAAATTATGACTCCGGATCCCATGAACTTGAACTTTCTATACACATAAATAGATTCTTTCTGAGGCTTCATCAGTGCTTTAAGGATGACCTATTAAACTTATTTGTGGCCAAATAGTCTTTGAACTTGAATCTTCTATACAGACTTTTGACTTTAAGTTGTTTCATCAGTAGAGCAAGGATGACATTTTTTGACAAAAAAAAAAAGATTATTTCTGACTACAGATCCCAGGAACTTGAACTTTCTATGCATACACATTGATTCCTTCTTCTGTTTCGTCTTTAGTTCAAGTATGGCTTTTGAATATATTTTTGGACAAATAGTCTTTGATCTTTACATTTAAATTCACACATATAGGCTTTCGGATGTTATATCAGAAGTTAAAATATGACTTTTGAAAAAAATAAACATTCTGCCCATTGATTCCATGAACTTGAACTTTCTATACATTTAAATAAATTCCTTTGGATGTTTTATTAGTTCTTTAATGATGAACTTTTGAACTCATTTGTGGCCAAAGAGTCTTTGAACTTGAATCTTCTATACAGACATTTGACTTTCAGTTGTTTCATCAGTGGAGCAAGGATGACATTTTTTGACAAAAAAAAAAAAAAAATTCTGACTCCGGATCCCATGAACTTGAACTTTCTTTACACATTAATAGATTCTTTCTGAGGCTTCATCAGTGCTTTAAGGATGACCTATTAAACTTATTTGTGGCCAAATAGTCTTTGAACTTGAATCTTCTATACAGACGTATGACTTTCAGTTGTTTTATCAGTAGAGCAAGGATGAAATTTTTTGACAAAAAAAATAATTTCTATAAAAAAGAATAGACTTCAGGTCCCATGAACTTGAACTTTCTATGCATACATATAGATTCCTTCTTCTGTTTCATCTTTAGTTCAAATATGGCTTTTTGAATATATTTTTGCACAAAGAGTCTTTGATCTTTACATTTAAATTCACACGTATAGGCTTTCGGATGTTATATCAGAAGTTAAAAAATGACTTTTGAAAAAAAAAAAATCTGCCCATGGATTCCATGAACTTGATCTTTTTATACATTTAAATATATTCCTTCGGAAGTTTTATTAGTTCTTTAAGGATGACCTTTTGAACTTCTTTGTGGCCAAAGAGTCTTTGAACTTGAATCTTTTATACAGACTTTTGACTTTCAGTTGTTTCATCAGTAGAGTAAGGATGACATTTTTTGAAAAAAACAAAAACAAATTCTTACTCCGGATCCCATGAACTTGAACTTTCTATGCATACACATAGATTCCTTCTTCTGTTTCTCTTTAGTTCAAGTATGACTTTTAGAATATATTTTTGGACAAAGAGTCTTTGAATTTTACATTCAAATTCACATGCATAGGCTTTCGGATTTTGTATCAGAAGTTAAAATATGACTTTTGAAAAAAAATTCTGCCCATGGATTTCATGAACTTGAACTTTCTATACATTTAAATAGATTCCTTTGGATGTTTTATTAGCTCTTTAAGGATGAACTTTTGAACTTATTTGTGGCCAAAGAGTCTTTGAACTTGAATCTTCTATACAGATATTTGACTTTCAGTTGTTTCATCAGTAGAGCAAGGATGACATTTTTTTACAAAAAAAAAAAAAAAAAATTCTGACTCCGGATCCCATGAACTTGAACTTTCTATACATATATACATAGATTCCTTCTGATGCGTCGTCAGTGCTTTAAGGATGACCTTTTGAACTTATTTGTGGCCAAAGAGTCTTTGAACTTGAATCTTCTATACAGACTTATGATTCTTCAGTTGTTTCATCAGTAGAGCAAGGATGACATTTTTTGATCAAAAAAATTATAATTTCTAACTCCGGATCCCATGAACTTGATTTTTCTATGCATACATATAGATTCCTTCTTCTGTTTCATCTTTAGTTCAAGTATGACTTTTTGAATATGTTTCTGGACAAAGAGTCTTTAAAATTTAAATTTACATGTATAGGCTTTCCGATTTCTTATCAGAAGTTCAAATATGACTTTTTAAAAAAAAAATGGCTGCCCCTAGATTCCATGAACTTGATCTTTCTATACATATAAATGGATTTCTTCTGATGCTTTACCAGTGCTTTAAGGATGACCTTTTGAACTTATTTGTGAACAAATAGTCTTTGAACTTGATTCTTCTATACAGACTTATGACTTTCAGTTTTATCATCAGTAGTTTCATCAGTAGAGAGGACATTTTTTGACAAAGGAAATAATTTCTATAAAAATTAATACACTCCGGATCCCATGAACTTGAACTTTCTATGCATACATATTGATTCCTTCTTCTGTTTCATCTTTAGTTCAAGTATGGCTTTTGAATATATTTTTGGACAAAGAGTCTTTGAAGTTTACATTCAAATTCACACGTATATGCTTTTGGATGTTTTATCAGAAGTTAAAATGTGACTTTTGAAAAAAAAAATCTGCCCATGGAGTCCATGAACTTGAACCTTCTATACATTTAAATAGATTCCTTCTGATGTTTTATTAGTTCTTCAAGGATGAACTTTTGATAATATTCTTGGCTAAATAGTCTTTGAACTTGAACTCTCTATATATACTAATATAATCCTTATGATGTTTCATCCCAAGTTCAAATATAACTTTTGGAAAAATGTTCTGCCCCTAGATTCCATGAACTTGAACTTTCTATACATATAAATAGATTCCTTCGGATGCTTCACCAGTGCTTTAAGGATAACCTTTTGAACTTATTTGTGGCCAAATAGTCTTTGAACTTGAATCTTCTCTACAGACTTATGACTTTCAGTTGTTTCATCAGTAGAGCAAGGACGACATTTTTTGACAAAAAAAAAGATTATTTCTGACTACGGATCCCAGGAACTTGAACTTTCTATGCATACATATATATTCCTTCTTCTGTTTCATCTTTAGTTCAAGTATGACTTTTTGAATATATTTTTGGACAAAGAGTCTTTTAACTTTAACTTTAAATTCAAATTCATACGTATAGGCTTTCGGATGTTGTATCAGAAGTTAAAATATGACTTTTGAAAAAATAATTCTGCCCATTGATTCCATGAACTTGACATTTCTATACATTTAAATAAATTCCTTTGGATATTTTATTAGTTCTTTAAGGGTGACCTTTTGAACTTATTTGTGGCCAAAGAGTCTTTGAACTTGAATCTTCTATACAGGCATTTGACTTTCAGTTGTTTCATCAGTGGAGCAAGGATGACATTTTTTTACAAAAAAAAAAAAAAAAATCGGACTCTGGATCCCACGAACTTGAACTTTCTTTACACATAAAGAGATTCTTTCTGAGGCTTCATCAGTGCTTTAAGGATGACCTTTTGAACTTATTTGTGGCCAAAGAGTCTTTGAACTTGTATCTTCTATAAAGACATTTGATTTTCAGTTGTTTCATCAGTGGAGCAAGGATGACATTTTTTTACAAAAAAAAAAAAAAAAAAAAATTCTGACTCAGGATATCATGAACTTGAAGTTTCTATACACATATATATTCTTTCTGAGGCTTCATCAGTGCTTTAAGGATGACCTATTAAACTTATTTGTGGCCAAATAGTCTTTGATCTTGAATCTTCTATACAGACTTATGACTTTCAGTTGTTTCATCAGTAGAGCAAGGATGACATTTTTTGATAAAAAAAATATTTTCTGACTCCGGATCCCATGAACTTGAACTTTCTATGCATACATATAGATTCCTTCTTCTGTTTCATCTTTAGTTCAATATGACTTTTTGAATATATTTTTGGACAAAGAGTCTTTGAACTTTACATTCAAATTCACACGTATAGGCTTTCGGATGTTTTATCAGAAGTTAAAATATGAGTTTTGAAAAAAAAAAAATCTGCCCACGGATTCCATGAACTTGAACTTTCTATACATTTAAATAGATTACTTCGGATGTTTTATCAGTTCTTTAAGGATGACCTTTTGAACTTATTTGTGGCCAAATAGTCTTTGAACTTGAATCTTCTATACAGACTTATGACTTTCAGTTGTTTCATCAGTAGAGCAAGGATGACATTTTTTGATAAAAAAGAATATTTTCTGACTCCGGATCCCATGATCTTGAACTTTCTATGCATACATATAGATTCCTTCTTCTGTTTCATCTATAGTTCAAGTATGACTTTTAGAATATATTTTTCGACAAAGAGTCTTTGAAATTTAAATTTACATGTATAGGCTTTCCGATTTTTTATCAGAAGTTCAAATATGACTTTTGAAAAAAAAAAATCTGCCCACGGATTCCATGAACTTGAACTTTCTATACATTTAAATAGATTCCTTTGGATGTTTTCTTAGCTCTTTAAGGATGACCTTTTGAACTTATTTGTGGCCAAAGAGTCCTCGAACTTGAATCTTCTATACAGACATTTGACTTTCAGTTGTTTCATCAGTGGAGCAAGGATGACATTTTTTTACAAAAAAAAAAAAATTCGGACTCTAGATCCCATGAACTTGAACTTTCTTTACACATAAAGAGATTCTTTCTGAGGCTTCATCAGTGCTTTAAGGATGACCTTTTGAACTTATTTCCATGAACTTGAACTTTCTATACATTTAAATAGATTACTTCGGATGCTTTATAAGTTCATAAGGATGACCTTTTAAACTTTTTTTGTGGCCAAAGAGTCTTTGAACTTGAATCTTTTATACAGACTTTTGACTCTCAGTTGTTTCATCAGTAGAGCAAGGATGACATTTTTTGACAAAAAAAAAAAAAAAATTCTGACTCCGGATCCCATGAACTTGAACTTTCTATGCATACATATAGATTCCTTCGCCTGTTTCATCTTTAGTTCAAGTATGACTTTTAGAATATATTTTTGGACAAAGAGTCTTTGAACTTTACATTCAAATTCACATGTATAGGCTTTCGGATGTTGTATCAGAAGTTAAAATATGACTTTTGAAAAAAAATTCTGCCCATGAATTTCATGAACTTGAACTTTCTATACATTTAAATAGATTCCTTTGGATGTTTTATTAGCTCTTTAAGGATGACCTTTTGAACTTATTTGTGGCCAAAGACTCTTTGAACTTGAATCTTCTATACAGATAATTGACTTTCAGTTGTTTCATCAGTAGAGCAATGATGACATTTTTTGACAAAAAAAATATTTTCTGACTCCGGATCCCATGAACTTGCACGTTCTAAGCATACATATAGATTCCTTCTTCTGTTTCATCTTTAGTTCAAGTATGACTTTTTCAATATATTTTTGGACAAAGAGTCTTTGAAATTTAAATTTACATGTAAAGGCTTTCCGATTTTTTATCAGAAGTTCAAATATGACTTTTTGAAGATTTTTTGCTTCCCCTATATTCCATGAACTTGAACTTTCTATACATTTAAATAGATTCCTTCTGATGTTTTGTTAGTTCTTCAAGGATGACCTTTTGATCTTATTCTTGGCTAAAGAGTCTTTGAACTTGAGCTCTCTATATATACTAATATAGTCCTTATGATGTTTCATCCCAAGTTCAAATATGACTTTTGGCAAAATGTTCTGACCCTAGATTCCATGAACTTGAACGTTCTATACATATAAATAGATTCCTTCGGATGCTTCATCAGTGCTTTAAGGATGACCTTTTGAACTTATTTGTGGCCAAATAGTCTTTGAACTTGAATCTTCTTTCCAGACTTATGACTTTCAGTTGTTTCATCAGTGGAGCAAGGATGACATTTTTTTACAAAAAAAAAAAAAAAAAAATCGGACTCTGGATCCCATGAACTTGAACTTTCTTTACACATAAAGAGATTCTTCCTGAGGCTTCATCAGTGCTTTAAGGATGACCTTTTGAACTTATTTTTGGCCAAATAGTCTTTGAACTCTAATCTTCTATATAGACTTATGACTTTCAGTTGTTTCATCAGTAGTGCAATGATGACATTTTTTGACAAAAAAAATATTTCCTGACTCCGGATCCCATGAACTTGAACCTTCTAAGCATACATATAGATTCCTTCTTCTGTTTCATCTTTAGTTCAAGTATGACTTTTTCAATATATTTTTGGACAAAGAGTCTTTGAAATTTAAATTTACATGTATAGGCTTTCCGATATTTTATCAGAAGTTCAAATATGACTTTTTGAAGATTTTTTGCTTCCCCTATATTCCATGAACTTGAACTTTCTATACATTTAAATAGATTCCTTCTGATGTTTTATTAGTTCTTCAAGGATGACCTTTTGATCTTATTCTTGGCTAAATAGTCTTTGAACTTGAACTCTCTATATATACTGATATAGTCCTTATGATGTTTCATCCCAAGTTCAAATATGACTTTTGGCAAAATGTTCTGACCCTAGATTCCATGAACTTGAACTTTCTATACATATAATTAGATTCCTTTGGATATTTTATTAGTTCTTTAAGGATGACCTTTTGAACTTATTTGTGGCCAAAGAGTCTTTGAACTTGAATCTTCTATACAGACATTTGACTTTCAGTTGTTTCATCAGTGGAGCAAGGATGACATTATTTGACCAAAAAAAAAAAAAAAATTCTGACTCCGGATCCCATGAACTTGAACTTTCTATACACATAAATAGATTCTTTCTGAGGGTTCATCAGTGCTTTAAGGATGACCTATTAAACTTATTTGTGGCCAAATAGTCTTTGAACTTGAATCTTCTATACAGACTTATGATTTTCAGTTGTTTCATCAGTAGAGCAACGATGACATTTTTTGACAAAAAAATTTTTTTCTGCCCCTAGATTCCATGAACTTGAACTTACTGTGCATACATATAGATTCCTTCTTCTGTTTCATCTTTCGTTCAAGTATGGCTTTTTGAATATATTTTTGGACAAAGAGTCTTTGATCTTTACATTTAAATTCACACGTATAGGCTTTCGGATGTTATATCAGAAGTTAAAATATGACTTTTGAAAAAAAAAATCTGCCCATGGATTCCATGAACTTGAACTTTCTATACATTTAAATAGATTCCTTCTGAAGTTTTATTAGTTCTATAAGGATGACCTTTTGAACTTTTTTGTGGCCAAATAGTCTTTGAACTTGAATCTTCTATACAGACATATGACTTTCAGTTGTTTCATCAGTGCAGCAAGGATGACATTTTTTGAAAAAAACAAAAACAAATACTTACTCCGGATCCCATGAACTTGAACTTTCTATGCATACACATAGATTCCTTCGTCTGTTTCATCTTTAGTTAATGTATGGCTTTTTGAATATATTTTTGGACAAAGAGTCTTTGAACTTTACATTCAAATTCACACGTATAAGCTTTCGGATGTTTAATCAGAAGTTAAAATGTGACTTTTGAAAAAAAAAAAATCTGCCCATGAACTTGAACTTTCTATAAATTTAACTAGATTCCTTCGGATGCTTTATTAGTTCTTTAAGAATGACCTTTTGAACTTCTTTGTGGCCAAAGAGTCTTTGAACTTGAATCTTTTTACAGACTTTTGACTTTCAGTTGTTTCATCAGTGGAGCAAGGATGACATTTTTTTACAAAAAAAAAAAAAAAAAATTCGGACTCTGGATCCCATGAACTTGAGCTTTCTTTACACATAAAGAGATTCTTTCTGAGGCTTCATCAGTGCTTTAAGGATGACCTTTTGAACTTATTTGTGGCCAAATAGTCTTTGAACTTGAATCTTCTATATAGACTTATGACTTTCAGTTGTTTCATCAGTAGTGCAAGGATGACATTTTTTGACAAAAAAAAAAAAAATGTTCTGACTCCGGATCCCAGGAACTTGAACTTTCTATTCATGCATATAGATTCCTTCTTCTGTTTCATCTTTAGTTCAAGTATGGCTTTTTGAATATATTTTTGGACAAAGAGTCTTTGAACTTTACATTCAAATTCACACGTATAAGCTTTCGGATGTTTTATCAGAAGTTAAAATAAGACTTTTGAAAAAAAAAAATCTGCCCATGGATTCCATGAACTTGAACTTTCTATACATTTAAACAGATTACTTCGGATGCTTTATAAATTCATAAGGATGACCTTTTGAACTTTTTTTGTGGCCAAAGAGTCTTTGAACTTGAATCTTTTATACAGACTTTTGACTCTCAGTTGTTTCATCAGTAGAGCAAGGATGACATTTTCTTGACAAAAAAAAAAAAATTCTGACTCCGGATCCCATGAACTTGAACTTTCTATGCATACATATAGATTCCTTCGCCTGTTTCATCTTTAGTTCAAGTATGACTTTTAGAATATATTTTTGGACAAAGAGTCTTTGAACTTTACATTCAAATTCACATGTATAGGCTTTCGGATGTTCTATCAGAAGTTAAAATATGACTTTTGAAAAAAAATTCTGCCCATGAAATTCATGAACTTGAACTTTCTATACATTTAAATAGATTCCTTTGGATGTTTTATTAGCTCCTTAAGGATGACCTTTTGAACTTATTTGTGGCCAAAGAGTCTCTGAACTTGAATCTTCTATACAGATATTTGACTTTCAGTTGTTTCATCAATAGAGCAATGATGACATTTTTTGACAAAAAAAATATTTTCTGACTCCGGATCCCATGAACTTGAACCTTCTAAGCATACATATAGATTCCTTCTTCTGTTTCATCTTTAGTTCAAGTATGACTTTTTCAATATATTTTTGGACAAAGAGTCTTTGAAACTTAAATTTACATGTATAGGCTTTCCGATTTTTTATCAGAAGTTCAAATATGACTTTGTGAAGATTTTTTGCTTCCCCTATATTCCTTGAACTTGAACTTTCTATACATTTAAATAGATTCCTTCTGATGTTTTATTAGTTCTTCAAGGATGACCTTTTGTTCTTATTCTTGGCTAAATAGTCTTTGAACTTGAGCTCTCTATATATACTAATATAGTCCTTATGATGTTTCATCCCAAGTTCAAATATGACTTTTGGCAAAATGTTCTGACCCTAGATTCCATGAACTTGAACTTTCTATACATATAAATAGATTCCTTCGGATGCTTCATCAGTGCTTTAAGGATGACCTTTTGAACTTATTTGTGGCCAAATAGTCTTTGAACTTGAATCTTCTCTACAGACTTATGACTTTCAGTTGTTTCATCAGTAGAGCACCATGACATTTTTTGACAAAAAAAAATATTTTCTGCCCCTAGATTCCATGAACTTGAACTTACTATGCATACATATAGATTCCTTCTTCTGTTTTATCTTTCGTTCAAGTATGGCTTTTTGAATATATTTTTGGACAAAGAGTCTTTGATCTTTACATTTAAATTCACAAGTATAGGCTTTCGGATGTTATATCAGAAGTTAAAATATGACTTTTGAAAAAAAAAAATTCTGCCCATGGATTCCATGAACTTGAACTTTCTATACATTTAAATAGATTCCTTCTGATGTTTTATTAGTTCTTCAAGGATGACCTTTTGATCTTATTCTTGCCTAAATAGTCTTTAAACTTGAACTCTCTATATATACTGATATAGTCCTTATGATGTTTCATCCCAAGTTCAAATATGACTTTTGGCAAAATGTTCTGACCCTAGATTCCATGAACTTGAACTTTCTATACATATAAATAGATTCCTTTGGATATTTTATTAGTTCTTTAAGGATGACCTTTTGAACTTATTTGTGGCCAAAGAGTCTTTGAACTTGAATCTTCTATACAGACATTTGACTTTCAGTTGTTTCATCAGTGGAGCAAGGATGACATTTTTTGACCAAAAAAAAAAAAAAAAATTCTGACTCCGGATCCCATGAACTTGAACTTTCTATACACATAAATAGATTCTTTCTGAGGGTTCATCAGTGCTTTAAGGATGACCTATTAAACTTATTTGTGGCCAAATAGTCTTTGAACTTGAATCTTCTATACAGACTTATGACTTTCAGTTGTTTCATCAGTAGAGCAAGGATGACATTTTTTGACAAAAAAAAATTTTTCTGCCCCTAGATTCCATGAACTTGAACTTACTGTGCATACATATAGATTCCTTCTTCTGTTTCATCTTTCGTTCAAGTATGGCTTTTTGAATATATTTTTGGACAAAGAGTCTTTGATCTTTACATTTAAATTCACACGTATAGGCTTTCGGATTATTATATCAGAAGTTAAAATATGACTTTTGAAAAAAAAATTCTGCCCATGGATTCCATGAACTTGAACTTTCTATACATTTAAATAGATTCCTTCTGAAGTTTTATTAGTTCTATAAGGATGACCTTTTGAACTTTTTTGTGGCCAAATAGTCTTTGAACTTGAATCTTCTATACAGACATATGACTTTCAGTTGTTTCATCAGTGCAGCAAGGATGACATTTTTTGAAAAAAACAAAAACAAATTCTTACTCCGGATCCCATGAACTTGAACTTTCTATGCATACACATAGATTCCTTCGTCTGTTTCATCTTTAGTTAATGTATGGCTTTTTGAATATATTTTTGGACAAAGAGTCTTTGAACTTTACATTCAAATTCACACGTATAAGCTTTCGGATGTTTTATCAGAAGTTAAAATGTGACTTTTGAAAAAAAAAAATCTGCCCATGGATTCCATGAATTTGACATTTCTATACATTTAAATAGATTCCTTCGGATGCTTTATTAATTCTTTAAGGATGACCTTTTGAACTTCTTTGTGGCCAAAGAGTCTTTGAACTTGAATCTTTTATACAGACATTTGACTTTCAGTTGTTTCATCAGTGGAGCAAGGATGACATTTTTTGACAAAAAAAATAAATAATTTCTATAAAAAATAATAAACTTCGGGTCCCATGAACTTGAACTTTCTATGCATACATATAGATTCCTTCTTCTGTTTCATCTTTACAGAAGTTCAAGTATGGCTTTTTGAATATATTTTTGGACAAAGAGTCTTTGAACTTCACATTCAAATTCACACGTATAAGCTTTCGGATGTTTAATCAGAAGTTAAAATGTGACTTTTGAAAAAAAAAAAATCTGCCCATGAACTTGAACTTTCTATAAATTTAACTAGATTCCTTCGGATGCTTTATTAGTTCTTTAAGAATGACCTTTTGAACTTCTTTGTGGCCAAAGAGTCTTTGAACTTGAATCTTTTTACAGACTTTTGACTTTCAGTTGTTTCATCAGTGGAGCAAGAATGACATTTTTTTACAAAAAAAATAAATAAATTCGGACTCTGGATCCCATGAACTTGAACTTTCTTTACACATAAGGAGATTCTTTCTGAGGCTTCATCAGTGCTTTAAGGATGACCGTTTGAACTTATTTGTGGCCAAATAGTCTTTGAACTCTAATCTTCTATATAGACTTATGACTTTCAGTTGTTTCATCAGTAGTGCAAGGATGACATTTTTTGACAAAAAAAAAAAAAATATGTTCTGACTCCGGATCCAAGGAACTTGAACTTTCTATTCATGCATATAGATTCCTTCTTCTGTTTCATCTTTAGTTCAAGTATGGCTTTTTGAATATATTTTTGGACAAAGAGTCTTTGAACTTTACATTCAAATTCACACGTATAAGCTTTCGGATGTTTTATCAGAAGTTAAAATAAGACTTTTGAAGAAAAAAAAATCTGCCCATGGATTCCATGAACTTGAACTTTCTATACATTTAAATAGATTACTTCGGATGCTTTATAAATTCATAAGGATGATCTTTTGAACTTTTTTTGTGGCCAAAGAGTCTTTGAACTTGAATCTTTTATAGAGACTTTTGACTCTCAGTTGTTTCATCAGTAGAGCAAGGATGACATTTTTTGACAAAAAAAAAAAAAAAAATCTGACTCCGGATCCCATGAACTTGAACTTTCTATGCATACATATAGATTCCTTCGCCTGTTTCATCTTTAGTTCAAGTATGACTTTTAGAATATATTTTTGGACAAAGAGTCTTTGAACTTTACATTCAAATTCACATGTATAGGCTTTCGGATGTTCTATCAGAAGTTAAAATATGACTTTTGAAAAAAAATTCTGCCCATGAATTTCATGAACTTGAACTTTCTATACATTTAAATAGATTCCTTTGGATGTTTTATTAGCTCCTTAAGGATGACCTTTTGAACTTATTTGTGGCCAAAGAGTCTCTGAACTTGAATCTTCTATACAGATATTTGACTTTCAGTTGTTTCATCAATAGAGCAATGATGACATTTTTTGACAAAAAAAATATTTTCTGACTCCGGATCCCATGAACTTGAACCTTCTAAGCATACATATAGATTCCTTCTTCTGTTTCATCTTTATTTCAAGTATGACTTTTTCAATATATTTTTGGACAAAGAGTCTTTGAAACTTAAATTTACATGTATAGGCTTTCCGATTTTTTATCAGAAGTTCAAATATGACTTTCTGAAGATTTTTTGCTTCCCCTATATTCCTTGAACTTGAACTTTCTATACATTTAAATAGATTCCTTCTGATGTTTTATTAGTTCTTCAAGGATGACCTTTTGATCTTATTTTTGGCTAAATAGTCTTTGAACTTGAGCTCTCTATATATACTAATATAGTCCTTATGATGTTTCATCCCAAGTTCAAATATGACTTTTGGCAAAATGTTCTGACCCTAGATTCCATGAACTTGAACTTTCTATACATTTAAATAGATTCCTTCGGATGATTTATTAGTTCTTTAAGGATGACCTTTTGAACTTATTTGTGGCCAAAGAGTCTTTGAACTTGAATCTTTTATACAGACATTTGACTTTCAGTTGTTTCATCAGTGGAGCAAGGATGACATTTTTTGACAAAAAAAATAAATAATTTCTATAAAAAATAATAAACTTCGGGTCCCATGAACTTGAACTTTCTATGCATACATATAGATTCCTTCTTCTGTTTCATCTTTAGTTCAAGTATGACTTTTAGAATATATTTTTGGACAAAGAGTCTTTGAATTTTACATTAAAATTCACATGCATAGGCTTTCGGATGTTGTATCAGAAGTTAAAATATGACTTTTGAAAAAAAATTCTGCCCATGGATTTCATGAACTTGAACTATCTATACATTTAAATAGATTCCTTTGGATGTTTTATTAGCTCTTTAAGTATGAACTTTTGAACTTATTTGTGGCCAAAGAGTCTTTGAACTTGAATCTTCTATACAGATATTTGACTTTCAGTTGTTTTATCAGTGGAGCAAGGATGACATTTTTTGACAAAAACAAAAACAAAAAAATTCTGACTCCGGTTCCCATGAACTTGAACTTTCTATACACATAAATAGATTCTTTCTGAGGCTTCATCAGTGCTTTAAGGATGACCTATTAAACTTATTTGTGGCCAAATAGTCTTTGAACTTGAATCTTCTATACAGACTTTTGACTTTCAGTTGTTTCATCAGTAAAGCAAGGATGGCATTTTTTGACAAAAAAAATAATAATTTCTGACTCCGGATCCCAGGAACTTGAACTTTCTATGCATACATATAGATTCCTTCTTCTGTTTCATCTTTAGTTCAAGTATGACTTTTTGATTATATTTTTGGACAAAGAGTCTTTTAACTTTATATTCAAATTCACACGTATAGGCTTTCGGATGTTGTATCAGAAGTTAAAATATGACTTTTGAAAAAAAAATCTGCCCCTGGATTCCATGAACTTTAACTTTCTATGCATACATATAGATTCCTTCTTCTGTTTCAGCTTTAGTTCAAGTATGACTTTTTGAATATATTTTTGGACAAAGAGTCTTTGAATTTTACATTAAAATTCACATGCATAGGCTTTCGGATGTTGTATCAGAAGTTAAAATATGACTTTTGAAAAAAAATTCTGCCCATGGATTTCATGAACTTGAACTATCTATACATTTAAATAGATTCCTTTGGATGTTTTATTAGCTCTTTAAGTATGAACTTTTGAACTTATTTGTGGCCAAAGAGTCTTTGAACTTGAATCTTCTATACAGATATTTGACTTTCAGTTGTTTCATCAGTGGAGCAAGGATGACATTTTTTTTTACAAAAAAAAAAAAAAAAAAATTCTGACTCCGGATCCCATGAACTTGAACTTTCTATACACATAAATAAATTCTTTCTGAGGCTTCATCAGTGCTTTAAGGATGACCTATTAAACTTATTTGTGGCCAAATAGTCTTTGAACTTGAATCTTCTATACAGACTTTTGACTTTCAGTTGTTTCATCAGTAGAGCAAGGATGACATTTTTTGACAAAAAAAAAAAAAAAACATTCTGACTCCTGTTCCCATGATCTTGAACTTTCTATGCATACATATAGATTCCTTCTTCTGTTTCATCTTTAGTTCAAGTATGACTTTTTGAATATATTTTTTGGACAAAGAGTCTTTGAACTTTACATTCAAATTCACATGTATAGGCTTTCGGATGTTGTATCAGAAGTTAAAATATGACTTTTGGAAAAAAAATTCTGCCGATGGATTCCATGAACTTGAACTATCTATACATTTAAATAGATTCCTTCGGATGTTTTATTAGTTCTTTAAGGATGACCTTTTGAACTTATTTGTGGCAAAAAAAGTCTTTGAACTTGAATCCTCTATACAGACTTATGACTTTCAGTTGTTTCATCAGTAGAGCAAGGATGACATTTTTTGACAAAAAAAATTTTTTCTGACTCCGGATCCCATGACCTTGAACTTTCCATGCATACATATAGACTCCTTCTTCTGTTTCATCTTTAGTTCAAGTATGGATTTTTATATGTATTTTTGGACAAAGATTCTTTGAACTTTACATTTAAATTCATACGTATAGGCTTTCGGATGTTTTATCAGAAGGTAAAGTATGACTTTTTGAACATTTTTTGCTGCCCCTAGATTCTATGAACTTGAACTTTCTATACATATAAATTGATTCCTTCCTATGCTTCATCAGTGCTTTAAGGATGACCTTTTGAACTTATTTGTGGCCAAATAGTGTTTGAACTTGAATCTTCTATACAGACTTATGACTTTCAGTTGTTTCATCAGTAGAGCAAGGACAACATTTTTTGACAAAAAAAAAAAGATTATTTCTGACTACGGATCCCAGGAACTTGAACTTTCTATGCATACATATTGATTCCTTCTTCTGTTTCATCTTTAGTTCAAGTATGGCTTTTGAATATATTTTTGGACAAAGAGTCTCTGAATTTTAAATTTACATGTATAGGCTTTCCGATTTTTTATCAGAAGTTCAAATACGACTTTTTGAAGATTTTTTGCTTCCCCTATATTCCATGAACTTGAACTTTCTATACATTTAAATAGATTCCTTCTGATGTTTTATTAGTTCTTCAAGGATGACCTTTTGATCTTATTCTTGGCTAAATAGTCTTTGAACTTGAACTCTCTATATATACCAATATAGTCCTTATGATGTTTCATCCCATGTTCAAATATGACTGCAAAATGTTCTGACCCTAGATTCCATGAACTTGAACTTTCTATACATATAAATAGATTCCTTCGGATGCTTCATCAGTGCTTTAAGGAGGACCTTTTGAACTTATTTGTGGCCAAATAGTCTTTGAACTTGAATCTTCTATACAGATTTATGACTTTCAGTTGATTCATCATTAGAGGAAGGATGACTTTTTATTGACAGAAAAAAAAATTTCTGACTCAGGATCCCATGAACTTGAACTTTCTATGCATGTTTCATCTGTAGTTCAAGTATGGCTTTTTGAACATATTTTTGGACAAAGAGTCTTTGAACTTTAAATTTAATTTTACACCTATGGGCTTTCGGATTTGGCCACCAATGAGTTAAAAAGGGTCATCCTTGAACCACTGATGAAGTATCAGAAGAAGTCTGAGAGTCCCAACTGTAACTGTCTAAACATTCATACATTTAGATAATACATTAGCTAGAAAATGTTCCATATATAACTACTGACTATATTTCTTGAACCTTCTGTGGAATAGGAATTAGTCAGAATCCACATCAATTGCATTTCAATCCTGTACGTTGAATGTGGAATCCTGTTAATGGCAATGCATAAAATTAATGCGTTTAACATTGAAGAGTTTAGGGCTTTTGCATTTCATTGCTTTGCATTACACGACAAAAAAAAACGAAAAAAAAAAAAAACCCGAAAAGAATACGAAAAAAACTCGTGCACTGAAGACTTTTGCATGCATTGTATAAAAACCTTTTTTGCATTGAAGAAATCAGAGCATTTGCATTGCACTGAAATAAGAACTCGTTACGCATTGAAGAAATAAGTACTTTTTCATTGCATTGCATGAAATAACTCCTTGTGCACTGAATATATTTTACATTGCATTGCACCTAAAAGAACTCTTTGCGCAATTAATATTTTTACATAGGAAATACATAGGAAAAATCTTGTGCAATGACGCGATTAATGCTTTTGCATTGCATTGCATTGCATAAAATAACTCGTTGTGCATTTAAATTTTAGCGCTTTTGCATTGCATATAAGAATTCAGGGTGCAATGAAAAGATTAGTGCTTTTGCATTGCATACGAAAAAACTCGTACATTGAAGCAAAAAAAACCTTTGTGCATTGAAAAAAATAGTGCTTTTGCATTGCATATATTAGAATTTGCGATGCATTGTGAAGAGATAAGTGTTTTTGCATTGCGTTGCATGAAATAACTCGTTGTGCATTGAAGATAGCGCTTTGCATTGCATTGTATATACGAGTTTGCTGTAAGGTTAAATATTAGTGCTTTTGCATTGCATACGAAAAAATTGTGCAATAAGGATTAGTGCTTTTGCATTGCAATGAACTCGTCATGCATTGAAGATATTAGCGCTTTTGCATTTGCATACGAAAAACTTGTGCACTTGGGAGATTATTGTTTTTGCATTGCATTGCATTGCATTGCATTGCATTGCATTGCATACGAAAAAACTTGTTCAATAAGGAGATTAAAGCTTTTGCATTGCATTGCATATAAGAACTCGTTGTGCAGAAAGAGATTAGTGCTTTTGCAATTGCATTGCATATAAAGAAGTTGTTGCGCATTGAAGAAATAAGTGCTTCTGCATTGCATAGAAAAAAGTTGTGCAATGACGCGATTAATGATTTTACATTGCATTGCATACGAAAAAACTTGTGCACTGGGGAGATTAGTGCATTTGCATTGCATTGCATGCAAATACTTGCTGTGCATCGAAGAGATAGTTCTTTCGCATTGAATAAAAAACTCGTTGTGCACTGAAGATATCGCTTTTGCATTGCATTGCATATAAGACTCGTTGAGCATTGAAGAAATAGCGATTTTTGCATTGCATTGCAGCGATCTGTGCAAAGAAGAGATTTATGCTTTTTCATTGCTTTACATTGCATTGCATAACGAAAAACTCGTGAATCAAAGATTTTGCATGCATGCATACAAAAACAATTTGTGCATTGAATAAATTGTACTTTTGCATCGCATTGCATAAAGAACTCGTTGTGCACAGAAAGAGATTAAGTGCTTTTGCATTAGAAACAAGCTCATGCAATGACGCGATTAATGATTTTAATTGCATTGCATACGAAAAATCTTGTTCAGTGAGGAGATTAAAGCTTTTGCAGTGCTTTGAACTCGTCATGCATTGAAGATATTAGCGCTTTGGCATTGCATTACATATAAGAACTTGTTGCCATTAAAGAAATAAGTGATTTTGCATTGCATTGCATATCGCTGTGCAAAGAAGAGATTAATGCTTTTCCATTGCTGTGCATTGCATTGAATAACGAAAAACTCGTGCATTGAAGAATTTGCATGCATACAAAAACTATTTTTGTATGAATAAATTGTGCTTTTGCATTGCATTACATAAAGAACTGGTTGTGCAGAAAGAGATTTGTGCTTTTGCATTAGAAAAAATCTCATGCAATGACGCGATTAATGACTTTACATTGCATTGCATACGAAAAAACGTGTTCAATGAGGAGATTAAAGCTTTTGCATTGCATTGAAGTCGCCATGCATTGAACATATTAGCGCTTTTGCCTTCATTGCATATAAGAACTCGTTGCGCATTGAAGAAATAAGTGATTTTTGCTTTGCATTGCAGCGATCTGTGCAAAGAAGAGATTTGCATACATGCATACAAAAACAATTTGTGCATTGAATAAATTGTACTTTTGCATTGCATTACATAAGAACTCGTGCATAGAAAGAGATTAAGTGCTTTTGCATTAGAAACAGCTCGTGCAATGACGCGATTAATGATTTTACATTGCATTGCATACGAAATACATTGCATATATCATGCTGATGATATTAGTGCATTTGCATTGCATTGCATGCAAAAACTTGTTGTGCATCGAAGAGATAGTGCTTTTGCATTGCATAAAAAAACTCGTGCACTGAAGATAGCGCTTTTGCATTGCATTGCATATGATCTCGTTGAGCATTGAAGAAATAAGTGATTTTTGCAATGCATTGCAGCGATCTGTGCAAAGAAGAGATTTATGCTTTTTCATTGCTTTGCATTGCATTGCTTAACGAAAAACTCGTGAATTGAAGATTTTGCATGCATGCATACAAAAACAATTTGTGCATTGAATAAATTGTAGTCGCATTGCATTGCATAAAGAACTTGTTGTGCACAGAAAGAGATTAAGTGCTTTTGCATTAGAAACAAGCGATTAATGATTTTAATTGCATTGCATACGAAAAAACATGTTCAGTGAGGAAATTAAAGCTTTTGCATTGCTTTGAACTAGTCATGCATTGAAGATATTAGCGCTTTGGCATTGCATTGTATAAGAACTCGTTGCCAATAAAGAAATAAGTGATTTTGCATTGCATTGAATATCGCTGTGCAAAGAACAGATTAATGCTTTTTCATTGCTGTGCATTCCATTGCATACGAAAATAAGAATTCAAATTCACACGTATAGGCTTTCGGATGTTGTCTTTGACTTTCAAAAAATTCTGCCACTGGATTCCATGAACTTGAACTTTCTATACATTTAAATAGATTCCTTCGGATGATTTATTAGTTCTTTAAGGATGACCTTTTGAACTTATTTGTGGCCAAATAGTCTCTGAACTTGAATCTTCTATACAGACTTATTTCCTTCTTCTGTTTCATCTTTAGTTCAAGTATGGCTTTTTATATATATTTTTGGACAAAGAATCTTTGAACTTTACATTTAAATTCACACGTATAGGCTTTCGGATGTTTTATCAGAAGTTAAAGTATGACTTTTTGCTGCCCCTAGATTCCATGAACTTGAACTTTCTATTCAAGAAAAGATTTTTTGCTTCCCCTATATTCCATGAACTTGGACTTTCTATACATTTAAATTGATTCCTTCTTATGCTTCATCAGTGCTTTAAGGATGACCTTTTGAACTTATTTGTGGCCAAATAGTCTTTGAATTTGAATCTTCTATACAGACTTATTCAGCTGTTTCATCAGTAGAGCTAGGATGACATTATTTGACAAAAAAAATATTTTCTGCCCCTAGATTCCATGAACTTGAACTTACTATGCAGACATATAGATTCCTTCTTCTGTTTCATCTTTCATTCAAATATGGCTTTTTGAATATATTTTTGGACAAAGAGTCTTTGATCTTTACATTTAAATTCACACGTATAGGCTTTCGGATGTTATATCAGAAGTTAAAAAATGACTTTTGAAAAAAAAAAATCTGCCCATGGATTCCATGAACTTGATCTTTCTATACATTTAAATATATTCCTTCGGAAGTTTTATTCGTTCTTTAAGGATGACCTTTTGAACTTTTTTTGTGGCCAAAGAGTCTTTGAACTTGAATCTTTTATACAGACTTTTGACTTTCAGTTGTTTCATCAGTAGAGCAAGGATGACATTTTTTGACAAAAAAAAAATATTTTCTGACTCCGGATCCCATGAACTTGAACCTTCTAAGCATACATATAGATTCCTTCTTCTGTTTCATCTTTAGTTCAAGTATGACATTTTGAATATATTTTTGGACTAAGAGTCTCTGAAATTAAATTTAAATTTACATGTATGACTTTTATGACTTTTAGAAGATTTTTTGCTTCCCCTATATTCCATGAACTTGAACTTTCTATACATTTAAATAGGTTCCTTCTGATGTTTTATTAGTTCTTCAAGGATGACCTTTTGATCTTATTCTTGGCTAAATAGTCTTTGAACTTGAATCTTCTATACAGACATTTGATTTTCAGTTGTTTCATCAGTGGAGCAAGGATGACATTTTTTTACAAAAACAAAAAAAAATTATGACTCCGGATCCCATGAACTTAAACTTTCTATACACATAAATAGATTCTTTCTGAGGCTTCATCAGTGCTTTAAGGATGACCTATTAAACTTATTTGTGGCCAAATAGTCTTTGAACTTGAATCTTCTATACAGACTTTCAGTTGTTTCATCAGTATAGCAAGGATGAAATTTTTTGACAAAAAAAATAATTACTATAAAAAAGAATAGACTTCGGGTCCCATGAACTTGAACTTTCTATGCATACATATAGATTCCTTCTTCTGTTTCATCTTTACAGAAGTTCAAGTATGGCTTTTTGAATATATTTTTGGACAAAGAGTCTTTGATCTTTACATTTAAATTCACACACGTATAGGCTTTCGGATGTTATATCAGAAGTTAAAAAATGACTTTTGAAAAAAAAAAATCTGCCCATGGATTTCATTAACTTGAACTTTCTATACATTTAAATAGATTCCTTTGGATGTTTTATTAGCTCTTTAAGGAAGAACTTTTGAAGTTATTTGTGGCCAAAGAGTCTTTTAACTTGAATCTTTTATACAGATATTTGACTTTCAGTTGTTTCATCAGTGGAGCAAGGATGACATTTTTTTACAAAAAAAATATTTTCTAACTCCGGATCCCATGAACTTGAACCTTCTAAGCATACATATAAATTCCTTCTTCTCTTTCATCTTTAGTTCAAGTATGACTTTTTGAATATATTTTTGGACAAAGAGTCTTTGAAATTTAAATTTAAATTTACATGTATAGGCTCTCCGATTTTTTATCAGAAGTTCAAATATGACTTTTTGAAGATTTTTTGCTTCCCCTATATTCCATGAACTTGAACTTTCTATACATTTAAATAGGTTCCTTCTGATGTTTTATTAGTTCATCAATTATGACCTTTTGATCTTATTCTTGGCTAAATAGTCTTTGAACTTGAACTCTCTATATATACTAATATAGACCTTATGATGTTTCATCCCAAGTTCAAATATGACTTTTGGAAAAATGTTCTGCCCCTAGATTCCATGAACTTGAACTTTCTATACATATAAATAGATTCCTTCGGATGCTTCACCAGTGCTTTAAGGATGACCTTTTGAACTTCTTTGTGGCCAAAGAGTCTTTGAACTTGAATCTTCTATACAGACATTTGATTTTCAGTTGTTTCATCAGTGGAGCAAGGATGACATTTTTTTACAAAAAAAAAAAAAAATTATGACTCCGGATCCCATGAACTTAAACTTTCTATACACATAAATAGATTCTTTCTGAGGCTTCATCAGTGCTTTAAGGATGACCTATTAAACTTATTTGTGGCCAAATAGTCTTTGAACTTGAATCTTCTATACAGACGTATGACTTTCAGTTGTTTCATCAGTATAGCAAGGATGAAATTTTTTGACAAAAAAAATAATTTCTATAAAAAAGAATAGACTTCGGGTCCCATGAACTTGAACTTTCTATGCATACATATAGATTCCTTCTTCTGTTTCATCTTTACAGAAGTTCAAGTATGGCTTTTTGAATATATTTTTGGACAAAGAGTCTTTGATCTTTACATTTAAATTCACACACGTATAGGCTTTCGAATGTTATATCAGAAGTTAAAATATGACTTTTGAAAAAAAAATTCTGCCCCTGGATTGCATGAACTTGAAATTTCTATATATTTAAATAAATTCCTTTGGATATTTTATTAGTTCTTTAAGGAAGAACTTTTGAACTTATTTGTGGCCAAAGAGTCTTTGAACTTGAATCTTCTATACAGATATTTGACTTTCAGTTGTTTCATCAGTGGAGCAAGGATGACATTTTTTTACAAAAAAAAAAAAAAAAATTCTGACTCCGGTTCCCATGAACTTGAACTTTCTATACACATAATTAGATTCTTTCTGAGGCTTCATCAGTGCTTTAAGGATGATCTATTAAACTTATTTGTGGCCAAATAGTCTTTGAACTTGAATCTTCTCTACAGACTTTTGACTTTCAGTTGTTTCATCAGTAAAAGCAAGGATGACATTTTTTGACCAAAAAAAATAATTTCTGACTCCGGATCCCAGGAACTTGAACTTTCTATGCATACATATTGATTCCTTCTTCTGTTTCATCTTTAGTTCAAGTATGACTTTTTGAATATATTTTTGGACAAAGAGTCTTTTAACTTTACATTCAAATTCACACGTATAGGCTTTCGGATTTTGTATCAGAAGTTAAAATATGACTTTTGAAAAAATAATTCTGCCCCTGGATTCCATGAACTTGAACTTTCTATACATTTAAATAGATTCCTTCGGATGATTTATTAGTTCTTTAAGGATGACCTTTTAAACTTATTTGTCGCCAAATAGTCTTTGAACTTGAATATTCTATACAGACTTATGACTTTCAGTTGTTTCATCAGTAGAGCAAGGATGACATTTTTTCACAAAAAAAAATATTTTCTAACTCCGGATCCCATGAACTTGAACCTTCTAAGCATACATATAAATTCCTTCTTCTCTTTCATCTTTAGTTCAAGTATGACTTTTTGAATATATTTTTGGACAAAGAGTCTTTGAAATTTAAATTTAAATTTACATGTATAGGCTCTCCGATTTTTTATCAGAAGTTCAAATATGACTTTTTGAAGATTTTTTGCTTCCCCTATATTCCATGAACTTGAACTTTCTATACATTTAAATAGGTTCCTTCTGATGTTTTATTAGTTCATCAATTATGACCTTTTGATCTTATTCTTGGCTAAATAGTCTTTGAACTTGAACTCTCTATATATACTAATATAGACCTTATGATGTTTCATCCCAAGTTCAAATATGACTTTTGGAAAAATGTTCTGCCCCTAGATTCCATGAACTTGAACTTTCTATACATATAAATAGATTCCTTCGGATGCTTCACCAGTGCTTTAAGGATGACCTTTTGAACTTCTTTGTGGCCAAAGAGTCTTTGAACTTGAATCTTCTATACAGACATTTGATTTTCAGTTGTTTCATCAGTGGAGCAAGGATGACATTTTTTTACAAAAAACAAAAAAAAATTATGACTCCGGATCCCATGAACTTAAACTTTCTATACACATAAATAGATTCTTTCTGAGGCTTCATCAGTGCTTTAAGGATGACCTATTAAACTTATTTGTGGCCAAATAGTCTTTGAACTTGAATCTTCTATACAGACGTATGACTTTCAGTTGTTTCATCAGTATAGTAAGGATGAAATTTTTTGACAAAAAAAATAATTTCTATAAAAAAGAATAGACTTCGGGTCCCATGAACTTGAACTTTCTATGCATACATATAGATTCCTTCTTCTGTTTCATCTTTACAGAAGTTCAATATGGCTTTTTGAATATATTTTTGGACAAAGAGTCTTTGATCTTTACATTTAAATTCACACACGTATAGGCTTTCGGATGTTATATCAGAAGTTAAAAAATGACTTTTGAAAAAAAAAAATCTGCCCATGGATTTCATGAACTTGAACTTTCTATACATTTAAATAGATTCCTTTGGATGTTTTATTAGCTCTTTAAGGATGACCTTTTGAACTTATTTGTGGCCAAAGAGTCTTTGAACTTGAATCTTCTATACAGATATTTGACTTTCAGTTGTTTCATCAGTAGAGCAATGATGACATTTTTTGACAAAAAAAATATTTTCTGACTCCGGATCCCATGAACTTGAACCTTCTAAGCATACATATAGATTCCTTCTTCTGTTTCATCTTTAGTTCAAGTATGACTTTTTCAATATATTTTTGGACAAAGAGTCTTTGAAAATTAAATTTACATGTATAGGCTTTCCGATATTTTATCAGAAGTTCAAATATGACTTTTTGAAGATTTTTTGCTTCCCCTATATTCCATGAACTTGAACTTTCTATACATTTAAATAGATTCCTTCTGATGTTTTATTAGTTCTTCAAGGATGAACTATTAAACTTATTTGTGGCCAAATAGTCTTTGATCTTGAATCTTCTATACAGACTTATGACTTTCAGTTGTTTCATCAGCAGAGCAAGGATGACATTTTTTGATAAAAAAAATATTTTCTGACTCCGGATCCCATGAACTTGAACTTTCTATGCATACATATAGATTCCTTCTTCTGTTTCATCTTTAGTTCAATATGACTTTTTGAATATATTTTTGGACAAAGAGTCTTTGAACTTTACATTCAAATTCACACGTATAGGCTTTCGGATGTTTTATCAGAAGTTAAAATATGAGTTTTGAAAAAAAAAAAATCTGCCCACGGATTCCATGAACTTGAACTTTCTATACATTTAAATAGATTACTTGGAATGTTTTATTAGTTCTTTAAGGATGACCATTTGAACTTTTTTGTGGCCAAATAGTCTTTGAACTTGAATCTTCTATACAGACTTATGACTTTCAGTTGTTTCATCAGTAGAGCAAGGACGACATTTTTTGATAAAAAAGAATATTTTCTGACTCCGGATCCCATGATCTTGAACTTTCTATGCATACATATAGATTCCTTCTTCTATTTCATCTTTCGTTCAAGTATGACTTTTAGAATATATTTTTCGACAAAGAGTCTTTGAAATTTAAATTTACTTGTATAGGCCTTCCGATTTTTTATCAGAAGTTCAAATATGACTTTTGAAAAAAAAAAACTGCCCACGGATTCCATGAACTTGAACTTTCTATACATTTAAATAGATTCCTTTGGATGTTTTATTAGCTCTTTAAGGATGACCTTTTGAACTTATTTGTGGCCAAAGAGTCCTCGATCTTGAATCTTCTATACAGACATTTGACTTTCAGTTGTTTCATCAGTGGAGCAAGGATGACATTTTTTTACAAAAAAAAAAAAAAAAAAAATTCGGACTCTAGATCCCATGAACTTGAACTTTCTTTACATATAAAGAGATTCTTTCTGAGGCTTCATCAGTGCTTTAAGGATGACCTTTTGAACTTATTTGTGGCCAAATAGTCTTTGAACTTGAATCTTCTATATAGACTTATGACTTTCAGTTGTTTCATCAGTAGTGCAAGGATGAAATTTTTTGACAAAAAAAAAAAAATGTTCTGACTCCGGATCCCAGGAACTTGAACGTTCTATTCATACATATAGATTCCTTCTTCTGTTTCATCTTTAGTTAAAGTATGGCTTTTTGAATATATTTTTGGACAAAGAGTCTTTGAACTTTACATTCAAATTCACACGTATAAGCTTTCGGATGTTTTATCAGAAGTTAAAATAAGACTTTTGAAAAAAAAAAAATCTGCCCATGGATTCCATGAACTTGAACTTTCTATACATTTAAATAGATTACTTCGGATGCTTTATAAGTTCATAAGGATGACCTTTTAAACTTTTTTTGTGGCCAAAGAGTCTTTGAACTTGAATCTTTTATACAGACTTTTGACTCTCAGTTGTTTCATCAGTAGAGCAATGATGACATTTTTTGACAAAAAAAATATTTTCTGACTCCGGATCCCATGAACTTGCACGTTCTAAGCATACATATAGATTCCTTCTTCTGCTTCATCTTTAGTTCAAGTATGACTTTTTCAATATATTTTTGGACAAAGAGTCTTTGAAATTTAAATTTACATGTATAGGCTTTCCGATTTTTTATCAGAAGTTCAAATATGACTTTTTGAAGATTTTTTGCTTCCCCTATATTCCATGAACTTGAACTTTCTATACATTTAAATAGATTCCTTCTGATGTTTTGTTAGTTCTTCAAGAATGACCTTTTGATCTTATTCTTGGCTAAATAGTCTTTGAACTTGAGCTCTCTATATATACTAATATAGTCCTTATGATGTTTCATCCCAAGTTCAAATATGACTTTTGGCAAAATGTTCTGACCCTAGATTCCATGAACTTGAACGTTCTATACATATAAATAGATTCCTTCGGATGCTTCATCAGCGCTTTAAGGATGACCTTTTGAACTTATTTGTGGCCAAATAGTCTTTGAACTTGAATCTTCTATACAGACTTATGACTTTCAGTTGTTTCATCAGTGGAGCAAGGATGACATTTTGTTACAAAAAAAAAAAAAAAAAAATCGGACTCTGGATCCCATGAACTTGAACTTTCTTTACACATAAAGAGATTCTTCCTGAGGCTTCATCAGTGCTTTAAGGATGACCTTTTGAACTTATTTTTGGCCAAATAGTCTTTGAACTCTAATCTTCTATATAGACTTATGACTTTCAGTTGTTTAATCAGTAGTGCAAGGATGACATTTTTTGACAAAAAAAAAATGTTCTGACTCCGGATCCCAGGAACTTGAACTTTCTATTCATGCATATAGATTCCTTCTTCTGTTTCATCTTTAGTTCAAGTATGGCTTTTTGAATATATTTTTGGACAAAGAGTCTTTGAACTTTACATTCAAATTCACACGTATAAGCTTTCGGATGTTTTATCAGAAGTTAAAATGTGACTTTTGAAAAAAAAAAATCTGCCCATGGATTCCATGAACTTGAACTTTCTATACATTTAAATAGATTCCTTCGGATGCTTTATAAGTTCATAAGGATGACCTTTTGAACTTTTTTTGTGGTCAAAGAGTCTTTGAACTTGAATCTTTTATACAGACTTTTGACTCTCAGTTGTTTCATCAATAGAGCAAGGATGACATTTCTTGACAAAAAAAAAAAAAAAAAATCTGACTCCGGATCCCATGAACTTGAACTTTCTATGCATACAAATAGATTACTTCGCCTGTTTCATCTTTAGTTCAAGTATGACTTTTAGAATATATTTTTGGACAAAGAGTCTTTGAACTTTACATTCAAATTCACATGTTTAGGCTTTCGGATGTTGTATCAGAAGTTAAAATATAACTTTTGAAAAAAAAATTCTGCCCATGAATTTCATGAACTTGAACTTTCTATACATTTAAATAGATTCCTTTGGATGTTTTATTAGCTCTTTAAGGATGACCTTTTGAACTTATTTGTGGCCAAAGAGTCTTTGAACTTGAATCTTCTATACAGATATTTGACTTTCAGTTGTTTCATCAGTAGAGCAATGATGACATTTTTTGACAAAAAAAATATTTTCTGACTCCGGATCCCATGAACTTGAACCTTCTAAGCATACATATAGATTCCTTCTTCTGTTTCATCTTTAGTTCAAGTATGACTTTTTCAATATATTTTTGGACAAAGAGTCTTTGAAATTTAAATTTACATGTATAGGCTTTCCGATATTTTATCAGAAGTTCAAATATGACTTTTTGAAGATTTTTTGCTTCCCCTATATTCCATGAACTTGAACTTTCTATACATTTAAATAGATTCCTTCTGATGTTTTATTAGTTCTTCAAGGATGAACTATTAAACTTATTTGTGGCCAAATAGTCTTTGATCTTGAATCTTCTATACAGACTTATGACTTTCAGTTGTTTCATCAGTAGAGCAAGGATGACATTTTTTGATAAAAAAAATATTTTCTGACTCCGGATCCCATGAACTTGAACTTTCTATGCATACATATAGATTCCTTCTTCTGTTTCATCTTTAGTTCAATATGACTTTTTGAATATATTTTTGGACAAAGAGTCTTTGAACTTTACATTCAAATTCACACATATAGGCTTTCGGATGTTTTATCAGAAGTTAAAATATGAGTTTTGAAAAAAAAAAAATCTGCCCACGGATTCCATGAACTTGAACTTTCTATACATTTAAATAGATTACTTGGAATGTTTTATTAGTTCTTTAAGGATGACCTTTTGATCTTATTTGTGGCCAAATAGTCTTTGAACTTGAATCTTCTATACAGACTTATGACTTTCAGTTGTTTCATCAGTAGAGCAAGGATGACATTTTTTGATAAAAAAGAATATTTTCTGACTCCGGATCCCATGATCTTGAACTTTCTATGCATACATATAGATTCCTTCTTCTGTTTCATCTATAGTTCAAGTATGACTTTTAGAATATATTTTTTGACAAAGAGTCTTTGAAATTTAAATTTACTTGTATAGGCTTTCCGATTTTTTATCAGAAGTTCAAATATGACTTTTGAAAAAAAAAATCTGCCCACGGATTCCATGAACTTGAACTTTCTATACATTTAAATAGATTCCTTTGGATGTTTTATTAGCTCTTTAAGGATGACCTTTTGAACTTATTTGTGGCCAAAGAGTCCTCGAACTTGAATCTTCTATACAGACATTTGACTTTCAGTTGTTTCATCAGTGGAGCAAGGATGACATTTTTTTACAAAAAAAAAAAAAAAAAAAATCGGACTCTAGATCCCATGAACTTGAACTTTCTTTACATATAAAGAGATTCTTTCTGAGGCTTCATCAGTGCTTTAAGGATGACCTTTTGAACTTATTTGTGGCCAAATAGTCTTTGATCTTGAATCTTCTATACAGACTTATGACTTTCAGTTGTTTCATCAGTAGAGCAAGGATGACATTTATTGATAAAAAAAATATTTTCTGACTCCGGATCCCATGAACTTGAACTTTCTATGCATACGTATAGATTCCTTCTTCTGTTTCATCTTTAGTTCAATATGACTTTTTGAATATATTTTTGGACAAAGAGTCTTTGAACTTTACATTCAAATTCACACGTATAAGCTTTCGGATGTTTTATCAGAAGTTAAAATAAGACTTTTGAAAAAAAAAAAAATCTGCCCATGGATTCCATGAACTTGAACTTTCTATACATTTAAATAGATTACTTCGGATGCTTTATAAGTTCATAAGGATGACCTTTTAAACTTTTTTTGTGGCCAAAGAGTCTTTGAACTTGAATCTTTTATACAGACTTTTGACTCTCAGTTGTTTCATCAGTAGAGCAAGGATGACATTTTTTGACAAAAAAAAAAAAAAATTCTGACTCCGGATCCCATGAACTTGAACTTTCTATGCATACATAGATTCCTTCGCCTGTTTCATCTTTAGTTCAAGTAAGACTTTTAGAATATATTTTTGGACAAAGAGTCTTTGAACTTTACATTCAAATTCACATGTATAGGCTTTCGGATGTTGTATCAGAAGTTAAAATATGACTTTTGAAAAAAAATTCTGCCCATGAATTTCATGAACTTGAACTTTCTATACATTTAAATAGATTCCTTTGGATGTTTTATTAGCTCTTTAAGGATGACCTTTTGAACTTATTTGTGGCCAAAGAATCTTTGAACTTGAATCTTCTATACAGATAATTGACTTTCAGTTGTTTCATCAGTAGAGCAATGATGACATTTTTTGACAAAAAAAATATTTTCTGACTCCGGATCCCATGAACTTGCACGTTCTAAGCATACATATAGATTCCTTCTTCTGTTTCATCTTTAGTTCAAGTATGGATTTTTGAATATATTTTTGGACGAAGAGTCTTTGAACTTTACATTTAGATTACTTCGGATGTTCTATTAGTTCTTTAAGGATGACCTTTTGAACTTATTTGTGGCCAAATAGTCTTTGAACTTGAATCTTCTATTATGACTTTCAGTTGTTTCATCAGTAGAGCAAGGATGACATTTTTTTACAAAAAAAAATAATTTCTATAAAAAAAATAGACTTAGGGTCCCATGAACTTGAACCTTCTATGCATACATATAGATTCCTTCTTCTGTTTCATCTTTACAGAAGTTCAAGTATGGCTTTTTGAATATATTTTTGGACAAAAAGTCTTTGAACTTTACATTTAAATTCACACGTATAAGCTTTCGGATGTTTTATCCGAAGTTATAAAGGTGACTTTTGAAAAAAAAAAATCTTCCCATGGATTCCATGAACTTGAAACTTTCTATACATTTAAATAGATTCCTTCGGATGCTTTATTAGTTCTATAAGGATGACTTTTTGAACTTTTTTTGTGGCCAATGAGTCTTTGAACTTGAATCTTTTATACAGACTTTTGACTTTCAGTTGTTTCATCAGTAGAGCAAGGATGACATTTTTTGACAAAAAAAATATTTTCTGACTCCGGATCCCATGAACTTGAACCTTCTAAGCATACATATAGATTCCTTCTTCTGTTTCATCTTTAGTTCAAGTATGACTTTTTGAATATATTTTTGGACAAAGAGTCTCTGAAATTTAAATTTAAATTTACATGTATAGGCTTTCCGATTTTTTTCCGGACTTTTTGAAGATTTTTTGCTTCCCCTATATTCCATGAACTTGAACTTTCTATAGATTTAAAAAGATTCCTTCTGATGTTTTATTAGTGCTTTAAGGATGACCTTTTGAACTTATTTGTGGCCAAATAGTCTTTGAACTTGAATCTTCTATACAGACTTTTGACTTTCAGTTGTTCATCAGTACAGTAAGGACGACATTTTTTGACAAAAAAAAATAATGATTTCTGACTCCGGATCCCATGAACTTGAACTTTCTATACAAATTAAATAGATTCCTTCTGATGCTTCATCAGTGCTTTAAGGATGACATTTTAAACTTATTTGTGGCCAAATAGCCTTTGAACTTGAATCTTATATACAGACTTTTGACTTTCAGTTGTTTCATCAGTAGAGCAAGGATGACATTTTTTGAAAGAAACAAAATATTCTTATGAACTTGAATTTTCTATGCATACATATAGATTCCTTCTTCTGTTTCATCTTTAGTTCAAGTATGGCTTTTTGAATATATTTTTGGACAAAGAGTATTTGAACTTTACATTTAAATTCACACGTATAGGCTTTCGGATTTTGTATCAGAAGTTAAAATATGACTTTTGAAAAAAAATTCTGCCCATTAATTCCATGAACTTGAACTTTCTATACATTTTAATAAATTCCTTTGGATGTTTTATTAGTTCTTTAAGGATGACCTTTTGAACTTATTTGTGGCCAAAGAGTCTTTGAACTTGAATCTTCTATACAGACATTTGACTTTCAGTTGTTTCATCAGTGGAGCAAGGATGACATTTTTTTACAAAAAAAAAAAAAAAAAAATTCTGACTCCGGATCCCATAAACTTGAACTTTCTATACATATATATACATAGATTCCTTCTGATGCGTCGTCAGTGCTTTAAGGATGACCTTTTGAACTTATTTGTGGCCAAAGATTCTTTGAACTTGAATCTTCTATACAGACTTATGACTTTCAGTTGTTTCATCAGTAGAGCAAGGATGACATTTTTTTGACAAACAAAAATAATTTCTGACTACGGATCCCATGAACTTGAACTTTCTATGCATATAGATTCCTTCTTCTTTATCATCTTTAGTTCAAGTATGGCTTTTTGAATATATTTTTGGACAAAGAGTCTTTGAACTTTACATTCAAATTCACACGTATAGGCTTTCGGATGTTTTATCAGAAGTTAAAATATGACTTTTGAAAAAAAAATCTGCCAATGGATTCCATGAACTTGAACTTTCTATACATATAAATGGATTTCTTCTGATGCTTCATCAGTGCTTTAAGGATGACCTTTTGAACTTATTTGTGGCCAAATAGTCTTCGAACTTTGATCTTCTATACAGACTTATGACTTTCAATTGTTGTTTCATCAGTAGAGCAAGGATGACATTTTTTGACAAAAAAAATAATTTCTGACTCCGGATTCCAGGAACTTGAACTTTCTATGCATACATATAGATTCCTTCTTCTGTTTCATCTTTAGTTCAAGTATGGCTTTTGAATATAATTTTGGACAAAGAGTCTTTGATCTTTACATTTAAATTCACACGTATAGGCTTTCGGATGTTATATCAGAAGTTAAAATATGACTTTTGAAAAAAAAAATTCTGCCCATGGATTTCATGAACTTGAACTTTCTATACATTTAAATAGATTCCTTCGGAAGTTTTATTAGTTCTTTAAGGATGACCTTTTGAACTTTTTTGTTGCCAAAGAGTCTTTGAACTTGAATCTTCTATACAGACATTTGACTTTCAGTTGTTTCATTTGTGCAGCAAGGATGACATTTTTTGAAAAATATAAAAATAAAAATTCTGACTCCAGATCCCATGAACTTGAACTTTCTATGCATACACATAGATTCCTTCGTCTGTTTCATCTTTAGTTCAAGTATGGCTTTTTGAATATATTTTTGGACAAAGAGTCTTTGAACTTTACATTTAGATTACTTCGGATGTTCTATTAGTTCTTTAAGGATGACCTTTTGAACTTATTTGTGGCCAAATAGTCTTTGAACTTGAATCTTCTATTATGACTTTCAGTTGTTTCATCAGTAGAGCAAGGATGACATTTTTTGACAAAAAAAAATTATTTCTATAAAAAATTCTGACTCCGGATCCAATGAACTTGAACTTTCTATGCATACATATAGATTCCTTCTTCTGTTTCATCTTTAGTTCAAGTATGGCTTTTTGAATATATTTTTGGACAAAGAGTCTTTGAACATTACATTCAAATTCACACGTATAGGCTTTCGGATGTTTTATCAGAAGTAAAAATATGACTTTTGAAAAAAAAATTCTGTCCATGGATTCCATGAACTTGAACTTTCTATACATTTAAATAGATTTCTTCAGATGCTTCATCAGTGCTTTAAGGATGACCTTTTGAACTTATTTGTGGCCAAATAGTCTTTGAACTTGAATCTTCTATACAGACTTTTGACTTTCAGTTGTTCATCAGTACAGTAAGGACGATATTTTTTGACAAAAAAAATAATAATTTCTGACTCCGGATCCCATAATTTGGAGTTTCTATACAAATTAAATAGATTCCTTCTGATGCTTCATCAGTGCTGTAAGGATGACATTTTAAACTTATTTGTGGCCAAATAGCCTTTGAACTTGAATCTTATATACAGACTTTTGACTTTCAGTTGTTTCATCAGTAGAGCAAGGATGACATTTTTTAAAAGAAACTAAAAATTCTTATGAACTTGAATTTTCTATGCATACATATAGATTCCTTCTTCTGTTTCATCTTTAGTTCAAGTATGGCTTTTTGAATTTATTTTTGGACAAAGAGTATTTGAACTTTACATTTAAATTCACACGTATAGGCTTTCGGATTTTGTATCAGAAGTTAAAATATGACTTTTGAAAAAAAATTCTGCCCATTTATTCCATGAACTTGAACTTTCTATACATTTTAATAAATTCCTTTGGATGTTTTATTAGTTCTTTAAGGATGACCTTTTGAACTTATTTGTGGCCAAAGAGTCTTTGAACTTGAATCTTCTATACAGACATTTTACTTTCAGTTGTTTCATCAGTGGAGCAAGGATGACATTTTTTTACAAAAAAAAAAAAAAAAATTTCTGACTCCGGATCACATGAACTTGAACTTTCTATGCATATAGATTCCTTCTTCTGTTTCATCTTTCGTTCAAGTATGGCTTTTTGAATATATTTTTGGACAAAGAGTCTTTGAACTTCAAATTCACACGTATAGGCTTTCGAATGTTTTATCAGAAGTAAAAATATGACTTTTGAAAAAAAAATTCTGCCCATGGATTCCATGAACTTGAACTTTCTATACATTTAAATAGATTTCTTCGGATGTTTTATTAGTTCTTTAAGGATGAACTTTTGAACTTATTTGTTGCCAAATACACTTTGAACTTGAATCGCCTATACAGACTTATGACTTTCAGCTGTTTCATCAGTAGAGCAAGGACGACATTTTTTGACAAAAAAAATAATTTCTGACTCCGGATTCCATGAACTTGAACTTTCTATACATTTAAATAGATTCCTTCTGATGAAGCTGCATCCTTAAAGCAGCTTCATCAGTTCTTTAAGGATGACCTTTTGAACTTATTTGTGGCCAAATAGTCTTTGAACTTAAATCTTCTATACAGACTTAAGACTTTCAGTTGTTTCATCAGTAGTTTCATCAGTAGAGCAAGGATGACATTTTTTGACAAAAATAATATTTTCTGATTCCGGATCCCAGGAACTTGAACTTTCTATGCATACATATAGATTCCTTCTTCTTTTTCATCTTTAATTCAAGGATGGCTTTTTGAATATATTTTTGGACAAAGAGTCTTTGATCTTTACATTCAAATTCACACATATAGGCTTTCGGATGTTTTATCAGAAGTAAAAATATGACTTTTGAAAACAAAAAAATCCCATGGGTTCCATGATCTTGAACTTTCTATACATTTATATAGATTTCTTCGGATGTTTTATTAGTTCTTTAAGGATGACCTTTTGAACTTATTTGTGGCCAAATAGTCTTTGAACTTGAATCGTCTATACAGACTTTTGACTTTCAGTTGTTTCATCAGTAGAGCAAGGATGACATTTTTTGAAAAAAAAACAAAATCTGTCTCCGGATCCCATGAACTTGAACTTTCTATGTGTACATAGAGATTCTTTCTTCTTTAGTTCAAGTATGGCTTTTTGAATATATTTTTGGACAAAGAGTCTTTAAAATTTAAATTTAAATTTACATGTATAGGCTTTTGATTTTTTATCAGAAGTTCAAATATGACTTTTTGAAAAAATGTTGCTGCCCCTAGATTCCATGAACTTGAACTTTCTATACATCTAAATAGATTCCTTCTGATGTTTTATTTGTTCTTCAAGGGTGACCCTTTGATCTTATTCTTGGCCAAATAGTCTTTGAACTTGAACTCTCCATATATACTAATATATTCCTTCTGATGTTTCATCCCAGGTTTAAATGTCTTTTGGAAAAATGTTCTGCCCCTGGATTCCGTGACCTTGAACTTTCTATACATATAAATATATTCCTTCGGATGCTTAATCAGTGCTTTAAGGATGACCTTTTGAACTTATTTGTGGCCAAATAGTCTTCGAACTTTAATCTTCTATACAGACTTATGACTTTCAATTGTTGTTTCATCAGTAGAGCAAGGATGACATTTTTTGACAAAAAAAATAATTTCTGACTCCGGATCCCAGGAACTTGAACTTTCTATGCATACATATGATTCCTTCTTCTGTTTCATCTTTAGTTCAAGTATGGCTTTTTGAATATATTTTTGGACAAAGAGTCTTTGATCTTTACATTCAAATTCACACGTATAGGCTTTCGGATGTTTTATCAGAAGTAAAAATATGACTTTTTAAACATTTTTTGCTGCCCCTAGATTTCATGAACTTGAACTCTCTATACATATAAAAGGATTTCTTCTGATGCTTCATCAGTGCTTTAAGGAAGACATTTCGAACTTATTTGTGACAAATAGTCTTTGAACTTGAATTATCTATACAGACTTATGACTTTCAGTTGTTTCATCAGTGGAGCAAGAATGCCAATTTTTTTACAAAAAAAAAAAAAAAAAAATTCTGACTCCGGATCCCATGAACTTGAACTTTCTATACATATAAATAGATTCCTTCTTATCCTTCATCAGTGCTTTAAGGATGACCTTTTGAACTTATTGTGGCCAAATAGTCTTTGAACTTGAATTGTCTATACAGACTTATGACTTTCAGTTGTTTCATCAGTAGAGCAAGGATGACATTTTTTTGACAGACAAAAATAATTTCTGACTACGTTTCCCATGAACTTGAACTTTCTATGCATACAGATTCCTTCTTCTGTTTCATCTTTAGTTCAAGTATGGCTTTTTGAATATATTTTTGGACAAAGAGTCTTTGAACTTTACATTTAGATTACTTCGGATGTTCTATTATTTCTTTAAGGATGACCTTTTGAACTTATTTGTGGCCAAAGAGTCTTTGAACTTGAATCTTCTATACAGACATTTTACTTTCAGTTGTTTCATCAGTGGAGCAAGGATGACATTTTTTTACAAAAAAAAAAAAAAAAAATTCTGACTCCGGATCCCATGAACTTGAACTTTCTATGCATATAGATTCCTTCTTCTGTTTCATCTTTAGTTCAAGTATGGCTTTTTGAATATATTTTTGGACAAAGAGTCTTTGAACTTCAAATTCACACGTATAGGCTTTCGAATGTTTTATCAGAAGTAAAAATATGACTTTTGAAAAAAAAATTCTGCCCATGGATTCCATGAACTTGAACTTTCTATACATTTAAATAGATTTCTTCGGATGTTTTATTAGTTCTTTAAGGATGAACTTTTGAACTTATTTGTGGCCAAATACACTTTGAACTTGAATCGTCTATACAGACTTATGACTTTCAGCTGTTTCATCAGTAGAGCAAGGACGACATTTTTTGACAAAAAAAAAAAAAAAATTTCTGACTCCGGATTCCATGAACTTGAACTTTCTATACATTTAAATAGATTCCTTCTGATGAAGCTGCATCCTTAAAGCAGCTTCATCAGTTCTTTAAGGATGACCTTTTGAACTTATTTGTGGCCAAATAGTCTTTGAACTTAAATCTTCTATACAGACTTAAGACTTTCAGTTGTTTCATCAGTAGTTTCATCAGTAGAGCAAGGATGACATTTTTTGACAAAAATAATATTTTCTGATTCCGGATCCCAGGAACTTGAACTTTCTATGCATACATATAGATTCCTTCTTCTTTTTCATCTTTAATTCAAAGATGGCTTTTTGAATATATTTTTGGACAAAGAGTCTTTGATCTTTACATTCAAATTCACACGTATAGGCTTTCGGATGTTTTATCAGAAGTAAAAATATGACTTTTGAAAAAAAAATTCTGCCCATGGATTCCATGAACTTGAACTTTCTATACATTTAAATAGATTTCTTCGGATGTTTTATTAGTTCTTTAAGGATGAACTTTTGAACTTATTTGTGGCCAAATACACTTTGAACTTGAATCGTCTATACAGACTTATGACTTTCAGCTGTTTCATCAGTAGAGCAAGGACGACATTTTTTGACAAAAAAAAAAAAAAAAATTCTGACTCCGGATTCCATGAACTTGAACTTTCTATACATTTAAATAGATTCCTTCTGATGAAGCTGCATCCTTAAAGCAGCTTCATCAGTTCTTTAAGGATGACCTTTTGAACTTATTTGTGGCCAAATAGTCTTTGAACTTAAATCTTCTATACAGACTTAAGACTTTCAGTTGTTTCATCAGTAGTTTCATCAGTAGAGCAAGGATGACATTTTTTGACAAAAATAATATTTTCTGATTCCGGATCCCAGGAACTTGAACTTTCTATGCATACATATAGATTCCTTCTTCTTTTTCATCTTTAATTCAAAGATGGCTTTTTGAATATATTTTTGGACAAAGAGTCTTTGATCTTTACATTCAAATTCACACGTATAGGCTTTCGGATGTTTTATCAGAAGTAAAAATATGACTTTTGAAAAAAAAAATCCCATGGGTTCCATGAACTTGAACTTTCTATACATTTATATAGATTTCTTCGGATGTTTTATTAGTTCTTTAAGGATGACCTTTTGAACTTATTTGTGGCCAAATAGTCTTTGAACTTGAATCGTCTATACAGACTTTTGACTTTCAGTTGTTTCATCAATAGAGCAAGGATGACATTTTTTGAAAAAAAACAAAATCTGTCTCCGGATCCCATGAACTTGAACTTTCTATGTGTACATAGAGATTCTTTCTTCTTTAGTTCAAGTATGGCTTTTTGAATATATTTTTGGACAAAGAGTCTTTGAACTTTACATTCAAATTCACACGTATAGGCTTTCGGATGTTTTATCAGAAGTTAAAATATGACTTTTGAAAAAAAATTCTGCCAATGGACTCCATGAACTTGAACTTTCTATACATATAAATGGATTTCTTCTGATGCTTCATCAGTGCTTTAAGGATGACCTTTTGAACTTATTTGTGGCCAAATAGTCTTCGAACTTTGATCTTCTATACAGACTTATGACTTTCAATTGTTGTTTCATCAGTAGAGCAAGGATGACATTTTTTGACAAAAAAAATAATTTCTGACTCCGGATCCCAGGAACTTGAACTTTCTATGCATACATACAGATTCCTTCTTCTGTTTCATCTTTAGTTCAAGTATGGCTTTTGAATATAATTTTGGACAAAGAGTCTTTGATCTTTACATTTAAATTCACACGTATAGGCTTTCGGATGTTATATCAGAAGTTAAAATATGACTTTTGAAAAAAAAAAATTCTGCCCATGGATTTCATGAACTTGAACTTTCTATACATTTAAATAGATTCCTTCGGAAGTTTTATTAGTTCTTTAAGGATGACCTTTTGAACTTTTTTGTTGCCAAAGAGTCTTTGAACTTGAATCTTCTATACAGACATTTGACTTTCAGTTGTTTCATTTGTGCAGCAAGGATGACATTTTTTGAAAAATATAAAAATAAAAATTCTGACTCCAGATCCCATGAACTTGAACTTTCTATGCATACACATAGATTCCTTCGTCTGTTTCATCTTTAGTTCAAGTATGGCTTTTTGAATATATTTTTGGACAAAGAGTCTTTGAACTTTACATTTAGATTACTTCGGATGTTCTATTATTTCTTTAAGGATGACCTTTTGAACTTATTTGTGGCCAAAGAGTCTTTGAACTTGAATCTTCTATACAGACATTTTACTTTCAGTTGTTTCATCAGTGGAGCAAGGATGACATTTTTTTACAAAAAAAAAAAAAAAAAATTCTGACTCCGGATCCCATGAACTTGAACTTTCTATGCATATAGATTCCTTCTTCTGTTTCATCTTTAGTTCAAGTATGGCTTTTTGAATATATTTTTGGACAAAGAGTCTTTGAACTTCAAATTCACACGTATAGGCTTTCGAATGTTTTATCAGAAGTAAAAATATGACTTTTGAAAAAAAAATTCTGCCCATGGATTCCATGAACTTGAACTTTCTATACATTTAAATAGATTTCTTCGGATGTTTTATTAGTTCTTTAAGGATGAACTTTTGAACTTATTTGTGGCCAAATACACTTTGAACTTGAATCGTCTATACAGACTTATGACTTTCAGCTGTTTCATCAGTAGAGCAAGGACGACATTTTTTGACAAAAAAAAAAAAAAAATTCTGACTCCGGATTCCATGAACTTGAACTTTCTATACATTTAAATAGATTCCTTCTGATGAAGCTGCATCCTTAAAGCAGCTTCATCAGTTCTTTAAGGATGACCTTTTGAACTTATTTGTGGCCAAATAGTCTTTGAACTTAAATCTTCTATACAGACTTAAGACTTTCAGTTGTTTCATCAGTAGTTTCATCAGTAGAGCAAGGATGATATTTTTTGACAAAAATAATATTTTCTGATTCCGGATCCCAGGAACTTGAACTTTCTATGCATACATATAGATTCCTTCTTCTTTTTCATCTTTAATTCAAAGATGGCTTTTTGAATATATTTTTGGACAAAGAGTCTTTGATCTTTACATTCAAATTCACACGTATAGGCTTTCGGATGTTTTATCAGAAGTAAAAATATGACTTTTGAAAAAAAAATTCTGCCCATGGATTCCATGAACTTGAACTTTCTATACATTTAAATAGATTTCTTCGGATGTTTTATTAGTTCTTTAAGGATGAACTTTTGAACTTATTTGTGGCCAAATACACTTTGAACTTGAATCGTCTATACAGACTTATGACTTTCAGCTGTTTCATCAGTAGAGCAAGGACGACATTTTTTGACAAAAAAAAAAAAAATTTCTGACTCCGGATTCCATGAACTTGAACTTTCTATACA